>NC_034176.2:6927189-7278181 GCF_002021735.2 Oncorhynchus kisutch | reverse complement strand
TTATCACTCTGTTAAAACTCCTTTCAATTGCCTTCCAACGTGACCAAACTCATGGACTATGTAGTTAACCATGTTACCTCAATGTGCTGAGAGTCATATTGCACTTTTGCACATACGTAACTTGATTAATAGGGTCAAATGATGAGACGGAGAAAACGTATTAGTTTTCAGTAGTAGGCATTCTCCAAGATTGAAGAAGAAACCTCTAAGACCTCACGATCTCACTAACGCCCCGCCCCGCCCCCAACATTAAAACAGAGGGGCACATAACACTCATGTCTTTTTTGGAGCTCAAACCACACACACACACACAATTATAGCATCTTGTTTACATTTCTCACATTGTAGGCATCCAGCTGAGGCCCTGGATGGACCATATTGCAATGAGATGGGCACAGGGGTATGAACAGTTGATGTCGGGAGTTTACATACACCTTAGCCAAATACATTTAAACATAGTTTTTCACAATTCCTGACATTAATCAAAGTAAAGATTCCCTGTCTTAGGTCAGTTAAGATCACCACTTTCTTTTAAGAATGTGAATTGTCAGAATAATAGGACAGAGAATGATTTATTTCAGCTTTTATTTCTTCATCACATTCCTAGTGTGTCAGAAGTTTACATACACCCCATTAGTATTGGTAGCATTCCCTTTCAATTTAACTTGGGTCAAACGTTTCGGGTAGCCTTCCACAAGCTTCCCACAATAAATTTGGTGACTTTTAGAACAGTTCTATTTTTGTTTCATCAGACCAGAGGACATTTCTCCAAAAAGTACGATCTTTGTCTACATGTGCAGTTGCAAACCGTTGTCTGGCTTTTCTATGGTGTTTTGGAGCAGTGGCTTCTTCCTTGCTGAGGGCCTTTCAGGTTATGTCGATATAGGACTCGTTTTACTGTGGATAAAGATATTTTTGTCCCTGTTTCCTCCAGCTACTTCAGAAGGTCCTTTGCTGTTGTTCTGGGATTGATTTGCACTTTTTGCACCAACGTACGTTCATCTCTAGGAGACAGAACACGTCTCCTTCCTGATCGGTATGACGGCTGCGTGGTCCCATGGTGTTTATACTTGCGTACTATTGTTTGTACAGATGAATGTGGTACCTTCAGGCGTTTGGAACTTGCTCCCAAGGATGAACCAGAATTGTGGAGGTCTACAATTTTTTTTCCTGAGGTCTTGGCTGATTTCTTTCGATTTTCCACATGATGTCAAGCAAAAGAGGCACTGAGTTTTAAGGTTGGCCTTGAAATACATCCACAGGTACACCTCCAATTGACTCAAATAATTTCAATTAGCCTTTCAGAAGCTTCTAAAGCCATGACATCATTTTCTGGAATTTTCCAAGCTGTTTAAATGCACATTCAACTTAGTTTATGTAAACTTCTGACCCACTGAAATTGTGAAACAGTGAATCATAAGTGAAATAATCTGTCGGTGCATTTTTGGGGGGGAAATTACTTGTTTCATGAACAAAGTTGATGTCCTAAACGACTTGCCAAAACTATAGTTTGTTAACAAGAAATTTGTGGAGTGGTTAAAAAATGAGTTTTAATGACTCCAACCTAAGTGTATGTTAACTTCTGACTTCAACTGTATGTACAGTCCTTTCTAGGGTGGCAACAAATGATGAACAGGAGAAGAGGATGAGGTTGGTGGTGGAGGAAGAGCAGGGGGGTGGTGGGTAGAACAGCTGCAGTGATGTGATCAATTAAATAAATGATACTATAGTACATTCAATGACGTGATTATTGTAGACTATAGGCTACTCCTGTATCTACCTTCTACAATACCGTAATCATTGAATGAAGCAGAATACCCATCCACTTTATTATGGTAGGTGTGGTGGTGGTAGGGATGGTAGGTGTGATAGGTGTGGGGATGGTAGCGATGGTAGGTGTAATGGTAAGTGGAGTGGTGGTGTGGTGTGGTGATGGTAGGTGTGGTGATTGTAGGTGTGGTGACGGTAGGTATGGTAGGTGTGATTATGGTAGATGTGATGATGGTAGGTGTGGTGATGGTAGGGTGTGGTGATGGTAAGTGTAGTGATGGTAGGTGTGGTGATTGTAGGTGTGGTGACGGTAGGTGTTGTGATGGTAGGTGTGGTTATGGTAGATGTGATGATGGTAGGTGTGGTGAAGTAATTATGGTATGGTTTTTGTGGTGATGGTAGGTAGATGAGATAGGTATAGTGATTGTAGGTGTGATAGGTGTGGTGATGGTAGGTGTATGGATGGTAGGTATGGTGGGTGTGGTGATGGTAGGTGTAATGGTAGGTATGTTGATGGTAGGTGTGTTAATGTTAGGTGTGATAGTTGTGGTAGGTAGGTAGGTAGGTTTGGTGATGGTACGTGAGGTAGCTGTGGTTATGGTAGGTGTGATAGGTGTGGTGATGGATGGTTTGGTGAAGGTAGGTATGGTAGGTGTGTTAGGTTTTGTGATGTAGGTGTGAGTGAAGTGGTGATGGTAGGTAAGGTTGGTAGGTTTGGTGATGATAGATATGGTAAGTATGGTGATTAGAGATGTGGTAGTTTGGGTAGGTAGTTGTGGCAGGTTTGGTAGGTTGTGGTAAGTTGATGATAATAGATGTGATAGTTGTAGTGTTGGTGGATTGTAGGTGTGTTGATGGTAGGTGTGATAGTTGTGGTAGGTCGATGTGGTAGTTGTGGTAGGTAGGTTTGTAGTTGTGTTTTGGTAGGTGTGGCAGTTTTGGTAGGTAGGTGGGGTAGTTGTGGTACATATGTGTGGTGGTTGTGTTAGGTAGGTTTGGTGATGGTAGGTTTTGTAGTTGTGGTGATGATAGGTGTGGTAAGTGTGTTAGTTTTGGTAGGTTGGTGTGGTGGTTGTGGTACATAGGGGCGGTAGTTGTGGTAGGTAGATGTGGTAGTTGGGATAAGTAGGTGTGGTAGTTGTGGTAGGTAGGTGTGGTAGTTGTGGTGATTAGGTTGAGCGGTATCCAGATGTTCATATTGTCATACCATCCTCTCTCATACCGGATTTACAGTATTACCGGCATAGCACATGAGGGGTGCTAAAAACACAAGAAAAACCTATTGCCCTCTATTACCAGAATGCTAACAAATTAGCACAAACTGATAGCAAATTCACATAGACGCTGTTAGTGAATGCTAACAACTGAAAACAAACAAACTAATTGCAAAGCAGTGGAGGCTGCTGAGGGGAAGACAACTCATAATAATGTCTGGAATGAAGTCAATTGAGTAGTATCAAACACATGGAAACCACATCTTTAATGTGGTTGATACCACTCCATTGACTCCATTCCAACCATTATTATGAGCCGTCGTCTCTCAGCAGCTTCCACTGTTGCAAAGAAAGGCAAATCCAGCTCATAAAGTGATGTAAGGGATAATCAACGAGGGGACTATGAGTTCTATGGTAAATAATGAACACTGTGGAACTGACCTTCCATGGACTTGCATTATTTTCCAGAGAACCATAAAGCCCTGAGTTGATTATCCATTTTATACCATGGCTATAATTTAACACATTTGCCGGTAGAAATGTGTTCAACATCCATTGAAGTAGCTAGCAAGTTTACTAGATAGCTACAGTAGTTGCATTGGTAACCAAACAAACATACTTGCTAGTTTAGATAACCAAACCATCAGTCCTAGCTTGCTATTATGAAAACCTAATTCAACAACACCAATACTGTTTTCAATTTGACTTAATTTGTAATGTCCAAAAGTCCAAACGTAATTACCGTGGATTGGAGGGAAGAGGTCTGTGAACCAGTATCAGTTTGTTGTATTCATAAAAGTGGAAGCTACTGAAGTTTTAGGGAAGCATTTTTCAGGTAAAGTCCATTCAAATTCATTAAAAAAATAAAATAGTTTTTTTTTAAATTTATTAGTGGGATGAGGTTCCTGAACCAATGATAGTTGTTTGTATTCATTACAGTAATATGGGGTGGAAGCTATTGACGTTTATTAGTGGGATGAGGGTTCCTGAACCAATGATAGTTGTTTGTATTCATTAAGTAATATGGGGTGGAAAGATATTGACGTTATTAGTGGATGAGGTTCCTGAACAATGACAGTTGTTTGATTCATTACAGTAATATGGGGTGGAAGCTATTGACGTTTTAAGAAAGTATCTTTACTGTAAGTCAATTTAAGTTGATAGAATATCACCAAAGTCAAGAAATACAAAAGTAATGCTACTGATTGCAGGGATGAGGTCCCTGAACCAATCACAGTTAGTTTTACTCATGAATGTCACATGGGGTGGAATCTATTGACATTTTAAGTAGTATTCATGCAAATTTAATGAATGTTTGTAAAAAAGTATCCAAGTCAACAATACACACATTACTGTTGATTGGAGGCATGACATCCCCGAACCAATGTGGTAGGTAAGTTTGGTTGGTTGTTTTCATGAAAGTCTAATGGGGTGGAAGATATAGATTTTAAAAGTATTTTTATGTAAAGTAACTTGTTTTACTTTTAGTAGATTTTATAGAACTTTAAAATAATGTAACTAATTGCATTCGAGAAAAGAGGTCTCCTTAACAGTGTGATGAAATTTGTTTGAGATCTCTGTCATGTCGTTGAGAAGGTATTGGTATCTGAATCTTTATTATAGAGCTAAGTTCACCACTGTAAAACACTGTATGATTAAATCATTACATTTTGATTGACCAATAAAAAGGGTGAGCTCATCTTTTAATAATAATGTATTCATCATAGAATCATCTTTGAGTATAGTGTTGTCAGTGGTGAGCCGTCATTTAGGGCAGGTGGGGCAGAGCCACACCCGTTTTGAAGCCCCGCGTGTTTAACAACAATATATATATATATGTTGCCTGCTTTGCATGTTATTTTGGTATTAATATGTGTCACATATCAGTTTGCAAACAATGTCTACTTAAAAAAAAAATCATTGAGTTAATAAAGCTGCATACAGACACCTTCTCTTTTTTACTTTCTTGAGGAAGGCAGCTCATAAATGCAGGTGTTTCAGCCCAGCTTAGTGCTTTCTGTGGTGGTGGGGCAGCCAGTGAGAAATACAGAGCGTAGGGGTTGGTAATGTTCTCTGGTTGCGCCGTGATTGGTTTCAACATCATATTTCAAATCATAGCTACCAAGCTAGCAGTCATCATCATGCATCCAGACAACAATCTACTGGCAAATCCTTTTCAATCCTTGTCATATGAAGAGAAATTATAGATAAAAAAGTATCAGTGCTCATCAACCTTCCAAATAAACACAAAAAGTTGGAAATCGCAAATTCAACAATGAGTGGTTTGGAAGGAATCAGTGGCTAACTGCAAGCTTAACAAAGCAATCACTAGCCTGCTGTTCAACATGACTCCTGAGTGGTTGGAAGGAATCAGTGGCTAACTGCAAACTTAACAAATCAATCACTAGCCTGCTATTCAGCATGACTCCTGCCGCATTCAAGACAACTGGGAACTCTGACTGGGAATGAAATTCCATGTCGGGAACCTCGGGCCTCTTTCTTGTGATCTGACCTGAAGATCATTGACATCATGATTCAACCTTGTTTTTTTCCCGAGTTCCCAGTTGTCTTGAAAGAACCATAAATCCAGAGAATGACAGACTTTGATGCCAAACCGCCGCTACACCTTCCTGTTCAAGTGAGCACAACAAGGTGAGTCCAACAATGTATTGACTGCTGCTCTATAAATGATGTAATATGCCAGGGAGATGTGTATACTGTAGATAAGAAAGTAGTACTAAGTGTATGTTGTGTAGTAAGCTGTTAGGAGCCCATGTGCCTCACCCTAATGTTGTCCCTTTCCCCTCTCATAACTTAGCCTACTGCTCTGATTTGGTGGTGCACATGTAGACTATAGCCTGATTTAGAGAAATGTAATCAACAAATATTGTACGAGCTTTCATTGTCTGCTTATATGCAGTAATGACTTGGTGTACAGGGAGAATACTGTAAGAATGGCCCATGTTCACTTCAAAAGTGCTGAACAAATGGTTATATTGACTACGTCCATCAGCTTTATGTCGACCCTAACAGTTTGTGGGCACCGTTTGTTAAAGTTATATTGCAATTAATGTATTGTTTAGTGTTGTGTTGTGTAGTGGCTTTGCTGGCATTCATCTAAAACATTTTGGGGGAGTTTTCCCCACCAAGATGTACATGCTGCAATCACCACTGGGTGGGTGAATTATAACACACCAACCCTGTTACCAATAGATAGACAGTCTAGAAATGTTTTAACTATTTACATGTGTTTGGTAAGCTTGCATTCAATTCCCCCTGTCACATGGGGATCTATGGTTGATTCTAGATGAAATAGTCAACTCTGTTACAGTCAACCCTGTCACTTTATTTGGCACTTAATGGGCACTTGCTATAGTATGTATTTGTTACTTTTGAGATGGGAAAACATGTTTTTTATTAAGTTGAGCATGTGATCTTTATGACAGAATGTTAGAATTAGGTGAAATAAAAGTTACACTCCCCAAAGGTACTCAATTGGTGGAATGACCCGAGTACTGAACTGGAGGTGGGAGAGCTAACGATGCATCTACTGTTGCTCTCTCCTCAGACTCTTAGAGAAGCTATTTCAATCTGATATTTCTCCTATGGTCTAAAATAGATGTGTATAGAGGACTCCTCTCTAATATAACATGTCACACATTGTATCAAACTGATGGAATGTTAGGTGTCTCATTGAAAGTCTAACATCTACCATGACTACTGGATGTTTCAATTCTAATAAATAACAAAACAATCCACACCGTAACAACAATATTGCTTTTTTACTAAATGCTTTTATTAAAGAGTAAAACTTTGCTAACAAAAATGACATCATCAAACATCACTGGCCTGACTTGAGCAGCTCTGCCCGGGGATGGAGCCAGCAACTTAGCTGCTACCGGTCCGGTCCAGGCTACCTGCAGACCTCCTCCCAGACCTCCTTTTCAGCACCTCCCCTTAACAGGAGAGGTGGTGGAAATGATCAGAGTTGCATTCAACTTGAATAAAGATGAGAAACTCTGGTCTGTGGAGCCACTGGTCTGAGGGGAGGACTTCTGTTGAAACCATTTCCATTTTTGGGATATTTTCTAGGACTGTAGAGGTGGTGATCAGAGATTAATTTAACTAGGATAAAGATGAGAGTCTCTGCTCTGGGGAGGAGGGTCACTGACCTTAGATGGTTTGTTGCCTGATAAAGAGGATACTTGCTGGCTTGAGGAGACTATAATGTTTTGAGGAGGAAATGTGGCTCGATGACTTAAAGAGGAGGAGGAATTATTGGGCGACACTTTTAATTACCAACGTAACCTCAGTGGAACTGTGGCTTCATCGAGTTCCAGCTCTAGGCAGACAGCACGTCAGGAAGGCTGTAAGACATCACAGAGACAGGTAAGTATCTATATATTTACATGTGTGTTGCATGTACACTAAACCCTCACATTTGCATAATGTCAATTTTTAAAGTGATAACATATATATATTAACAGTGTAAAACATGAATAGATGTTTAAACATTCTTTACCTCATCCTAATTCTCTTCCAGATGCTTGGCTTTTTCTTGTTCTTGGGGGTTGGCTTTGATGTTTCAGCCTCTTCTGGAGCTTCTAGCTGCTGGCTGTCTGGCCCCCCCATCTCCTCTTTTTTCTTTACCTCTAAAATCTTCTCTCTCTCTCTGATTAAAGCTAAATGGCCTTCAATGGCTCTCTTTCTCTGCTCCTCTCTCTCTTCCTCTCTCTGCCTCTCCTCCTCTCTTAGTCTCAACATTTCTTTCTGTCTAGCAATTTCAATCTCTTGTTCTTTATCCTGCTCCTCTTGTTGTCTTGCCCTCTCCTGTTTTCTTTCCATCTCCAGCCGTCTTTCCTCCTTCTCCCTCCTGATTTGTTGTCCTCTTTCTATGTGTTCTCGTTCCCCCTTCAACACTTCTAACCTCCTCTCTTTACGCCTATTGAAGACTTCCCGTGCTTTTGCTTTAACATTAACTACTACATGTTTCTTCATGCTTACTTCCTTTCCTCTCTCTTCTCTTTCCCTGTACTCTTCCTCTGCTTCCTTAATCACTTCCTGCTTTTCTTCCATCTCTCTCTCCTGTTCTATCTCCAGTTCATTCTGTCCCTCAATTTCCCCCAAAATATTTTTCTGCCCCTCCTTTCTTCTTCCTGCTTCCTCCCTTTCTCTCATAATCATCTTTTCTTTCTCCATCTCTTTCTGTTGCTGATCTTTTAATTCCATCTCTCTCTGATTGTCATTGTCTTTCTCCCTTTCTTTCTCCTTCTCCATTTGTTTCTGTCTCTCCTCTTGTTGTTGTCGTCTGTGTATCTCTTCTATCTCTCTCTGTCTCTTGTTCTCCCCCTCTCTTCCCTCCTTCTCCATGTCAATTTGCTTCTGTTTCCATATATTTTCTTCTTCTTGATCTCTCTCAAACATTATCTTTATCTCCTCTTGTTGCTGTCGTCTTTCTTTCTCTTCGATCGCTCTCTGTCTCTCTTCTTCTCGTTCTTCCTCTTCCATCTCTATTTGCTTCTGTTGACATCTTTCTTCTTCAATCTCTCTTTCAATCTCTCTCTGTCTCTCTTTCTCCCTCTCTCGTTCTTCCTCTTCCATCTCTTTTTGCTTCTGTTCAAATAGTTCTTCATTCTCTCTTTCAATCTCTTTCTGTCTCTCTTCTTCTCTTTCGATTTGTTTTTGTCTCTTTTCCATTATCTTTCTTTCAATCTCTCTCTGTCTCTCTTCTCTTTCCATATTTTTATGTCTCTTTTCCATTATCTTCCTTTTGATCTCTCTCTGTCTATCTTTCTCCCTCTCCCTTTCTTCCTCTTCCATCTCTATTTGCTTCTGTTTACATCTTTCTTCTTCACGATCTCTTTCAATCACTTTCTGTCTCTCTTCTTCTCTTTCGATATGTTTTTGTCTCTTTTCCATGATCTTTCTTTTGATGTCTCTCTGTCTCTCTTTCTCCCTCTCTCTTTCTTCCTCTTCCATCTCTATGTGCTTCTGTTTGCGTCTCTCCTCTTCTTCTTCTCTCTCCATCTCCTTCTTCTTCTCATCTTCTTCTTGTCTCTGTTTTGGTATTTTCTCCATTCTCTTTCTTTCTACCTCTTTCTGTTTGTTGTGCTCACCCTCCATCTTCTCCTCCATGTCCATTTGGTTCTGTTTCCATTTATATTTGTCTGTTTCAATATTTTCTAATTCAATCCGCTGTTCCTTGATTTTCTTGAAGACTTCCTCCAATTCAGACGTCTTTTTGTCATTGATGAGGGCTGTCTCCATCTCCATCTCTCTCTCCACTCTCTTTCTCATCTCCTCTTCACTTCGTCTCCAATCATTTTCTCTCTCTCTGTCTCTATCAAATGTTCTCTCTGGTTCAGTCTCGTCTTTCAATCTAATCTCTTCTTTCATTCTCACAACCTCTCTGTCTAACACTAGTACATTTTGATTAACCTGTTTCACTCTCTCATTCTGTCTTCTAAACGCTTCTTTCGCTCTTTCAAATTTGATTTTGTATTGAATCTCTTTTGTTGTCATATCTTCTTTCAGTCTCTCAACCTCTCTCTCTAACTCTTTTACCTTTTCGTTAACCAGTTTGACTTTCTCATTCTCTGCAATACGCATGTCTCTTTCTCTTTCAAATATGATTTCCTTCTCAATCTCTTTCAATCTCTCAATCTCTCGTTCTAACGCTTTTATCGTTTCTTCTGCCTGTTCCACTTTCTTCTTCATTTCTTGTCTTTCCAATTCTGCTTTTCTCTCCCTTTCCCTCTCTCTTTCCCTCTCTCTTCCTGTTTCAATAGGTTTGTTGTTCCAGGCCAGTCTTGGTCGCTGCTCCTCCATGACTTTCTGCCATAGCCTCAATCTCTCAATCTCTTGCTTCATTTTAAAAGGTAAAATTTGTGATAATCTATTACCAAGACATACTTTCAAAGGATTTGCAGAGAATGATACACAGAAATGCAACCTAGAGCTAAGTAATTAATTAAAACACTGGACAACATCAATAACAGGGTCATGTTGATCAATTCATCTGGACAATTCATTGTCAATTAATGTATTGACATGGTTTGAAAAAATTATGAGACATTTTATGGAATCAATTATGTCCAAAATGTGTACAAATACAAACACACAACCTTCTTGCCCATTCAGTTAGGGGTTTGAGAAATTCCTGTTACAATTTGTGTGATGTTACAACAATGTTGCCTCTGATGTTTATGCTTGTAGAAATTACTCCTACAAATGATGTTTCACTAATGCAGTTATTTACAACCTGCACAGATACAGTTATCAACAACAACAACAGTAATGACGTTAATAAGGAAGTGGATATTCAACCGGCAGAAGAAAGGCATAGGGGTTGAGTTAAATGAAGGTTAGGTTCAGGACCTAGGGTTGGGTTAAGGTAAAGGTTAGGTATAGTTTCAGTGAGGTTAAGGTAAGGGTTAAGGAAAGGAATAAAAGTTAACATTGGGTTAGCGTACCGCTGTCTGCCACTATTCATTTTCAGCTGGGTAAATATACACTGCCTTTTAATAATAACAATGACATGTCTTACGTGGGCCAGTTGTAGGTCCACCATCAGTAGATCCAGCAGTTGTTTGAGTCTGTGGATCTCCTGCAGTTTTCTCTGGTGTTCCATTGCTTCTGTGGCTCTCTCTGCTTCTCTCTGTCTCTCTGCTTCTCTCTGTCTCTCTGCCTCCCTCTGTCTCTCTGCCTCCCTTTGTCTCTCTGCTTCCCTCTCTCTCTCTGCCTCCCTCTGTCTCTCTGCTTCTCTCTGTCTCTCTGCTTCTCTCTGTCTCTCTGCATCTCTCTGGCTCTCTGCCTCCCTCTGGCTCTCTGACTCCCTCTGGCACTCTGCCTCCCTCAGTCTCAAGATCTCAGCCTTCCACTCTTCCATGATACCCCTTTCTACTCTTCTTCTCCTCCTTTCATCTTTTAAAAGGGCTCGGAGATGGTCTGTCTCAGACTGTAATTGTTCAATGATCTTGTCCTTCTCCGTTCCACCATTCCTCTTCTTCTTTTCCTCCTCCCAGAGGCAGACTTGAAGTCTGTCCATCTCCTTCTTCTGATTTCGGATCGTTCGATCCTTCCCCCTCAACTCAAGCATGTGGGCTTCCTTCTCTGTATAGGTCTTCTTCTCTTCACTCGGGAAGTGAACCTCCATCTCTGCCTGCTTGTAGCTGTGAGCAAAGGAATGTCAACACATTATTTAGGAAGTGAACTCAGACAATTTACTACAATAGTAAAATAACAATTCAACTTCTGCTCAATTTAACTGTCTTTAATAACACAAATCACACAACTGTGACTTACAATACGTGAATGTGATGAGTTGACTATCCATGATGGCCAGAAGTGTGTCATGTGTCACTCTGGTCCAGGGCGTTACGTACAGCTTGCAGACACTGAGCCTTCCTTCAGCAAGCCGCACATAATGCCCTGTACCAGAGCTAGGTTATGTGATGAATGACTTACAGACTGTTCCACATGATAGGAGGGGGTAAGAAGACAGTCCCAGTAGGAGACGGAGATCGTCCAGAAGAAGAAGAGGTGTCCATCTCCTCAGAGCCTGCAGGAAAGGTCTACAAGTTTTATTTCTGGAAAATAAAGAGATGCCTTCGTTCAGCAACAATGTGTGTTTCTATGTTTCTGTCACTAGATGGTGACATTGTACACAAAATTTACTCACCAGGTCAGTGAATTCAGAAACAGTCTTCAGAGTTGAGTCCTCAAGCTCTAGCCTACAACCCATCATGCATCAGCACAACTCATATAATAATACCTCATCACAACTTCATAATCACAGTACACCTGGATTGTGTTCACAAAGTGTTTCAGGGTAGGAGTGCTGATCTAGGATCAGGTCGCCTCCTGTCCATTAAAACGTATTCAGTTTAATTTAAAAGCAAACTGATTATTGATCAGACCTCCTTCTATGAGACTTTGTGAATATGAGCCTATGTGAAAGATCCTTTCTGGCATATGCTGGCTAGACAGTACACAGACAATTCAGATAGTCCGACAGACAGACAGAAGAGTAGATACAGATGGAGTGATTGATAGCAACAGAAATAACGAAGCGGATGGTTAATGTATTGTAAACTTTTGTAAATATTTGACTCACCTCAAATCACACGTGTCAAACCTCAGTTTTAGTGTTGAACCGAATGATATCTTCGGCATTAACTTTCTCTGGTCTGGAGCTGTATTGTTGCGTCATTTGGAACGCTTGAGCGTCATAATCCGTTCACCGCGCCTGCTTGATTGACAGCTAGGGGTTCTCCTGCGCACCAGTGTCCAAAAGTCGATGATGTTTAGCTACTCATAATTGATAAAGACATTCATAACTATTTTCACTTGACTTTTATTTCGTGTATTTTTGCCTAAGGTTATTTGGTAGTCTATGTTGTGTGATTTGTCTTTGTATGTGCCTAAAGTTCAATGAAATACAAAGAGCAACCATAGCCTACAAACATTTCCCACACAAATACAAATGTGGGTGTTTAGTGAGAACACAAAATAATAACATTAGAGCCATAACTGTACAAACAAACATACAATCACAACTCTCTCCCCACTATTTATTATTTCTGCAGTGAGGATTCACCCCCTTTAGATAATGATGTTGTAATTTATCTACAGAAAAACGTTGTTCTGAGGTCAATAAGCAGTAGTAGCAGTTTGCAAATCATAGAGCCAGATGAATGGCTCTTTCACCGATGCAATTCGGTTCCCGAGGTTCAACAAAAAGATCCGTTCAAAAAGAGCCGTTCGTTCGTGAACGACACATCACCACACTGTAGTTCTCCACCATTTCGTATCGTGAGCTGGAGGAGCGTTCGTCCAACTTCTCATCCAAGTAAATGGCAGCGGCGCATCATCCATCCGATGAACTCCCAAGGGACTGGGAGGATAGTTCACGATGCAACAAGCGTTTGGGGAGGACATTCATTGAAACGCAATGACTGTTTTTAAATTCTTGAGGGACTCTTGCTCCAGGGGAAATCTCAGCAGCGATGTATCTGCTGTGCGTCAGAGATGGGATCTTTTCCTTCTTCACTATTTTTATTATTCTGTACATATCGGTCACATTAATGACATTGAACTCAGGAAAGTTGCCCTTTGAGTTGTCACGTTCCAGTCCAAACATGACCTGGGATGTGAGAAGGGAGCTATTCTATAACACATGTAGATGACATGTTGTCTTTATATGTAGATTATATTTGGGTTTTATATTTCATATTTGATTGATGATTAGGCCTATGACTTTTGATTCCACTTTGGCTACCTTGCACCATATTGTCCTCTCTTGCTATATCTTAAACTTTATGCCCTTGTGCAGATCAACAAGTTGTCCGTGTTGAGGGCACGGAGTTGCAACTTGTACCCAAGGAGAATGTTATGCAGCAGAAAAATATAGTTGTAGAAGGTAAGGATGGATCTGAACAGCCATTTCCTCAGACTGGTGAGGAGGTGCCCAGTATGAGTGCTGTGGTACAAATCAAATGTATTTATATAGCCCTTCGTACATCAGCTGATATTTCAAAGTGCTGTACAGAAACCCAGCCTTAAACCCCAAACAGCAAGCAATGCAGGTGTAGAAGCACGGTGGCTAGGAAAAACTCCCTAGAAAGGCCAAAACCTAGGAAGAAACCTAGAGAGGAACCAGGCTATGTGGGGTGGCCAGTCCTCTTCTGGCTGTGCCGGGTGGAGATTATAACAGAACATGGCCAAGATGTTCAAATGTTCATAAATGACCAGCATGGTCGTATAATAATAAGGCAGAACAGTTGAAACTGGAGCAGCAGCACGGCCAGGTGGACTGGGGACAGCAAGGAGTCATCATGTCAGGTAGTCCTGGGGCATGGTCCTAGGGCTCAGGTCAGTTGAAACTGGAGCAGCAGCACGGTCAGGTGGACTGGGGACAGCAAGGAGTCATCATGTCAGGTAGTCCTGGGGCATGGTCCTAGGGCTCAGGTCCTCTGAGAGAGAGAGAGAAAGAATTAGAGAGAGCATATGTGGGGTGGCCAGTCCTCTTCTGGCTATGCCGGGTGGAGATTATAACAGAACATGGCCAAGATGTTCAAATGTTCATAAATGACCAGCATGGTCGAATAATAATAAGGCAGAACAGTTGAAACTGGAGCAGCAGCACGGCCAGGTGGACTGGGGACAGCAAGGAGTCATCATGTCAGGTAGTCCTGGGGCATGGTCCTAGGGCTCAGGTCCTCAGAGAGAGAGAGAGAGAAAGAGAGAATTAGAGAACGCACACTTAGATTCACACAGGACACCGAATAGGACAGGAGAGGTACTCCAGATATAACAAACTGACCCTAGCCCCCGACACATAAACTACTGCAGCATAAATACTGGAGGCTGAGACAGGAGGGGTCAGGAGACAGGTACAGGAGGGGGTTCGTGTGGAGCTAATCTCCCAGGTAGTATAGGAGATGCCTGGTACGAGTGATGGGGTGCAAGTGGGGAGTGTTGAGAGCGATGTGGTAGAAGGGATTCAGGGGTCTGTGGCCTCAGTTGAGAAGGATCAGGAGAAGGATATGGACCTTCTAGGAGGGAACGTTGCCATGAACCACTCGAGGCTCTGCGGATTCTGAAGACCTGGGACAAGCTCACTCTGAAAATGGGTGTACTATATCGCGTTACCAAACGTTTGCTGTCAAAGAAGAAGACGTACCAGTATGTAGTACCCACCTCAATGAGGGCGACAGTTTTGAAGGGTGTCCACAATGAGGCCGGTCATCAGGGGCAACAGCGGACATTGTACTTGACCAGACAGAGGTTCTTCTGGCATGGTCTGGAGTCGGATGTGAGAGAGTATGTCAAGACCTGCAAGTGGTGTGTGTTCAGTAAGGCCCCCGAGCCAGAGGCCAGAGCTCCACTGGAGAACATCATCACGACTGAGCCCCTCGAGTTGGTGTGTGTGGACTTCTGATCTGCGGAAGACTCCAACAACAAGTCCTTGGATGTTCTGGTCGTCACTGATAATTTTACTAAGATGGCCCATGCCTTCTTGTGTCCGAACCAATCAGCTAAAGCAGTGGCCCTTCAGCTGTGGAACAACATCTTCTGTGTGTATGGTTTACCTCGTCGTATCCACTCTGACCAAGGGGAAAACTTTGAAAGTAAATTGATTGCTGAGTTGTTGAGTGCTGCAGGATTCCAGAAGTCCACACACCTCCCTACCATCCGATGGGGAATGGGCGAGTCGAAAGGTTCAGTAGAACGCCGGGAAACATGATCAGGGCTTTACCTACGAGAGCGAAGCACAGGTGGCCCCAGAAGCTGAAAGTCGTTGACCTTCGCCTACAACTGTACAGTCCATGAAACCACGGGCTACACCCCATTCCAGTTGATGTTTGGGAGAACCCCACGTCTGCCTGTGGACATGATGTTTGGTACTGTGCTGCAAGACTCAGAGGTTGTAGACTATGAAGAGTACATCAAGTCCCTGACGAGAGACCTGAGGGAGGCCATGGAGACGGTACAGGTGTGGGCAACCAAACAGCTGAAGAGGCATGCAGGCCTCTACAACAGGGAGATCAGAGGAGCTCCAGTGGAGGTCGGTGATTGGGCGCGGCTGGCGAATAAAGGTGAACGTGGAAAGAGGAAGCTGGCGGATCGTTGGGAGAACAACCTCTATATTGTTACAGAGAAGAATAGTGACATCCACAGAACATCCCTCAGGACTCACCACATTCTGAGGGTGCCACTGGTGGCACAAGAATGTCAGAGCTAACCTTTTAGAGAAGAAATGTCCGAACCCTCTGAAGAAGAAAGGCATTCTGAAGATGCCTCTGGTAGCACAAGCTCCAGCAACAGTCACAGAACCCTTGACCTTGACTATCCACTGACTGTGGACAGTGACCCACCAGTGGTGGTTGTAGCTGAACAGGTTAAACATAATGATAACTCTGTTAGGCCTGTCAGGTTGGGCTGGTTGGGTTAGGAAACACCCAGTAAGACTCATGGAGACTATGCAGACACAGAGGGTTTTTCATACAGAATTCATTAGAATGCATGTGTGGGTGTAGGATTACAATCCAAGTCTGTAGCCCTTTTTTTTTTTTTACTTTCAAGAGACCCCATGGAGGTCATGGGTCAGAGGTCAAGTAGGCCAAGGTTTTTCTGTCTGAGGTTCTTATTGTCACTGAGTGTACTGAACATGTAACAGGCATGTTTTCCTACGGGGTCTTTGAATTCCCCTAATTCTCTTTAGAGAATAGTCTTTGCACTGGAATGTTTGGTGACATATGTATTGCAAGGTATTGCATACCTCATTTTGTTTCTTTATAGTATGCAACTGTAATTCAGCAGGGGAGAATGTAACAGGGTTGGTTATGTTTCCACTTGCCTCTAAAAAAAAAAGTGTATTTAATGTTCAAGCGTTCTTATTGGTTCGTTCAACTCTGATGACAATAAGGCGTGATGTTATTGGCCCTGCTTGCAGATCGCGAACGTCAGGTCTCCCCAGTGTGAAAATGTGATGCAAGGGGTAGGTCACGTTCTGGATACTATTTCCTATTTTACAATGTGTACAAGTTTGCTGTACGTTACTGATTTATACATGTGTGTGTATGGTACTTGTTAGGGATTGTGCTTTGGTATATGATTGCTGTATATAAGTGGGTTAGCTAGCATGCACCGATGTAATGGTCACATAAGCCCACTGCTAACACAGTTATTTTCATGCTACAGATTTTACCATCGACAGCCATCAACATCATTAGGCCCTTCACAACTAACCTGCTGTTTCCTATTGAACAACAGATAATAATGCTCAACTGGGACCACTGGCTGGGGTGATTTATTTGAACAAAACACAATGCAAGGAGAGAACGATTAACATCTGTTACACTAACAACAGTGTAGTTTACTCAACTCATTCAAACTATCATGAATATTGTTTAGAGAGAAGATCTGCACAAGGGCATAAAGTTTAAGATATAGCAAGAGAGGACAATATGGTGCAAGGTAGCCAAAGTGGAATCAAAAGTCATAGGCCTAATCATCAATCAAATATGAAATATAAAACCAAAATATAATCTACATATAAATGTAGTAGAGTTGAAAAGGTCATTCCATCAAACTTCAAATGATTAGAATAGTACACAAGGCAGAACAGAACAACCAGGTTGGGGGTCAGTGGCCCAAGCCCGCGAACAGGAATATTCCAAGTTCAGACAGCAGGGGGGGGGGGAATCAGATCGCTATGATCGCCAGGAAATTTACTTTTGGTGTCTATTTTCAATTGTTGCGCTACTGTTGATGTTAGGTACGGAACTACAGTAGCTGAATGATGTTAACATATTGAGGTCTTGTTTCATTAAATGTATTTGATTTAATCTGGGTGCTTGCGTCACCTACTAACACCCTGGTACAACCCGTAGCTCCCGTTCTCCTCAGTCTGAGAAAACACTGAAAGGTATGTGTTGCAGATTACTCCTTCGTAGAAGTCCATAACGTGAAATAAAACATCCTGATGTTAATGCTGTAGATATTGTTATAAGGGAGTGTGAGACTATTGAAACATGTAACTTTCAGAGTTGTATTGTTATTAATATAGTTTACAGAGTGCTAAAAGTCCTGCTGTTGCTAGCTAGCATGCCTTTCTGTGATGCAGACGGTTAGCTGCCCACTGGTGCTGCATTATGGGAGATGTAGTTTTGCCCTCTGCGGTCTGAACGGGATAGAGGCGATTTCACGTTGTAACTTGTTTGTGTTGCAGTGTTTTTGTACATGAGTTGTTGTATTTTGGTTCTGTCAACACTGAAAGCACCTAGCAATGTATTGGGGATGTGAGACAGGATATGTGTTTTACCTTTCTTCATGCTCCTGTGTAGAACAACTTGTCAGATGGTGCATTGGAGACTGATGTGTTCCTGTCCTGTCTTTTCACAATACTATTGCAGATCAACATTAGCCAGCAGCATACCACCCTGCAGACCACCGCTGGCTTGCTTCTGAAGCTAAGCAGGGTTGGTCCTGGTCAGTCCCTGGAAGGGAGACCAAATGCTGCTGGAAGTGGTGTTGGAGGGCCAGTAGGAGGCACTCTTTCATCTGGTCTAAAAAATACCCCAGTGCAGTGCCCTGTGTAGGGTGTTGTCTTTTGGCTGGGATGTTAAACAGGTGTCCTGACTCTCTGAGGTCATTAAAGATCCCATGACACTGATCGTAAGAGTAAAGGTGTTAACCCCGGTGTGCTGGCTAAATTCCCAATCTGGCCCTCAAACCATCTCAGTCACCTAATAATCCCCAGTTTACAGTTGGCGCATTCATCCCCTCCTCTCCCCTGTAACTATTCCCCAGGTCAGTGCTGTAAATGAGAATGTGTTCTCAGTAAACTTACCTGGTAAAATAATGGATAAATAAAATAAAGTATAGAAGACAGTCGTAAGACCCGCTACATAAAGACAAAATGTAATGTGTTATAGAATAGCTCCCTTCTCACATCCCAGGTCATGTTTGGAGGGGAACGTGACAACTCAACGGGCTATGCGCATCTCCCCAATAGCCTACAGAAAACTTTCCTGAGTACAATGTCATTAATGTGACCGATATGTACAGTATAATAAGCATAGTGAAGAAGGAAAAGATCCCACCTCTGACGCACAGCAGATACATCGCTGCAGAGATTTCCTCTGGAGCAGGAGTCCCTCAAGAATTTTAAAACAATCATTGCGTTTCAATGAATGTCCTCCCCGCTTGTTGCATCGTGAACTATCCTCCCAGTCCCTTGGGAGTTCATCGGATGGATGATGCGCCGCTGCCATTTACTTGGATGAGAAGTTGGACGAACGCTCCTCCAGCTCACGATACGAAATGGTGGAGAACTACAGTGTGGTGATGTGTCGTTCACGATCGAACGGCTCTTTTCAAACTGCTACTACTGCTTGTTGTGCTCAGAACAACGTTTTTCTGTAGATAAATTACAACATCATTATCTAAAGGGGGTGAATCCTCACTGCAGAAACAATAAATAGTGGGGAGAGCGGGTCAATCTGGTCCACAAGGATTTATTTCATTGAACTTTAGGCCCATACAAAGACAAATCAAACAGTCTGTAGGTCATTCATCACATAACCTAGCTCTGGTCCAGGGCATTATGTGCATTATGTGCTTGCTGAAGGAAGGCTCAGTGTCTGCAAGCTGTACGTAACGCCCTGGACCAGAGTGACACATGACCCACCTCTGGCCATCATGGACAGTCAACTCATCACATTCACGTACTGTAAGTCACAGTTGTGTGAGTTGTGTGATTAAAGGATGTTTAATTGTTGAGTAGATGTTGAATTAGTAAATTGTCAGAGTTCACTTCCTAAATAATGTGTTGACATTCCTTTGCTCCCATTCCTTTGCTCCCAGATCCGAAATCAGAAGAAGGAGATGGACAGACTTCAAGTGTGCCTCTGGGAGGAGGAAAATAAGAGGAATGGTGGAACGGAGAAGGACAAGATCATTGAACAACTACAGTCTGAGACAGACCATCTCAGAGCCCTTTTAAAAGATGAGAAGAAGAGTAGAAAGGGGTATAATGAAAGAGTGGAAGGCTGAGGCAGAGAGCCAGAGGGAGTCAGAGAGCCAGAGGGAGTCAGAGAGCCAGAGGGAGTCAGAGAGCCAGAGGGAGTCAGAGAGCCAGAGGGAGGCAGAGAGACAGAGAGAAGCAGAGAGACAGAGAGAGACAGAGGGAGGCAGAGAGAGCCACAGAATGGGAGGAGAACCAGAGAAAAATGCAGGAGATCCACAGACTCAAACAACTGCTGGATCTACTGATGGTGGACCTACAACTGGCCCACGTAAGACATGTCATTGTTATCATTAAAAGGCAGTGTATATTTACCCAGCTGAAAATGAATAGTGGCAGACAGCGGTACGCTAACCCAATGTTAACTTTTATTCCTTTCCTTAACCCTTACCTTAACCTCACTGAAACTATACCTAACCTTTACCTTAACCCAACCCTAGGTCCTGAACCTAACCTTCATTTATCTCAACCCCTATGCCTTTCTTCTGCCGGTTGAATATCCACTTCCTTATTAACGTCATTACTGTTGTTGTTAACTGTATCTGTGCAGGTTGTAAATAACTGCATTAGTGAAGCATCATTTGTAGGAGTAATTTCTACAAGCATAAACATCTGAGGCAACCATTGTTGTAACATCACACAAATTGCATTGGGAATTTAATTTTGCTTCAATCAGAGAGAGAGAGAAGATAATAGAGGCAACGAAAAGAGAGGAGATGGCAGAAGAGGAAAGAGGGGAGATCCTTGAGTACAAGAGGGGTGAGTTAGAGGAGGAGAAGAAGGAAGATGACAAGGAGGACATTCTCCCACCTGATAAAAGTATCCGAAGGAGAGCTGTGGGCTGGGTGAATAAGAAGTGGGAGAAGAGGAACCTCAGAAAGATAGAGAGAACGTATCAGAGAGAGGCTGAGGAGGGCTATAAGATCGTCCACATAGGTAAGACCTGTTTTCCCTCTACTTATGACATCATCCTCTTTAGTCTCCTCTACACACATACGTTCCACACCAGTCATCATGTTGCATCATTGTTTCAATATAAAACTACTGTCCAAAATGGTCAAGCTGATCTGGTATCAACTTAAATGTAATGTACACAGGGAATCTAGAATGGAAAACTCAACTGGATCTCAATGACCCTGGTCTTGTAGTGCATCATAGCCTTTTGAGGCCCTAAGAAACATTTTGTTCAGGTTTTTGACTACATTTCCTCCCAATCTACACTTTGCAATGGGGCATAGAGAACATATTGCATTTTTTAAGCAAGTTTGTTGCAATTCTACACATTTTCCCATGGGGTGGAGAGAAGAATTAGCAGTTTTAAACCTAATTTCCTTCAATTCTACACATTTTGCCATGGGGTTGACAGAAAATGTTGGCAGTTTGAATCTAACGCCGAAACACGTCTGCATGCGCCATCGTGCGCAAATTGATTTTGTCCCCCCACACCAAACGCAATCACGACATGCAGGTTGAAATATCAAAACAAACTCTGAACCAATTATATTAATTTGGGGACAGGTCGAAAACTATTACAATTTTTGGGCAAATTAGCTAGCTAACTTGCAGTTGCTAATTTGTCCTGGGATATAAACGTTGAGTTGTTATTTTACCTGAAATGGTCCTCTTCTCTGAAAATGAATCCCTTAATTTAATGGTCAACTGAATCGTTTCTTCTTTGGACTTTATATGGCGATTGGCATCTAGCTTTCATAATACGGTGTATTACCACAACCGACCGACTTCAGTTCATCTTTCAATCACCCACGTGGGTATAACCAATGAGGAGATGGGAGAGGCAGGACTTGCATCGCGTTCGCGGTAACAAATAGAAGCAACTTCTATTTTCGTGCTTGGAAACGCACATGCGAACAGTGTGGATGCAATGATTGAATAACATGTATGTGTACATTTGTTGCAATGCTCGCGCACGCATTGCGTCCGGTTTGGGTAGCGTGTCATTTTACACATTTTGCCATGACGCTAAGATGCTATCTGAATGAGAGTGACTAACAAGATCAATGGAAGCCCATTGCAGGTCAAGGCCCCTGGGCACGTGCCCTGCGTGCCTTGTGTGCCTGGTCTGTAATTCCACCCCAAAATGTTTTTTTGGGGGGGGGTCACACCTAGTTGCCATGAAGCCCTAAGCTCATGTTGTCTTAACCTAGGGCCGGCCCTGGCACTATACAAAGAATAGGTGCCATTTGGGACTCATGTTAAATTTAGGGCCAGGTCAATTCGGGAAGGGAATTATTGCACTTTATTGACAAAGTCCATGCCTTGCTCAATTGTAAAAATAAAAAAATGAAGAAGAAAAAAAAAAAAGTAAAGAATCATTGAGATTCATCTGGGTTTTCTATTCCTAATTCCCTGTGTCCATTACATTTAAGTGGATACCAGATCCACTAAGTTGAATGAGAACTCTACTTCTTCTCCTCTCTCAGTCATCCCTGGACCCATAAGGCTAACCATGACCCGGGCAGAGAGAGAGAGGAAGGAGCTCCTGAAGACTGAGGAGAGAAGGAATAAGATGGATGATTGCAGTGGAGAGAGCAGTCCCTGCTTAATAAACGGACTCATCAGAAACTTAAAGATGAGAGGGAGAGGATGAAGGAACAGTACCTAAAAAAACAAGCAATAGATTTAAGATGGGGTAAAGAATGTTTAAAAATGTATTCATGTTTTACACTGTTATATATATGTTATATAGCATTCCTGCTGTCTGTTGAGAGCTGGAACTCGACGAAGCCACAGTACCACTGAGGACCACTTCTCTACTCAATCTTTACTAATGATTTACCTTCAGTAATGAACAAAGCAAGAGTGGTCATGTATGCTGATGATACTGCAATGTATAGTGCAGCATCAGAATGTAATGAGCTAACAAATGTACTGAGCAGTGTCCGGTTATATGGTCAATCCCTGGTCCTATCACACTTAGAGTACTGTCCAGTTATATGGTCAATCCCTGGTCCTATCACACTTAGAGTACTGTCCGGTTATATGGTCAATCCCTGGTCCTATCACACTTAGAGTACTGTCCGGTTATATGGTCAATCCCTGGTCCTATCACACTTAGAGTACTGTCCGGTTATATGGTCAATCCCTGGTCCTATCACACTTAGAGTACTGTCCGGTTATATGGTCAATCCCTGGTCCTATCACACTTAGAGTACTGTCCGGTTATATGGTCAATCCCTGGTCCTATCACACTTAGAGTACTGTCCGGTTATATGGTCAATCCCTGGTCCTATCACACTTAGAGTACTGTCCAGTTAACAACATACTTGCTAGTTTTGATAACCAAACCATCAGTCCTAGCTTGCTATTATGAAAACCTAATTCAACAATACCAATACTGTTTTCAATTTGACTTAATTTGTAATGTCCAAAAGTCCAAACGTAATTACCCTGGATTGGAGGGAAGAGGTCTGTGAACCAATATCTGAAGTTTTAGGGAAGCATTTTTCAGGTAAAGTCAATTCAAATTCAAAATAATTGGCGTTTATTAGTGGGATGTGGTTCCTGAACCAATGATAGTTGTTTGTATTCATTACAGTAATATGGGGTGGAAGCTATTGACGTTTATTAGTGGGATGAGGTTCCTGAACCAATCACAGTTAGTTTTACTCATGAATGTCACATGGGGTGGAATCTATTGACATGTTAAAGTATTATTCATGCAAATTTAATGAATGTTTGTAAAAAAGTATCCAAAGTCAACAAATACACACATTACTGTTGATTGGAGGCATGACGTCCCCGAACCAATGTGGTAGGTAAGTTTGGTTGGTTGTTTTCATGAAAGTCTAATGGGGTGGAAGATATAGATTTTTAAAAGTATTTTTATGTAAAGTAACTTGTTTTACTTTTAGTAGATTTTATAGAACTTTAAAATAATGTAACTAATTGCATTCGAGAAAAGAGGTCTCTTAACAGTGTGAAATTTGTTTGAGATCTCTGTCATGTCGTTGAGAAGGTATTGGTATCTGAATCTTTATTATAGAGCTAAGTTCACCACTGTAAAACACTGTATGATTAAATCATTACATTTTGATTGACCAATAAAAAGGGTGAGCTCATCTTTTAATAATAATGTATTCATCATAGAATCATCTTTGATTATAGTGTTGTCAGTGGTGAGCCGTCATTTAGGGCAGGTGGGGCAGAGCCACACCCGTTTTGAGCCCCGCGTGTTTAACAACAATATATATATATATGTTGCCTGCTTTGCATGTTATTTTGGTATTAATATGTGTCACATATCAGTTTGCAAACAATGTCTACTTTAAAAAAAATCATTGAGTTAATAAAGCTGCATACAGACACCTTCTCTTTTTTACTTTCTTGAGGAAGGCAGCTCATAAATGCAGGTGTTTCAGCCCAGCTTAGTGCTTTCTGTGGTGGTGGGGCAGCCAGTGAGAAATACAGAGCGTAGGGGTTGGTTATGTTCTCTGGTTGCGCCGTGATTGGTTCAACATCACATTTTCAAAATCATAGCTACCAAGCTAGCAGTCATCATCATGCATCCAGTCAACAATCTACTGGCAAATCCTTTTCAATCCTTGTCATATGAAGAGAAATTTTAGATTAAAAGTATCAGTGCTCATCAACCTTTCCAAATAAAAACAAAAAGTTGGAAATCGCTAATTCAGCAATGAGTGGTTTGGAAGGAATCAGTGGCTAACTTCAAGCTTAACAAATCAATCACTAGCCTACTATTCAACATGACTCCTGCCACATCCAAAACAACTGGAAACTCGGAACTGTGAAATCTTAGACTTCAGTGAGTTCAAGACAACTGGGAACTCTGACTGGGAACTCTTAGACTTCAGTGAGTTCAAGACAACTGGGAACTCTGACTGGGAACTCTTAGACTTCAGTGAGTTCAAGACAACTGGGAACTCTGACTGGGAAAACAGGTTTTGAATGGCCATCCAACTCAGAAATCCAAGTCGGGAACTCGGGCCTCTTTCTTGTGCTCTGACCTGAAGATCACTGACGTCATGATTCAACCTTGTTTTTTCCGAGTTCCCAGTTGTCTTGAAAGAACCATAAATCCAGAGAATGACAGACTTTGATGACAAATTTTGATGCCAAACTGCCGATACACCTTCCTGTTCAAGTGAGCACAACAAGGTGAGTCCAACAATGTATTGACTGCTGGCCTATAAATGATGTAATATGCCAGGGAGATGTGTATACTGTAGATAAGAAAGTAGTACTAAGTGTATGTTGTGTAGTAAGCTGTTAGGAGCCCATGTGCCTCACCCTAATAATGTTGTCACTTTCCCCTCTCATAACTTAGCCTACTGCTCTGACTTGATGATGCACATGTAGACTACAGCCCATTTTAGAGAAATGTAATCATCAGATATTGTATGAGCTTTCATTGTCTGCTTATATGCAGTTATGACTTGGTGTACAGGGAAAATACTGTAAGAATGGCCCATGTTCAAAATTCTGTCGCTGTACATTTCAAAAGTGCTGAACACATGGTTATATTGACTACGTCCATCCTAGATCGTTCATTAATGTCTTCATCAATATTACGTATTGCCTCTTATCCACTCGTTGTCCCTTGTGCCATAGTTTGTACATCTCAAGTGTCAGTAGAAACCACATTTGTTTAAGCAAGTCAGCCATACCAGCTATGTTTTTTAAAGGATTCTCTCCATGGTGCTGAAAAGAAAGCTCTGCTGTTGGGACAGCTTTATGTCGACCCTAACAGTTTGTGGGCACCGTTTGTTAAAGTTATAGTGCAATTAATGTATTGTTTTGTGTTGTGTTGTGTAGTGTAGTGGCTTTGCTGGCATTCATCTAAAACATTTTGGGGGAGTTTTCCCCACCAAGATGTACATGCTGCAATCACCACTGGGTGGGTGAATTATAACACACCAACCCTGTTACCTATAGATAGACAGTCTAGAAATGTTTAAACTATTTACATGTGTTTGGTAAGCTTGCATTCCATTCCGCCTGTCACATGGGGATCTATGGTTGATTCTAGATGAAATAGTCAACTCTGTTACAGTCAACCCTGTCACTTTATTTGGCACTTAATAGGCACTTACTATAGTATGTATTTGTTACTTTTGAGATGGGAAAACATGTTTTTTATTAAGTTGAACATGTGCTATTTATGACAGAATGTTAGAATTAGGTGAAATAAAAGTTACACTCCCCAAAAGGTACTCAATTGGTGGAATGACCCGAGTACTGAACTGGAGGTGGGAGAGCTAACGATGCATCTACTGTTGCTCTCTCCTCAGATTCTTAGAGAAGCTATTTCAATCTGATATTTCTCCCTTGGTCTAAAATAGATGTGTATAGAGGACTCCTCTCTAATATAACATGTCACACATTGTATCAAACTGATGGAATGTTAGGTGTCTCATTGAAAGTCTAACATCTACCATGACTACTGGATGTTTCAATTCTAATAAATAACAAAACAATCCACACCGTAACAACAATATTGCTTTTTTACTAAATGCTTTTATTAAAGAGTAAAACTTTGCTAACAAAAATGACATCATCAAACATCACTGGCCTGACTTGAGCAGCTCTACCGGGGGAGGGAGCCAGCAACTTAGCTGCTACCGGTCCGGTCCAGGCTACCTGCAGACCTCCTCCCAGACCTCCTTTTCAGCACCTCCCCTTAACAGGAGAGGTGGTGAAAATGATCAGAGTTGCATTCAACTTGAATAAAGATGAGAAACTCTGGTCTGTGGAGCCACTGGTCTGAGAGGAGGACTTCTGTTGAAACCATTTCCATTTTTGGGATATTTTCTAGGACTGTAGAGGTGGTAAGCAGAGATGAATTTAACTAGGATACAGATGAGAGTCTCTGTTCTTGGGAGGAGGGTCACTGACCTTCGATGGTTTGTTGCCTAAAAAAGATGATACTTGCTGGCTTGAGGAGACTATAATGTTTTGAGGAGGAAATGTGGCTCGATGACTTAAAGAGGAGGAGGAATTATTGGGCGACACTTTTAATTACCAACGTAACCTCAGTGGAACTGTGGCTTCATCGAGTTCCAGCTCTAGGCAGACAGCACGTCAGGAAGGCTGTAAGACATCACAGAGACAGGTAAGTATCTATATGTTTACATGTGTGTTGCATGTACACTAAACCCTCACATTTGGATAATGTCACTTTTTAAAGTGATGACATGTATATTAACAGTGTAAAACATGAATAGATGTTTAAACATTCTTTACCTCATCCTAATTTTCTTCCAGATGCTTGGCTTTTTCTTTGTCTTTGTGTTGGAGATTGGCTCTGATGTTTCAGCCTCTTCTGGAGCTTCTAGCTGCTGGCTGTCTGGCCCCCCCCGATGGTTCTCTGGCCCCTCCTGCTGGTTCTCTGGACTCCCCTCCTGGTTGTCTGCCCATGCCTGTTGCCTCCTTGGCCTTTCCTGGTGGCCATCAGCAGATCCAGTGGGCTCTTGGCTTACTTGTTGGCCTGTGGCCCATCCGGGCAACTCCTGACCGTGGTTGTAATCGTGGCTGTGTTGGGTGGTTAGACACCGGGTGTTGATTTGAGCATCAGCCTCCAGATTCATCTGATCCAGGTAGTTTTCCTTCATCCTCTCCCTCTCCTCCTTCAGTTGTTGATGAGTCTGTTTTTTAAGCAGGGACCGCTCTCTCCACTGCTTATTGAAATTCTCCATCTTCTTCCTTCTCTCCTCAGCCTTCAGCAGCTCCTTCCTCTTCTCCCTCTCTCTCTCTGCCCGGGTCATGGTGGATGTTAGCCTTGTGTGTCCAGGGATGGCTGGGAGGGGAGAAGAAGTAGAGTTTACATTCAACTTAGTGGATCTGGTATCAACTTAAATGTAATGGACACAGGGAATGAAGAATAGAAAACACAATTGGATCTCAATGATTCTTTACTCTTTTCAGTTAAGCAAGGCATGGAATGTGTCAATAAAGTGCAATAATTCCCATCCCGAATTGACCTGGCCCTAAATTGAACATGAGTCCAGAATGGCACCTATTCTTTGTATAGTGCCAGGGCATATGTGATCACTTAGGGCCCCATGGCCACTAGTAGCCCCCGGATCCCCCCAAAACACGTTTTTGTGTGTGTTTTTTAGGAACTCTTTCTGGGTCTCTACTTAGTCTTGAGAGTTAGACTAGTAGATGACACAAGGTACCATTTAAAAACGTGGTTGTTATCAGCAGTATTTTTCTATTCTTTGGACAGTAGCTTTATATTGAAACAATGGTGCAACATGATGACTGGTGTGGAACGTATGTGTGTAGAGGAGACTAAAGAGGATGATGTCATAAGTAGAGGGAAAACAGTTCTTACCTATGTGGACGATATTATGGCCCTCCTCAGCCTCTCTCTGATACGTTCTCTCTATCTTTCTGAGGTTCCTCTTCTCCCATGTTTTATTCACCCAGCCCACAGCTCTCCTTCTGATACTTTTATCAGGTGGGAGAATGTCCTCCTTGTCATCTTCCTTCTCCTCCTCCTCTAAGTCACCCCTCTTGTACTCAAGGATCTCCTCTCTTTTTTTTGCCTGTATTATATTTTCTCTCTCTCTGATTAAAGATAAATGGCATTTAATGGCTTTCTTTCTCTGCTCCTCTCTCTCCTCCTCTCTCTGCCTCTCCTCCTCTCTTAGTCTCAACATTTCTTTGTGTCTAGCAATTTCAATCTCTTGTTTTTTATCCTGCTCCTCTTGTTGTCTTGCCCTCTCCTGTTTTCTTTCCATCTCCAGCCGTCTTTCCTCCTTCTCCCTCCTGATTTGTTGTCCTCTTTCTATGTGTTCTCGTTCCCCCTTCAACACTTCTAACCTCCTCTCTTTACGCCTATTGAAGACTTCCCGTGCTTTTGCTTTAACATTAACTACTACATGTTTCTTCATGCTTACTTCCTTTCCTCTCTCTTCTCTTTCCCTGTACTCTTCCTCTGCTTCCTTAATCACTTCCTGCTTTTCTTCCATCTCTCTCTCCTGTTCTATCTCCAGTTCATTCTGTCCCTCAATTTCCCCCAAAATATTTTTCTGCCCCTCCTTTCTTCTTCCTGCTTCCTCCCTTTCTCTCATAATCATCTTTTCTTTCTCCATCTCTTTCTGTTGCTGATCTTTTAATTCTATCTCTCTCTGATTGTCATTGTCTTTCTCCCTTTCTTTCTCCTTCTCCTTTTGTTTCTGTCTCTCCTCTTGTTGTTGTCGTCTGTGTATCTCTTCTATCTCTCTCTGTCTCTTGTTCTCCCCCTCTCTTCCCTCCTTCTCCATGTCAATTTGCTTCTGTTTCCATATATTTTCTTCTTCTTGATCTCTCTCAAACATTATCTTTCTCTCCTCTTGTTGTTGTCGTCTTTCTTTCTCTCCCATCTCTCTCTGTCTCTCTTTCTCTTCGATCGCTTTCTGTCTCTCTTCTTCTCCTCCAATATGTTTTTGTCTCTTTTCCATTATCTTTCTTTTGATCTCTCTCTGTCTCTCTTTCTCCTTCTCTTCTACTTCCTCTTTCATCTCTTTTTGCTTCTGTTTACATATTTCTTCATCATTCTCTCTTTTGATCTCTCTCTGTCTCTCTTCTTCTCTTTCTTCCTCTTCCATCTCTATTTGCTTCTGTTTAAATAGTTGTTCTTCATTCTCTCTTTCAATCTCTTTCTGTCTCACTTCTCTTTCTATGTTTTTCTGTCTCTTCTCCATTCTCTTTCTTTTGATCTCTCTCTGTCTCTCTTTCTCCCTCTCTCGTTCTTCCTCTTCCATCTCTTTTTGCTTCTGTTCAAATAGTTCTTCTTCATTCTCTCTTTCAATCTCTTTCTGTCTCTCTTTCTCCCTCTCTCGTTCTTCCATCTCTATTTGCTTCTGTTTACATCTTTCTTCTTCGTGCTCTCTTTCAATCTCTTTCTGTCTCTCTTCTTCTCTTTCGATATGTTTTTGTCTCTTTTCCATGATCTTTCTTTTGATCTCTCTCTGTCTCTCTTTCTCCCTCTCTCGTTCTTCCTCTTCCATCTCTATTTGCTTCTGTTTACATCTTTCTTCTTCGTGCTCTCTTTCAATCTCTCTCTGTCTCTCTTCTTCTCTTTCCATAATTTTCTGTCTCTTCTCCATTCTCTTCCTTTTGATCTCTCTCTGTCTCTCTTTCTCCCTTTCTCGTTCTACCTCTTCCATCTCTATTTGCTTCTGTTTACATCTTTCTTCTTCGTGCTCTCTTTCAATCTCTCTCTGTCTCTCTTCTTCTCTTTCCATAATTTTCTGTCTCTTCTCCATTCTCTTCCTTTTGATCTCTCTCTGTCTCTCTTTCTCCCTTTCTTGTTCTACCTCTTCCATCTCTATTTGCTTCTGTTTACATCTTTCTTCTTCGTGCTCTCTTTCAATCTCTCTCTGTCTCTCTTCTTCTCTTTCCATAATTTTCTGTCTCTTCTCCATTCTCTTCCTTTTGATCTCTCTCTGTCTCTCTTTCTCCCTTTCTCGTTCTACCTCTTCCATCTCTATTTGCTTCTGTTTACATCTTTGTTCTTCAATTTCTCTTTCAATCTCTCTCTGTCTCTCTTCTTCTCTTTCCATAATTTTCTGTCTCTTCTCCATTCTCTGTCTTCTGATCTGTCTCTGTCTCTCTTTCTCCCTCTCTCTTTCTTCCTCTTCCATCTCTATGTGCTTCTGTTTGTGTCTCTCCTCTTCTTCTCTCTCCATCTCCTTCTTCTTCTCATCTTCTTCTTGTCTCTGTTTTGGTATTTTCTCCATTCTCTTTCTTTCTACCTCTTTCTGTTTGTTGTGCTCACCCTCCATCTTCTCCTCCATGTCCATTTGGTTCTGTTTCCATTTATATTTGTCTGTTTCCAAATTTTCTAATTCTATCTGCTGTTCCTTGATTTTCTTGAAGACTTCCTTCAATTCAGACGTCTTTTTGTCATTGATGAGGGCTGTCTCCATCTCCATCTCCACTCTATTTTTCATCTCCTCTTCACTTCGTCTCCAATCATTTTCTCTCTCTCTGTCTCTATCAAATGTTCTCTCTGGTTCAGTCTCGTATTTCAATCTAATCTCTTCTTTCATTCTCACAACCTCTCTGTCTAACACTAGTACATTTTGGTTAACCTGTTTCACTCTCTCATTCTGTCTTCTAAACGCTTCTTTCGCTCTTTCAAATTTGATTTTGTATTGAATCTCTTTTGTTGTCATATCTTCTTTCAGTCTCTCAACCTCTCTCTCTAACTCTTTTACCTTTTCGTTAACCAGTTTGACTTTCTCATTCTCTGCAATACGCATGTCTCTTTCTCTTTCAAATATGATTTCCTTCTCAATCTCTTTCAATCTCTCAATCTCTCGTTCTAACGCTTTTATCGTTTCTTCTGCCTGTTCCACTTTCTTCTTCATTTCTTGTCTTTCCAATTCTGCTTTTCTCTCCCTTTCCATCTCCCTTTCTCTCTCTTTTTCCCTCTCTCTTTCCCTCTCTCTTCCTGTTTCAATAGGTTTGTTGTTCCAGGCCAGTCTTGGTCGCTGCTCCTCCATGACTTTCTGCCATAGCCTCAATCTCTCAATCTCTTGCTTCATTTTAAAAGGAAAAATTTGTGATAATCTATTACCAAGACATACTTTCAAAGGATTTGCAGAGAATGATACACAGAAATGCAACCTAGAGCTAACTAATTAATTAAAACACTGGACAACATCAATAGCAGGGTCATGTTGATCAATTCATCTGGACAATTCATTGTCAATTAATGTATTGACATGGTTTGAAAAAATTATGAGACATTTTATGGAATCAATTATGTCCAAAATGTGTACAAATACAAACACACAACCTTCTTGCCCATTCAGTTAGGGGTTTGAGAAATTCCTGTTACAATTTGTGTGATGTTACAACAATGTTGCCTCTGATGTTTATGCTTGTAGAAATTACTCCTACAAATGAAGCTTCACTAATACAGTTATTTACAACCTACACAGATACAGTTAACAACAACAACAGTAATGATGTTAATAAGGAAGTGGATATTCAACCGGCAGAAGAAAGGCATAGGGGTTGAGATAAATGAAGGTTAGGTTCAGGACCTAGGGTTGGGTTAAGGTAAAGGTTAGGTATAGTTTCAGTGAGGTTAAGGTAAGGGTTAAGGAAAGGAATAAAAGTTAACATTGGGTTAGCGTACCGCTGTCTGCCACTATTCATTTTCAGCTGGGTAAATATACACTGCCTTTTAATAATAACAATGACATGTCTTACGTGGGCCAGTTGTAGGTCCACCATCAGTAGATCCAGCAGTTGTTTGAGTCTGTGGATCTCCTGCAGTTTTCTCTGGTGTTCCATTGCTTCTGTGGCTCTCTCTGCTTCTCTCTGTCTCTCTGCTTCTCTCTGTCTCTCTGCTTCTCTCTGTCTCTCTGCCTTCCTCTGTCTCTCTGCTTCCCTCTCTCTCTCTGCCTCCCTCTGTCTCTCTGCTTCTCTCTGTCTCTCTGCTTCTCTCTGTCTCTCTGCTTCTCTCTGTCTCTCTGCCTCTCTCTGGCTCTCTGCCTCTCTCTGGCTCTCTGCCTCTCTCTGGCTCTCTGCCTCCCTCTGGCTCTCTGCCTCCCTCTGGCTCTCTGCCTCCCTCAGTCTCAGGATCTCAGCCTTCCACTCTTTCATGATACCCCTTTCTACTCTTCTTCTCCTCCTTTCATCTTTTAAAAGGGCTCGGAGATGGTCTGTCTCAGACTGTAATTGTTCAATGATCTTGTCCTTCTCCGTTCCACCATTCCTCTTCTTCTTTTCCTCCTCCCAGAGGCAGACTTGAAGTCTGTCCATCTCCTTCTTCTGATTTCGGATCGTTCGATCCTTCCCCATCAACTCAAGCATGTGGGCTTCCTTCTCTGTATAGGTCTTCTTCTCTTCTCTCGGGAAGTGAACCTCCATCTCTGCCTGCTTGTAGCTGGGAGCAAAGGAATGTCAACACATTATTTAGGAAGTGAACTCAGACAATTTACTACAATATTAAAATAATAATTCAACTTCTGCTCAATTTAACTGTCTTTAATAACACAAATCACACAACTGTGACTTACAATACGTGAATGTGATGAGTTGACCATGATGGCCAGAGGTGGGTAATGTGTCACTCTGGTCCAGGGCGTTACGTACAGCTTGCAGACACTGAGCCTTCCTTCAGCAAGCCGCACATAATGCCCTGTACCAGAGCTAGGTTATGTGATGAATGACTTACAGACTGTTCCACATGATAGGAGGGGGTAAGAAGACAGTCCCAGTAGGAGACGGAGATCGTCCAGAAGAAGAAGAGCTGTCCATCTCCTCAGAGCCTGCAGGAAAGGTCTACAAGTTTTATTTCTGGAAAATAAAGAGATGCCTTCGTTCAGCAACAATGTGTGTTTCTATGTTTCTGTCACTAGATGGTGCCATTGTACACAACATTTACTCACCAGGTCAGTGAATTCAGAAACAGTCTTCAGAGTTGAGTCCTCAAGCTCTAGCCTACAACCCATCATGCATCAGCACAACTAATATAATAATACCTCATCACAACTTCATAATCACAGTACACCTGGATTGTGTTCACAAAGTGTTTCAGGGTAGGAGTGCTGATCTAGGATCAGGTCGCCTCCTGTCCATTAAAACGTATTCAGTTTAATTTAAAAGCAAACTGATTATTGATCAGCACTCCTTCTATGAGACTTTGTGAATATGAGCCTATGTGAAAGATCCTTTCTGGCATATGCTGGCTAGACAGTACACAGACAATTCAGACAGAAGAGTAGATATAGATGGAGTGATTGATAGCAACAGAAATAACGAAGCGGATGGTTAATGTATTGTAAACTTTTGTAAATATTTGACTCACCTCAAATCACACGTGTCAAAACTCAGTTTTAGTGTTGAACCGAATGATTTCTTCGGCATTAACTTTCTCTGGTCTGGAGCTGTATTGTTGCGTCATTTGGAACGCTTGAGCGTCATAATCCGTTCACCGCGTCTGCTTGATTGACAGCTAGGGGTTCTCCTGCGCACCAGTGTCCAAAAGTCGATGATGTTTAGCTACTCATAATTGATAAAGACATTTATAACTATTTTCACTTGACTTTTATTTCGTGTATTTTTGCCTAAGGTTATTTGGAATTCTATGTTGTGTGATTTGTCTTTGTATGGGCCTAAAGTTCAATGAAATACAAACAGCAACCATAGCCTACAAACATTTCCCACACAAATACAAATGTGGGTGTTTAGTGAGAACACAAAATAATAACATTACAGCCATAACTGTACAAACAAACATACAATCACATATCTCTCCCCACTATTTATTATTTCTGCAGTGAGGATTCACCCCCTTTAGATAATGATGTTGTAATTTATCTACAGAAAAACGTTGTTCTGAGGTCAATAAGCAGTAGTAGCAGTTTGCAAATCATAGAGCCAGATGAATGGCTCTTTCACCGATGCAATTCGGTTCCCGAGGTTCAACAAAAAGATCCGTTCAAAAAGAGCCGTTCGTTCGTGAACGACACATCACCACACTGTAGTTCTCCACCATTTCGTATCGTGAGCTGGAGGAGCGTTCGTCCAACTTCTCATCCAAGTAAATGGCAGCGGCGCATCATCCATCCGATGAACTCCCAAGGGACTGGGAGGATAGTTCACGATGCAACAAGCGTTTGGGGAGGACATTCATTGAAACGCAATGACTGTTTTTAAATTCTTGATGGACTCTTGCTCCAGGGGAAATCTCAGCAGCGATGTATCTGCTGTGCGTCAGAGGTGGGATCTTTTCCTTCTTCACTATGCTTATTATACTGTACATATCGGTCACATTAATGACATTGCACTCAGGAAAGTTGTCTGTAGGCTATTGGGGAGATGCGCATAGCCCGTTGAGTTGTCCCGTTCCAGTCCAAACATGACCTGGGATGTGAGAAGGGAGCTATTCTATAACACATGTAGATGACATGTTGTCTTTATATGTAGATTATATTTGGGTTTTATATTTCATATTTGATTGATGATTAGGCCTATGACTTTTGATTCCACTTTGGCTACCTTGCATATTGTCCTCTCTTGCTATATCTTAAACTTTATGCCCTTGTGCAGATCTTCTCTCTAAACAATAGTCATGATAGTTTGAATGAGTTGAGTAAACTACACTGTTATTAGCTTCTCAGTCTGTACTGTACTGTCCCTGGAAGACTCTCCACATAGTTCACCTAGATCCAGTCCACTTTGTACCACTGGTCAACTAATCATCCAAACCTCTGATTAGTGAATCAGGTGTGCTGGTGGTGGAATACATGATATGAGCTGGTTAGGGGGAGGACAGGTTTGAGAAGGGAAAGACTAAATGGACGTTTCTGACCAACATCCCATTGACAGCCCGTCTGACCAAAACCTAAAACGGACCCTAACATTAACCCTAACCTTAACCCTAACATTAACCCTAACCTTAACCCTAACATTAACCAAACCCTTAAGCCTTAAAGGTAGTCTCATCATGGGTGTGATTCAGACTGTAGTTTCTCTCTGTGTGTCCAGTAAACCTCCTCTCATCATTGGTGTGATTCAGACTGTAGTTTCTCCCTGTGTGTCCAGTAAACCTCCTCTCATCATGGGTGTGATTCAGACTGTAGTTTCTCCCTGTGTGTCCAGTAAACCTCATCTTATCATGGGTGGGATTCAGGCTGAAGCTGGAGAGGCCAGTAGCAACGACCCTGACCACTTTATTACTAGTTGGGGATGGATAGTATCTCTAGAGGTACAGTAGGGCATTTCCATTTAAAAGGATTGTCTATTAGGTATTTGTGAAATTGTTAGATATTACTTGTTAGATATTGCTGCACTGTCGGAACTAGAAGCACAAGCATTTCGCTACAGTCGCAATAACATCTGCTAACCATGTGTTGTGACGAGTAAAATTTGATTTGATTTGAGCACCAATGCATCGTTCTTAGGAGCATGTGTAATTGGGTGTCAAATGAAATCTAAGAGTGTATATTTTTGGTAAATGTAATTCTAGATACATTTTTCAACCAGTGAAGGCTTTGATTTCTGGGTCAACAGATGGAAAAGGGATCTTAGAAAACATCACCAGAAAAAGTCTTAAAAGGTCCAATATCAGAACTACATAAAACCAGAATCATGTTGACATAAAGACCCCTGACTACTAATATCAACACTTACATTTGGGTTTGGAGAAATCATTAACCTTCTTTAAGTTTCAGAAATATTGCCTTGTAATTCTGTTACAAAAAACCCACATAACTTCAAGATATTTTCACATTTGTCTTTGTGAGGAGGGGGGATAATGAAAGTTCACAGAAGTAACCAGTAATGGTGGAGCTAACAATTAGTTCTAGTGATTTTTCTGATGTATATTTTTTGGGTGAATTATTAAGTGATTAAAACTCATAATTCCGTTACCAAAATGCTAGTGGAATTACCAAGAAATCTGTAACCGAATTACTGCAACTGAATTGGCTGAAATGGGAAATCATAATAGTCACAAACCACAATTGTGTCACCTGGTATGGTCCTCCTTTCCACTGGCATATTGTTCAGCTCATAACTGTCTTTCTTTCTCTTTTCTGGTGGTCAAATGAACAGTGTTAAAACAGTCTGTCTGGACCATCTCTCTCTGCATGCTGAGAGTGTTTGGTGCATGCTGGGAATTGTATGAGTGAGTGTTGTGTAGAGTTACTTGTCCTGCTTTTTCTTTTACATGTATTTTTCTTGGTGGTGTCTTTATTCTCGTCCTATGCATCATTAAGGTTATCAGTATTTTATTTAGTTGTTGGGGTAGAATTAAGTACATTGTTTTTGGCTTTGGCGGGGGTGGCGACCCACATGGGGATGCCGTCCCTGTCACTTCAGCACGGCTTTACGTGTGTTACTGAAGCTACTGTCACTGTGGAGGAGTTTCTGGTCGCCGTAGGAGAGAAGGTGGGATATGAGAATGTTGCTTATGCGTCACGGATGAATAAAGCAGTGGTAAAGAAGAGAGTCTTGTAGATCGTATGGTTGAGCATGGTGTACTTCTTAAAGAAGAGCGTCTTGTAGATCGTATGCTTTTCTCTCCGTCAACAAGGGTAACGATTTCGAATGTACCGCCGTTTATACCCAATGAGCTGTTGGAGTGCGAGTTATTGTGGTTTGGGAAGTTCTCAAGTTCAATTAAGATTTTCCAGTTGTGTTTCATCACCCGGCGTTGAAACAGGTTAGGTCGTTTCAAACACCTGGAGTTGAAACAGGTTAGGTCGTTTCATCACCCGGAGTTGAAACAGGTTAGGTCGTTTCGGCGACAGGTGTTTATGTTTTTAGACTCACCGGAGCAGACTTTGGAGTTATCGTTTAAGTCAAGTATGACAATAGACTGTATATGGCTTATGCTAGTACGGGTAGTCAACAGTGTTTTGAGTGTGGTGATGTTGGCCATAAGCGATATGCTCCTCCCGAAAAGGAGGGGCGCATGTGGTCCTCGTAAGGACTGGGCCCACTGATGTAGGGAGTGATGGGCCAACAGCGGTAGAGCAGCCACAAGCACCTGTTGCTGAGGAACAAGTTGTCCGTGTTGAGGGCACGGAGTTGCAACTTGTACCAGAGGAGAATGTTATGCAGCAGAAAAATATTGTTGTAGAAGGTAAGGATGGATCTGAACAGCCATTTCCTCAGACTGGTGAGGAGGTGCCCAGTATGAGTGCTGGGGTACAGGAGGGGGTTCGTGTGGAGCTAATCTCCCAGGTAGTATAGGAGATGCCTGGTACGAGTGATGGGGTTCAGGTGGGGATAGTCTCCCAGGTAGTGGAGGAGATGCCTGGTACGAGTGATGGGGTGCAAGTGGGGAGTGTTGAGAGGGATGTGGTAGAAGGGATTCAGGGGTCTGTGGCCTCAGTTGAGAAGGATCAGGAGAAGGATATGGACCTTCTAGGAGGGAACGTTGCCATGAACCACTAGAGGCTCTGCGGATTCTGAAGACCTGGGAGAAGCTCACTCTGAAAATGGGTGTACTATATGGCGTTACCAAACGTTTGCTGTCAAAGAAGAAGACGTACCAGTATGTAGTACCCACCTCAATGAGGGCGACAGTTTTGAAGGGCGTCCACAATGAAGCCGGTCATCAGGGGCAACAGCGGACGTTGTACTTGACCAGACAGAGACAGACACCCCCTTCCAGTTGATGTTTGGGAGAACCCCACGTCTGCCTGTGGACATGATGTTTGGTACTGTGCTGCAAGACTCAGAAGTTGTAGACTATGACGAGTACATCAAGTCCCTGACGAGAGACCTGAGGGAGGCCATGGAGATGGTACAGGTGTTGCCAACCAAACAGCTGAAGAGGCATGCAGGCCTCTACAACAGGACGATCAGAGGAGCTCCAGTGGAGGTCGGTGATTGGGCGCGGCTGGCGAATAAATGTGAACGTGAAAAGAGGAAGCTGGCGGATCGTTGGGAGAACAACCTCTATATTGTTACGGAGAAGAATAGTGACATCCACAGAACATCCCTCAGGTCTCACCACATTCTGAGGGTGCCACTGGTGGCACAAGCATGTCAGAGCTAACCTTTGGAGAAGAAATGTCCGAACCCTCTGAAGAAGAAAGGCATTCTGAAGATGCCTCTGGTAGCTATTGTAGTATTTATTTAGTATGTAGTATTTAATGTTCAAGCATTCTTATTGGTTCGTTCAACTCGGATGACAATAAGGCGTGATGTGATTGGCCCGCTTGCAGATCGCGAACGTCTGGTCTCCCCAGTGTGAAAATGTGATGCAAGGGGTAGGTCACGTTCTGGATACTATTTCCTATTTTACAATGTGTACAAGTTTGCTGTACGTTACTGATTTATACATGTGTGTGTGTATATGGTACTTGTTAGGGATTGAGGGGCTTTCTGGGATTTTTTATTTACCTTTATTTAACCAGGTAGGCAAGTTGAGAACAAGTTCTCATTTACAATTGCGACCTGGCCAAGATAAAGCAAAGCAGTTCGACAGATAAAACGACACAGAGTTACACATGGAGTAAAAACAAACATACAGTCAATAATGCAGTATAAACAAGTCTATATACAATGTGAGCAAATGAGGTGAGAAGGGAGGTAAAGGCAAAAAAAGGCCATGATGGCAAAGTAAATACAATATAGTAAGTAAAATACTGGAATGGTAGTTTTGCAATGGAAGAATGTGCAAAGTAGAAATAAAAAAATAATGGGGTGCAAAGGAGCAAAATAAATAAATAAATAAAAATTAAATACAGTTGGGAAAGAGGTAGTTGTTTGGGCTAAATTTTAGGTGGGCTATGTACAGGTGCAGTAATCTGTGAGCTGCTCTGACAGTTGGTGCTTAAAGCTAGTGAGGGAGATAAGTGTTTCCAGTTTCAGAGATTTTTGTAGTTCGTTCCAGTCATTGGCAGCAGAGAACTGGAAGGAGAGGCGGCCAAAGAAAGAATTGGTCTTGGGGGTGACTAGAGAGATATACCTGCTGGAGCGTGTGCTACAGGTGGGAGATGCTATGGTGACCAGCGAGCTGAGATAAGGGGGGACTTTACCTAGCAGGGTCTTGTAGATGACATGGAGCCAGTGGGTTTGGCGACGAGTATGAAGCGAGGGCCAGCCAACGAGAGCGTACAGGTCGCAATGGTGGGTAGTATATGGGGCTTTGGTGATAAAACGGATTGCACTGTGATAGACTGCATCCAATTTGTTGAGTAGGGTATTGGAGGCTATTTTGTAAATGACATCGCCAAAGTCGAGGATTGGTAGGATGGTCAGTTTTACAAGGGTATGTTTGGCAGCATGAGTGAAGGATGCTTTGTTGCGAAATAGGAAGCCAATTCTAGATTTAACTTTGGATTGGAGATGTTTGATATGGGTCTGGAAGGAGAGTTTACAGTCTAACCAGACACCTAAGTATTTGTAGTTGTCCACGTATTCTAAGTCAGAGCCGTCCAGAGTAGTGATGTTGGACAGGCGGGTAGGTGCAGGTAGCGATCGGTTGAAGAGCATGCATTTAGTTTTACTTGTATTTAAGAGCAATTGGAGGCCACGGAAGGAGAGTTGTATGGCATTGAAGCTTGCCTGGAGGGTTGTTAACACAGTGTCCAAAGAAGGGCCGGAAGTATACAGAATGGTGTCGTCTGCGTAGAGGTGGATCAGGGACTCACCAGCAGCAAGAGCGACCTCATTGATGTATACAGAGAAGAGAGTCGGTCCAAGAATTGAACCCTGTGGCACCCCCATAGAGACTGCCAGAGGTCCGGACAGCAGACCCTCCGACTTGACACACTGAACTCTATCAGAGAAGTAGTTGGTGAACCAGGCGAGGCAATCATTTGAGAAACCAAGGCTGTCGAGTCTGCCGATGAGGATATGGTGATTGACAGAGTCGAAAGCCTTGGCCAGATCAATGAATACGGCTGCACAGTAATGTTTCTTATCGATGGCGGTTAAGATATCGTTTAGGACCTTGAGCGTGGCTGAGGTGCACCCATGACCAGCTCTGAAACCAGATTGCATAGCAGAGAAGGTATGGTGAGATTCGAAATGGTCGGTAATCTGTTTGTTGACTTGGCTTTCGAAGACCTTAGAAAGGCACGGTAGGATAGATATAGGTCTGTAGCAGTTTGGGTCAAGAGTGTCCCCCCCTTTGAAGAGGGGGATGACCGCAGCTGCTTTCCAATCTTTGGGAATCTCAGACGACACGAAAGAGAGGTTGAACAGGCTAGTAATAGGGGTGGCAACAATTTCGGCAGATAATTTTAGAAAGAAAGGGTCCAGATTGTCTAGCCCGGCTGATTTGTAGGGGTCCAGATTTTGCAGCTCTTTCAGAACATCAGCTGAATGGATTTGGGAGAAGGAGAAATGGGGAAGGCTTGGGCGAGTTGCTGTTGGGGGTGCAGTGCTGTTGTCCGGGGTAGGAGTAGCCAGGTGGAAAGCATGGCCAGCCGTAGAAAAATGCTTATTGAAATTCTCAATTATGGTGGATTTATCAGTGGTGACAGTGTTTCCTATCTTCAGTGCAGTGGGCAGCTGGGAGGAGGTGTTCTTATTCTCCATGGACTTTACAGTGTCCCAGAACTTTTTTGAGTTAGTGTTGCAGGAAGCAAATTTCTGCTTGAAAAAGCTAGCCTTGGCTTTTCTAACTGCCTGTGTATAATGATTTCTAGCTTCCCTGAACAGCTGCATATCACGGGGGCTGTTCGATGCTAATGCAGAACGCCATAGGATGTTTTTGTGTTGGTTAAGGGCAGTCAGGTCTGGGGAGAACCAAGGGCTATATCTGTTCCTGGTTCTAAATTTCTTGAATGGGGCATGTTTATTTAAGATGGTTAGGAAGGCATTTTTAAAAAATATCCAGGCATCCTCTACTGACGGGATGAGATCAATATCCTTCCAGGATACCCCGGCCAGGTCGATTAGAAAGGCCTGCTCGCAGAAGTGTTTCAGGGAGCGTTTTACAGTGATGAGTGGAGGTCGTTTGACCGCTGACCCATTACGGATGCAGGCAATGAGGCAGTGATCGCTGAGATCTTGGTTGAAGACAGCAGAGGTGTATTTAGAGGGGAAGTTGGTTAGGATGATATCTATGAGGGTGCCCGTGTTTAAGGTTTTGGGGAGGTACCTGGTAGGTTCATTGATTATTTGTGTGAGATTGAGGGCATCAAGTTTAGATTGTAGGATGGCTGGGGTGTTAAGCATGTTCCAGTTTAGGTCGCCTAGCAGCACGAACTCTGAAGATAGATGGGGGGCAATCAGTTCACATATGGTGTCCAGAGCACAGCTGGGGGCAGAGGGTGGTCTATAGCAGGCGGCAACGGTGAGAGACTTGTTTTTAGAGAGGTGGATTTTTAAAAGTAGAAGTTCAAATTGTTTGGGTACAGACCTGGATAGTAGGACAGAACTCTGCAGGCTATCTTTGCAGTAGATTGCAACACCGCCCCCTTTGGCAGTTCTATCTTGTCTGAAAATGTTGTAGTTTGGAATTAAAACTTCAGAATTTTTGGTGGTCTTCCTAAGCCAGGATTCAGACACAGCTAGAACATCCGGGTTGGCAGAGTGTGCTAAAGCAGTGAATAGAACAAACTTAGGGAGGAGGCTTCTAATGTTAACATGCATGAAACCAAGGCTATTACGGTTACAGAAGTCGTCAAAAGAGAGCGCCTGGGGAATAGGAGTGGAGCTAGGCACTGCAGGGCCTGGATTCACCTCTACATCGCCAGAGGAACATAGGAGGAGTAGAATAAGGGTACGGCTAAAAGCTATGAGAATTGGTCGTCTAGAACGTCTGGAACATAGAGTAAAAGGAGGTTTCTGGGGGCGATAAAATAGCATCAAGGTATAATGTACAGACAAATGTATGGCAGGATGTGAATACAGTGGAGGTAAACCTAGGTATTGAGTGATGAAGAGAGAGATATTGTCTCTAGAAACATCGTTGAAACCAGGAGATGTCATTGCATGTGTGGGTGGTGGAACTAATAGGTTGGATAAGGTATAGTGAGCAGGACTAGAGGCTCTACAGTGAAATAAGCCAATAAACACTAACCAGAACAGAAATGGACAAGACATATTGACATTAAGGATAGGCATGCTTAGTCGAGTGATCAAAAGGGTCCGGTGAGTGGAGAGGTTGGTTGGTGATTTAGACAGCTAGCCAGGGCATCGGTAGCAAGCTAGCATAGGATGGAGGTCTGTTAGCCACCCCTTACGTTCCGTCAGTAGATTAGTGGGGTTCCGTGTGGTAGAGGGGATTAATCCAAATCACACAACAACAACAAAAATAAAAACAATAGATATAGTTATAGAGGCCCAAGAAGAAAATATAATAATAATAATTTAAAAAATAATAAAAAAAAATAATAAAAAAAAAAAAAAAAAAAATACAAATATTATAATAAAAAAATTGTCCGATTGTCTATTCAGATAGCAGCCGGTAAGACAGCTAACGGTTAGCAGGCCGCAGATGGGCGTTCAGGTAACGTCGCGACGGAGGAGCCGGCCGAATAACTCCTTCGGGTAGATAACGTCGGCAGTCCAGTTGTGAAGGCCCGGTGGGGCTCCGCGAAGGCAGTAAAACGGGTCCGGATAGGTGACTGCAGCCCAGGTGTGATTGATGGAACTCAGGAGTGATTGACGGAGCTTGCTAGCTCCGATGGTCACACGGATAGCAGCTAGCTAGCTGTGAGATCCGGGTATGAATGTCCAGGGACATGGAGAGAAAAATTGGTCCGGTATGTTCCGTTCCGAGCCGCGCTGCGCCGTACAGAACTGGCGATAGATTTTCGAGCTAAAGGATAGCTGATGACCACAAAACGATTTGCCAGTAAAGGAGCTAACTAGCTTCTGAACTAGCTTCTGGATTAGCTTCTGGCTAGTTTCAGGCTAGCTTCTTGGAGTTTCTGGCTAGCTTCTTGGAGGATTACAGATCTGAGGTAAATAATACTTTTTTATAAATATACATTGGTGAGGCGGGTTGCAGGAGAGTGTTTTGAAGATGAGTTGATGGAAAATAAAAATAAAATGTATGTGAAAAAGTTGTAAATATATATATATACAGGACACGACAAGACGAGGACAAAAGACGTCTGAACTGCTATGCCACCTTGGAGACTCTGCTTTGGTATATGATTGCTGTATATAAGTGGGTTAACTAGCATGCACCGATGCAATGGTCACATAAGTCCACTGCTAACACAGTTGTTTTCATGCTACAGATTTGACCATCGACAGCCATCAACATCATTAGGCCCTTCACAACTAACCTGCTGTTTCCTATTTAACAACAGATAATAATGCTCAACTGGGACCACTGGCTGGGGTGATTTATTTGAACAAAACACAACGCAAGGAGAGAACGATTAACATCTGTTACACTAACAACAGTGTAGTTTACTCAACTCATTCAAACTATCATGAATATTGTTTAGAGAGAAGATCTGCACAAGGGCATAAAGTTTAAGATATAGCAAGAGAGGACAATATGCAAGGTAGTGTAGAGAAATGCTATTTCTTATGCAGGTGACCAAACTATTGTTGATAAAGGCCTACAACTCAAAGTAGAGCCTGTGGGGTCCCCTACAGGATAGCTCCCGCATTACACTAATTGCCAAAACCAGCGCACACACACATGATCTCCTTTGTCTCTTAACATTGTGTGCCCGAAGAGGATTCTACGATGACGGACAGATAACTGAGCCAATGGCGGAAGACTACAGACTACACCCCAGCTGAACCAATCCAAAGATCCGATCTTCCAGAATCAACCTACTTTCTTTTCTATATATTAGTGGTGTACTGATTGTAACGGTCTCTTCTTCGTCTGCGTTTCCGTACGAACCAGCGGGAGAGCCGTAATTACGCTGTTCTAGATATCTTCACTCTGAATAAACTGTAGCTTGTCATACAATTTACCACCTAGTCTGAATCGATCCTTGACCGACTCGCCCGTCTACATATCCAATTTCTAACAGTAGCCAAAGTGGAATCAAAAGTCATAGGCCTAATCATCAATCAAATATGAAATATAAAACCCAAATATAATCTACATATAAATGTAGTAGAGTTCAAAAGGTCATTCCATCAAACTTCAAATGATTAGAATAGTACACAAGGCAGAACAGAACAACCAGGTTGGGGGTCAGTGGCCCAAGCCCGCGAACAGGAATATTCCAAGTTCAGACAGAAGGGGGGGAGTCAGATCGCTATGATCGCCAGGAAATTTACTTTTGGTGTCTATTTTCAATTGTTGCGCTACTGTTGATGTTAGGTACGGAACTACAGTAGCTGAATGATGTTAACATCTTGAGGTCTTGTTTCATTAAATGTATTTTATTTCATTTGGGTGCTTGCGTCACCTACTAACACCCTGGTACAACCCGTAGCTCCCGTTCTCCTCAGTCTGAGAAAACACTGAAAGGTATGTGTTGCAGATTACTCCTTTGTAGAAGTCCATAACGTGAAATAAATAAAACATCCTGATGTTAATGCTGTAGATATTGTTATAAGGGAGTGTGAGACTATTGAAACATGTAACTTTCAGAGTTGTATTGTTATTAATATAGTTTACAGAGTGCTAAAAGTCCTGCTGTTGCTAGCTAGCATGCCTTTCTGTGATGCAGACGGTTAGCTGCCCACTGGTGCTAGCGTTGCATTGTGGGAGATGTAGTTTTGTCCTCTACGGTCTGAATGGGATAGAGGCGATTTCACGTTGTAACTTGTTTGTGTTGCAGTGTTTTTGTACATGAGTTGTTATTAAGGACAAGATCATTGAACAATTACAGTCTGAGACAGACCATCTCCGAGCCCTTTTAAAAGATGAAAGGAGGAGAAGAAGAGTAGAAAGGGGTATCATGAAAGAGTGGAAGGCTGAGATCTTGAGACTGAGGGAGGCAGAGTGCCAGAGGGAGTCAGAGAGCCAGAGGGAGGCAGAGAGCCAGAGAGATGCAGAGAGACAGAGAGAAGCAGAGAGACAGAGGGAGGCAGAGAGAGAGGGAGGCAGAGAGAGAGAGGGAAGCAGAGAGCCAGAGGGAGGCAGAGAGCCAGAGGGAGGCAGAGAGCCAGAGGGAGGCAGAGAGCCAGAGAGAAGCAGAGAGACAGAGGGAGGCAGAGAGGGAGGCAGAGAGAGAGAGGGAAGCAGAGAGCCAGAGGGAGGCAGAGAGCCAGAGGGAGGCAGAGAGCCAGAGGGAGGCAGAGAGCCAGAGGGAGGCAGAGAGCCAGAGAGAGCCAGAGGGAGGCAGAGAGCCAGAGGGAGGCAGAGAGCCAGAGAGAGCCAGAGGGAGGCAGAGAGCCAGAGGGAGGCAGAGAGACAGAGGGAGGCAGAGAGACAGAGAGAAGCAGAGAGAGCCACAGAAGCAATGGAGCACCAGAGAAAACTGCAGGAGATCCACAGACTCAAACAACTGCTGGATCTACTGATGGTGGACCTACAACTGGCCCACGTAAGACATGTCATTGTTATTATTAAAAGGCAGTGTATATTTACCCAGCTGAAAATGAATAGTGGCAGACAGCGGTACGCTAACCCAATGTTAACTTTTATTCCTTTCCTTAACCCTTACCTTAACCTCACTGAAACTATACCTAACCTTTACCTTAACCCAACCCTAGGTCCTGAACCTAACCTTCATTTATCTCAACCCCTATGCCTTCCTTCTGCCGGTTGAATATCCACTTCCTTATTAACGTCATTACTGTTGTTGTTGTTGATAACTGTATCTGTGTAGGTTGTAAATAGTTGCATTAGTGAAGCATCATTTGTAGGAGTAATTTCTACAAGCATAAACATCAGAGGCAACATTGTTGTAACATCACACAAATTGTAACAGGAATTTCTCAAACCCCTAACTGAATGGGAAGAAGGTTGTGTGTTTGTATTTGTACACATTTTGGACATAATGGATTCTGTAAAATGTCTCATATTTACATTGGGAATTTCATTTTGCTTCAGTCAAAGAAAGAGAGAGAAGATAAGAGGCAACGAAAAGAGAGGAGATGAAAGAAGGGAGATCCTTGAGAAGAGGGGTGAGTTAGAGGACACTGAAGAGGAGGAGGAGAAGGACGATAACAAGGAGGACATTCTCCCACCTGATAAAAGTATCAGAAGGAGAGCTGTGGGCTGGGTAAACAAGAAGTGGGAGAAGAGGAACCTCAGAAAGATAGAGAGAACGTATCAGAGAGAGGCTGAGGAGGGCTATAAGATCGTCCACATAGGTAAGACCTGTTTTCCCTCTACTTATGACATCATCCTCTTTAGTCTCCTCTACAAACATACGTTCCACACCAGTCATCATGTTGCATCATTGTTTCAATATAAAACTATTGTCCAAAATGGTCAAGCTGATCTGGTATCAACTTAAATGTAATGTACACAGGGAATCTAGAATGGAAAACTCAACTGGATCTCAATGATCTAAAGTAGTGCATCATAGCCTTTTGAGGCCCTAAGAAACATTTTGTTCAGGTTTTTGACTACATTTCCTCCCAATCTACACTTTGCAATGGGGCGTAGAGAACATATTGCATTTTTCAAGCAAGTTTGCTGCAATTCTACACATTTTCCCATGGGGCTGAAAGAAATTTTTGACTTATGGCATGTTAAGATAAAATCTGAATGAAATTGACTAACAAAATTAATGGGGGCTCACTGTAGTTCAAGGCCCCTGGGTAATTTGACCAAAAAAGGTTTTTGGGGGGATCAGGGGGCCCCTAGTTGCCATGGGGCCCTAAGCAATCGCATATGCCTAGGGCCAGCCCTGGCACTTTACCAGAGAACCAGCTGGAGGTGCCAGAGAACCATCAGCGGGGGCCAAACAGCCAGCAGCTAGAAGCTCCAGAAGAGGCTGAAACATCAGAGCCAATCTCCAACACAAAGACAAAGAAAAAGCCAAGCATCTGGAAGAAAATTAGGATGGGGTAAAGAATGTTTAAACATCTATTCATGTTTTACACTGTTAATATACATGTCATCACTTTAAAAAGTGACATTATCCAAATGTGAGGGTTTAGTGTACATGCAACACACATGTAAATATATAGTTATATATAAATATATATATATATTTTCCACCATAGTTTGCAAATAAAAATAAAAATAAAAATCCTACAATGTGATTTTCTGGATTTTGTTTCCCTCATTTTGTCTGTCATAGTTGAAGTGTACCTATGATGAAAATTACAGGCCTCATCTTTTTAAGTGGGAGAACTTGCACAATTGGTGGCTGACTAAATACCTTTTTGCCCCACTGTGTATATTGACTTCATTCCAGACAAATCCCGGTATGAGAGAAGGATGGTATGACAATATGAAAATCTGGATACCGCCCAACCCTAATCACCACAACTACCACACCACCTACCATCACCACAGCTAAAAAACCTACCTAATACAACTACCACAACTACTACAACAACCTACCACCACTACCACACTTACCATCACCAAACCTACCTAATACAACTATCACACCAACGTACCACAACTACCACACCTACCTAACACAACTCCCACATCTACCTACCACAACTATCACAGCTACCATTACCACACACACCATTACCACTATTACCAAACATACCTACCACATCTATCATCACCATACCTACCATGCCTACTACCACCACACCTATGATACCTACCACCACCACACTTGCATCACCACACCTACCATCATACATACCATCACCACAAATATCATAACATAATTACTTCACCACACCTACCATCATCACATCTACCATAACCACATCTACCATAACCACACCTACTGAACCTACCTTCACCACACCTACCATCACCTACCTTCACCACACCTACCATCATCACATCTACCATAACCACACCTACCATCATCACATCTACCATAACCACACCTACCATCATCACATCTACCATAACCACACATACCATCATCACATCTACCATAACCACACATACCATCATCACATCTACCATAACCACACCTACTGAACCTACCTTCACCACACCTACTGAACCTACCTTCACCACACCTACCATCACCACACCTACAATCACTACACCTATCATTACACCTACCATCTTACCTACAATCACTACACTTACCATCACCACACCTACCATCATTACATCTACCATAACCACACCTACTGAACCTACCGTCACCACACCTACAATCACTACACTTACCATCACCACACATACCATCATTTTTTATTTATTTTTATTTTACCTTTATTTAACCAGGTAGGCAAGTTGAGAACAAGTTCTCATTTACAATTGCGACCTGGCCAAGATAAAGCAAAGCAGTTCGACAGATAAAACGACACAGAGTTACACATGGAGTAAAAACAAACATACAGTCAATAATGCAGTATAAACAAGTCTATATACAATGTGAGCAAATGAGGTGAGAAGGGAGGTAAAGGCAAAAAAGGCCATGATGGCAAAGTAAATACAATATAGCAAGTAAAATACTGGAATGGTAGTTTTGCAATGGAAGAATGTGCAAAGTAGAAATAAAAAATAATGGGGTGCAAAGGAGCAAAATAAATAAATAAATTAAAATTAAATACAGTTGGGAAAGAGGTAGTTGTTTGGGCTAAATTATAGGTGGGCTATGTACAGGTGCAGTAATCTGTGAGCTGCTCTGACAGTTGGTGCTTAAAGCTAGTGAGGGAGATAAGTGTTTCCAGTTTCAGAGATTTTTGTAGTTCGTTCCAGTCATTGGCAGCAGAGAACTGGAAGGAGAGGCGGCCAAAGAAAGAATTGGTTTTGGGGGTGACTAGAGAGATATACCTGCTGGAGCGTGTGCTACAGGTGGGAGATGCTATGGTGACCAGCGAGCTGAGATAAGGGGGGACTTTACATAGCAGGGTCTTGTAGATGACATGGAGCCAGTGGGTTTGGCGACGAGTATGAAGCGAGGGCCAGCCAACGAGAGCGTACAGGTCGCAATGGTGGGTAGTATATGGGGCTTTGGTGATAAAACGGATTGCACTGTGATAGACTGCATCCAATTTGTTGAGTAGGGTATTGGAGGCTATTTTGTAAATGACATCGCCAAAGTCGAGGATTGGTAGGATGGTCAGTATTACAAGGGTATGTTTGGCAGCATGAGTGAAGGATGCTTTGTTGCGAAATAGGAAGCCAATTCTAGATTTAACTTTGGATTGGAGATGTTTGATATGGGTCTGGAAGGAGAGTTTACAATCTAACCAGACACCTAAGTATTTGTAGTTGTCCACGTATTCTAAGTCAGAGCCGTCCAGAGTAGTGATGTTGGACAGGCGGGTAGGTGCAGGTAGCGATCGGTTGAAGAGCATGCATTTAGTTTTACTTGTATTTAAGAGCAATTGGAGGCCACACCTACCATCACCACGCCTATCACACCTACCACACCTAACATCACCAGACCTACCATTATAAATGTGGATGGGTATTCTGCTTCATTCAATGATTACGGTATTGTAGAAGGTAGACACAGGAGTAGCCTATAGTCTACAATAATAACGTCATTGAATGTACTATAGTATCATTTATTTAATTGATGAATTGTAAATAGGCTCCTTCATTCAGTGAATACTGGATGTCTTTCTATCTCTGGGAGGATGTTAATGAAGGCTTTTCAGCTGTTGAACTATGGCAATGTCCAACAAATGTCTAAATCTTTCTTTCTTTTAGTCAACAAGTGATGAGCCAGATCAACCAATCAACGTCACTGCAGCTGTTCTACCCACCACCCCCACTGCTCTTCCTCCACCACCAACCTCATCCTCTTCTCCTGTTCAACTCATTTGAAAGGACTGTACACTAGAAAGGACTGTACATACAGTTGATGTCGGAAGTTTACATACACTTAGGTTGGAGTCATTAAAACTCATTTTTCAACCACTCCACAAATGTCTTGTTAACAAACTATAGTTTTGGTAAGTCGTTTAGGACATCTACTTTGTGCATGAAACAAGTAATGTTTCCCCCAAAAATGTACCGACAGATTATTTAACTTATGATTCACTGTTTCACAATTTCAGTGGGTCAGAAGTTTACATAAACTAAGTTGAATGTGCATTTAAACAGCTTGGAAAATTCCAGAAAATGATGTCATGGCTTTAGAAGCTTCTGTTAGGCTAATTGACATCATTTGAGGCAATTGGATGTGTACCTGTGGATGTATTTCAAGGCCTACCTTAAAACTCAGTGCCTCTTTGCTTGACGTCATGGGAAAATCAAATGAAATCAGCCAAGACCTCAGAAAAAAATTGTAGACCTCCACAAGTCTGGTTCATCCTTGGGAGCAAGTTCCAAACGCCTGAAGGTACCACATTCATCTGTACAAACAATAGTACACAAGTATAAACACCATGGGACCACGCAGCTGTCATACCGCTCAGGAAGGAGACGTGCTCTGTCTCCTAGAGATGAACGTACTTTGGTGCAAAAAGTGCAAATCAATCCCAGAACAACAACAAAGGACCTTGTGAAGTAGCTGGAGGAAACAGGTACAAAAATATCTTTATCCACAGTAAAACGAGTCCTATATCGACATAACCTGAAAGGCCCTCAGCAAGGAAGAAGCCACTGCTCCAAAACCACCATAGAAAAGCCAGACAACGGTTTGCAACTGCACATGTAGACAAAGATCGTACTTTTTGGAGAAATGTCCTCTGGTCTGATGAAACAATTTTTTTTCTAAAATTCACCAAATTTATTGTGGGAAGCTTGTGGAAGGCTACCCGAAACGTTTGACCCAAGTTAAGCAATTTAAAGGGAATGCTACCAAATACTAACTGAGTGTATTTAAACTTATGACCCACTGGGAATGTGATGAAAGAAATAAAAGCTGAAATAAATCATTCTCTGTCCTATTATTCTGACAATTCACATTCTTAAAAGAAAGTGGTGATCTTAACTGACCTAAGACAAGGAATCTTTACTTCGATTAAATGTCAGGAATTGTGAAAAACTATGTTTAAATGTAATTGGCAACGGTGTATGTAAACTCCCGACATCAACTGTACATACCCCTGTGCCCATCTCATTGCAATATGGTCCATCCAGGGCCTCAGCTGTGCACCTACAATTTGAGAAATGTAAACAAGATGCTATAATTGTGTGTGTGTGGGGGGGGGGGGGGGGGGGGGGTTGAGTTCCAAAAAAAGACATGAGTGTGATATGCCCCTCTGTTTTAATGTTGGAATGCCAAGAATGGAAGATGACAAAGGAGATAGTGATGAGGGTGAGAGCATCCAGTATGAAAATAAAGAGCCCTTGGGATCTAAAATGAGTGTGGGGGCCCTCTTGTGTCTCCTTTCTGTCCGTTTGAGGATACTACAGTCACCCCTGGTGGAGGATCTTGGAACACTGCTATTTAAGAGGTTGATGAAAACCTTCAACGGTGGTGGTGCTATGTTGCATGTTATCTTGAATACCAATCAGCAGTTTGAGGACAGAATGAAATGGTGTAAACTCAACTGGTTGAACTTGTTGAGGACACTCTTCTAAAAAGGGGTTCCAACAGGGTTCTTGGCTGTTATCGAAGGAAAATCCTTTTTGGTTCCAGGTAGAACCCTCTGTGGAATGGAGCCCAAAAGTGTTCTACCTCGGCACAGAAGGGGTTCTACCTGGAACAAAAAAGGGTTCTCCTATGGGGACAGAGGAATAATCCTTTTAGGTTGTAGAAAGCACCTTGTTCTTAGTGTAGGTCTATATTGCCGTGGTGGTTCAGTGGTTTTCTGTAATAAAATAAATGGTTAATTGGTGGTGGGGAGTTAAGATGATCTGAAATCATATGAAACACTTTTAGCACTGCCTCTGATCTGGCGGACTCACTAAACACAAATGCTTGTAGTTTAGTTTGTAAATTATATCTGAGTGTTGGAGTGTGCCCCTGGCTATCAGCAAATACATTTGGTTTGCTTAATATAAGGAATTTGAAATGGTTTACACTTGTACTTTTACTTTTGATACTTAAGTACATTTGAGATATTCCATTTACTTTTGATACTTCAGTATATTTAAAACCAAATACTTTTAGACTTTTACTCAAGTAGTATTTCACTGGGTGACTCTCACTTTTACTTGTCATTTTCTATTAAGGGATCTTTACTTTTACTCAAGTATGACTATATAGTACTTTTTCCACCACTGAGGCAAGCAGATCAGAGATGTCAAGGTGGCACCCAAGCATATGCCATGTGTATATGTGCAACACACAAATACAAATGGTCATATATTTGATATTTTATTTCATTTGTTATCTGATGGAGCCATCCCTTGTATCATTTTCTAGGCCTCCCAGGTATTTGCATTTAAAGTAAGGTATATGATTACTGCTGCTAGGGGGGGCTGTGACGTCAATGGGGGGCGGGGCGTTAGTGAGATCGTGAGAGGTTTCTTCTTCGATCTTGGGGAATGCCTACTACTGAAAACTAATAACGTTTCTCCGTCTCATCATTTTACCCTATTAATCAAGTTACGTAATGTGCAAAAGTGCAATATGACTCTCAGCATATTGAGGTAACATGGTTAACTACATAGTCCATGAGTTTGGTCACGTTTGAAGGCAATTGAAGGGAGTTTTAACAGAGTGATAAACTGGTTGGTATTTTCCCCCATTGTAAGTAATGGAGGTTGGCTAGGTTGCTAATGGTTTACATGTAAGAGAAGGGAACAAGATGGCGTCTGAACATTCTGTACTTCTTTTCAACAACGTTTTAGATCCTATTTGTTTTATTTTCTAACAAAGACTCAGTTATTTAGTTCAGGTAATATATGTAAATATGTGATATAAAATGTGTTAATATTTCTACAAAAATATTATTTAACAGTTCGCTAGCTTGATGCTATCCATATTTAGCTTGGCTAAGCGCTAGCTAGCTTTAGGCTAGTTTATCTCAGTCTGATAGCTTACATGTTAGTAGTTTATAATATAATGGTTGTAGCAATGTTTAGCACAGGTCTCCAGTAATTTATAGCTTTTCCCAAATTGACACTGATAGTACAGTGAGTTATATATAATGTGAATGTGTAGATGTGTGGTGATAGTATTTTAACCTCAGACCTTTTATTTTTTTGATACTGGAGTATGAAATGTGGAGATGTAATGCAACAATAGAGTTGTAATGGATACTTGGTTTTGATCACCAAACAGATTAACAAAAGAGAACAGTATTTTAATACATCTTGGAGAATTCCTACTACTGAACACTAGTAATGTTTCTCCGTCTCATCATTTTACCCTGTTAATTCAGGTTTATTATCTGCTGACCACATCCCAGTCCGAGGCGTGTAACATATGTCAACAGGTGTTAAGGACTTGAAAGTTACAGAAATTGAGTCAACTGTAAGGACAAGGGATCACAGCTAAATGAAATCCAACTGATGCCATTGCGTGAAGACACAAACAAGCTGATATTCATTGATTATTTTTGACTGCTGTCATATTAAATATAATTCCATTATTGCTTTTGTGCTGAGTTTCACTATTTATCAAGGCTACTTCTTCTACTTCTGAATCAGTAAGCTTGACTCTGAATCATGTGCAGTGTGACCACTGAGACTTAAACTAACTCAATATGACTCCTGAGATATACAGTTAATCAATTATAGCGTCTTTGAAAATAATCAAAATCAGTCAGTCTGGTCAGAGTGACTCTATAAAGACAGACTGAATCAACAGAGAGAGTTAGAGAGAGCGAGAGGGAGATTGTCTAGAATCAGACTCTTTAAACAGTCTTGGTTTGACCACCAGAGAAAAGAAAGAAAGTAGTTATGAGCTGAACAATATGCCAGTGGAAGGGAGGACAGTACCAGGTAACCCAGTTGTGGTTTGTAACTATTCTGATTTCTCATTGTTGCCAATTGAGTTGCAGTGGAATAGAAACTCAGTGGCACCAGTTATGTGATCCAGACCCCAGATGGTAGGTGTTCTGCCCGTGTGTCATGTTAACATGCTGAAAGGGTATTATATGCGTGACTCTCCAGACAGCTCCTCAGGTGAGCCGGTCCAGCCCGTCTCCAGTGTGTCTGCGGTGGTGCTGAAGCCTGTCTGGGACCTAGAGGAGGATAAGGAGGACGGGTTGGAGTTACTCCATACGTTACAGCAGTGTGAACACAACAAGTTACCCTCTCAAATGGAACATGTGGAGAACAAATCAAACGAATGATCTTATCCTGTTGATAAATAGTTTTCTCAATGTGTTTCAGGACGTTCCAAGTCGCATGGCCATCTTGGAACATGACGTGGATGTGGGGAACGCTGCTCCTATTCGTCAGCATCCGTACCGGGTTAACGCACATAGTCCATCTGTAAATAGCCCACCCAATCTACCTACCTCATCCCTATATTGTTTTATTTACTTTTCTACTCTTTTGCACACCAGTATCTCTACTTGCACATCATCATCTGCTCATTTATCACTCCAGTGTTAATCTGATAAATTGTAATTACTTCTCTACTATGGCCTATTTATTGCCTACCTCCTCACGCCATTTGCACACACTGTATATAGACTTTATTTCTATTGTGTTATTTTTTTTGTTATTTTTTTATTGTGTTTTTCTATGTGTGTTTTTCTCTGCCAGAACCGTCAGCCAGTCCTGAGCTGCTCCTCAGTCCTGAGCTGCCCCTCAGTCCGGAGCTGCCCCTCAGTCCGGAGCTGCCCCTCAGTCCTGTGCTGCCCCTCAGTTCGGAGCTGCCCCTCAGTCCAGTGGGGCCCTTTAGTAGGGTTGCCAGTCCTAGGTCGGTGGCGAGGGTCGCCGCTTTAAAGAGGCCACAGAGGCGGGCGAAGAGGCGCACCAGAACTTTGGTGAAGTGGGGTCCACGTCCCGCGCCAGAACCACCACCATCTATTTCTGTGTTTGGCATGATATGGTTCTCAATCAGAGGCAGCTGTTTATCGTTGTCCCTGATTGAGAACCATATTTAGGTAGCCTGGGTTTCACTGTTGTTTTGTGGGTGTTTGTTTCCTGTGTCAGTCTTTGTGCCACACAGGACTGTTTCATTAATATTCACTTTGTTATTTTATATTGTGTCATGTTCAGTTTATTCTATTAAAACATGGACACTTACCACACTGCGTTTTGGCCCGATTCCTGCAACACCTCTGACGAAGAGGATGAAATCTGCCATTACATTTAGATTCAGCCAAAGCACTACTTGGTAGTGCCACAGTGCTTGTTGCTCCCAACTTTGACAAACCATTTAAGTTGGACGTATACGCTAGTATAGTATAATTTGGTAACGGAATTATGAGTTTTAATCACTTAATAATTCACAAACAAAATATACATCAGAAAAATCACTAGAACTAATTGTTAGCTCCACCATTACTGGTTACTTCTGTGAACTTTCATTATCCCCCCTCCTCACAAAGACAAATGTGAAAATATCTTGAAGTTATGTGGGTTTTTGACAATATTACCAAAACTATTTCGCCAAACACGAATGTAAGTGTTGATAATAGTAGTCAGGGGTCTTTATGTCAACATGATTCTGGTTTTATGTAGTTCTGATATTGGACCTTTTAAGACTTTTTCTGGTGATGTTTTCTAAGATCCCTTTTCCATCTGTTGACCCAGAAATCAAAGCCTTCACTGGTTGAAAAATGTATCTAGAATTACATTTACCAAAAATATACACTCTTAGATTTCATTTGACACCCAATTACACATGCTCCTATGAACGTCATAATTGGTGCGTAAATCAAAATCTAATTTTATTGGTCACAACACATGTAGATGTTATTGCGAGTCTAGTGAAATGTTGGTGCTTCTAGTTCCGACAGTGCAGTATTATCTAAAATGTAATATCTAACAATTTCACAAATACCTAAAAGACAATCCTTTTACATGGAAATGCCCTACTGTACCTCTAGAGATACTATCCATCCCCAAATAGTAATAAAGTGGTTGGACTGGTTGCTACTGGCCTCTCCAGCTTCAGGCTGAATCACACCCATGATGAGAGGAGGTTTACTGGACACACAGGGAGAAACTACAGGCTGAATCACACCCATGATGAGAGGAGGTTTACTGGACACACAGGGAGAAACTACAGGCTGAATCACACCCATGATGAGAGGAGGTTTACTGGACACACAGGGAGAAACTACAGGCTGAATCACACCCATGATGAGAGGAGGTTTACTGGACACACAGGGAGAAACTACAGGCTGAATCACACCCATGATGAGACTACCTTTAAGGCATAAAGGTTTGGTTAATGTTAGGGTTAAGGTTAGGGTTAATGTAAGGATTAAGGTTAGTGTTAAGGTTAGGGTCCGTTTTAGGTTTTGGTCAGACGGGCTGTCAATGTGATGTTGGTCAGAAAAGTCAATTTAGTCTTTCCCTTTTCAAACCTGTCCTCCCCCTAACCAGCTCATATCATGTATTCCACCACCAGCACACCTGATTCACTCATCAGAGGTTTGGATGATTAGTTGACCAGTGGTACAAAGTGGACTGGATCTAGGTGAACTATGTGGAGAGTCTTCCAGGGACAGTACAGTACAGACTGAGAAGCTAACAACAGTGTAGTTTACTCAACTCATTCAAACTATCATGACTATTGTTTAGAGAGAAGATCTGCACAAGGGCATAAAGTTTAAGATATAGCAAGAAAGGACAATATGGTGCAAGGTAGCCAAAGTGGAATCAAAAGTCATAGGCCTAATCATCAATCAAATATGAAATATAAAACCCAAATATAATCTACATATAAAGACAACATGTCATCTACATGTGTTATAGAATAGCTCCCTTCTCACATCCCAGGTCATGTTTGGACTGGAACGTGACAACTCAACGGGCTATGCGCATCTCCCCAATAGCCTACAGACAACTTTCCTGAGTGCAATGTCATTAATGTGACCGATATGTACAGTATAATAAGCATAGTGAAGAAGGAAAAGATCCCACCTCTGACGCACAGCAGAGACATCGCTGCAAGAGTCCCTCAATAATTTAAAAACAGTCATTGCGTTTCAATGAATGTCCTCCCCAAACGCTTGTTGCATCGTAAACTATCCTCCCAGTCCCTTGGGATTTCATCGGATGGATGATGCGCCGCTGCCATTTACTTGGATGAGAAGTTGGACGAACGCTCCTCCAGCTCACGATACGAAATGGTGGAGAACTACAGTGTGGTGATGTGTCGTTCACGAACGAACGGCTCTTTTTGAACGGATCTTTTTGTTAAACCTCGGGAACCGAATTGCATCAGTGAAAGAGCCATTCATCTGGCTCTATGATTTGCATACTGCTACAACTGCTTATTGACCTCAGAACAACGTTTTTCTGTAGATAAATTACAACATCATTATCTAAAGGGGGTGAATCCTCACTGCAGAAATAATAAATAGTGGGGAGAGAGTTGTGATTGTATGTTTGTTTGTACAGTTATGGCTGTAATGTTATTATTTTGTGTTCTCACTAAACACCCACATTTGTATTTGTGTGGGAAATGTTTGTAGGCTATGGTTGCTGTTTGTATTTCATTGAACTTTAGGCCCATACAAAGACAAATCACACAACATAGAATTCCAAATAACCTTAGGCAAAAATACACGAGTCAAGTGAAAATAGTTATAAATGTCTTTATCAATTATGAGTAGCTAAACATGATCTACTTTTGGACACTGGTGCGCAGGAGAACCCCTAGCTGTCAATCAAGCAGGCGCGGTGAACGGATTATGACGCTCAAGCGTTCCAAATGACGCAACAATACAGCTCCAGACCAGAGAAAGTTAATGCCGAAGAAATCATTCGGTTCAACACTAAAACTGAGGTTTGACACGTGTGATTTGAGGTGAGTCAAATATTTACAAAAGTTTACAATACATTAACCATCCGCTTCGTTATTTCTGTTGCTATCAATCACTCCATCTGTATCTACTCGTCTGTCTGTCGGACTATCTGAATTGTCTGTGTACTGTCTAGCCAGCATATGACAGAAAGGATCTTTCACATAGGCTCATATTCACAAAGTCTCATAGAAGGAGTGCTGATCAATAATCAGTTTGCTTTTAAATTAAACTGAATACGTTTTGATGGACAGGAGGCGACCTGATCCTAGATCAGCACTCTTACCCTGAAACACTTTGTGAACACAATCCAGGTGTACTGTGATTATGAAGTTGTGATGAGGTATTATTATATTAGTTGTGCTGATGCATGATGGGTTGTAGGCTAGAGCTTGAGGACTCAACTCTGAAGACTGTTTCTGAATTCACTGACCTGGTGAGGTAAATGTTGTGTACAATGGCACCATCTAGTGACAGAAACATAGAAACACACATTGTTGCTGAACGAAGGCATCTCTTTATTTTCCAGAAATAAAACTTGTAGACCTTTCCTGCAGGCTCTGAGGAGATGGACACCTCTTCTTCTTCTGGACGATCGCCGTCTCCTACTGGGACTGTCTTCTTACCCCCTCCTATCATGTGGAACAGTCTGTAAGTCATTCATCACATAACCTAGCTCTGGTACAGGGCATTATGTGCGGCTTGCTGAAGGACGGCTCAGTGTCTGCAAGCTGTACGTAACGCCCTGGACCAGAGTGACACATGACACACCTCTGGCCATCATGGATAGTCAACTCATCACATTCACGTATTGTAAGTCACAGTTGTGTGATTTGTGTTATTAAAGACAGTTAAATTGAGCAGAAGTTGAATTGTTATTTTACTATTGTAGTAAATTGTCTGAGTTCACTTCCTAAATAATGTGTTGACATTCCTTTGCTCACAGCTACAAGCAGGCAGAGATGGAGGTTCACTTCCCGAGTGAAGAGAAGAAGACCTATACAGAGAAGGAAGCCCACATGCTTGAGTTGAGGGGGAAGGATCGAACGATCCGAAATCAGAAGAAGGAGATGGACAGACTTCAAGTCTGCCTCTGGGAGGAGGAAAAGAAGAAGAGGAATGGTGGAACGGAGAAGGACAAGATCATTGAACAATTACAGTCTGAGACAGACCATCTCCGAGCCCTTTTAAAAGATGAAAGGAGGAGAAGAAGAGTAGAAAGGGGTATCATGGAAGAGTGGAAGGCTGAGATCTTGAGACTGAGGGAGGCAGAGTGCCAGAGGGAGTCAGAGAGCCAGAGGGAGGCAGAGAGCCAGAGAGATGCAGAGAGACAGAGAGAAGCAGAGAGACAGAGAGAAGCAGAGAGACAGAGGGAGGCAGAGAGAGAGAGGGAAGCAGAGAGACAGAGGGAGGCAGAGAGACAGAGGGAGGCAGAGAGACAGAGAGAAGCAGAGAGACAGAGAGAAGCAGAGATAGCCACAGAAGCAATGGAACACCAGAGAAAACTGCAGGAGATCCACAGACTCAAACAACTGCTGGATCTACTGATGGTGGACCTACAACTGGCCCACGTAAGACATGTCATTGTTATTATTAAAAGGCAGTGTATATTTACCCAGCTGAAAATGAATAGTGGCAGACAGCGGTACGCTAACCCAATGTTAACTTTTATTCCTTTCCTTAACCTCACTGAAACTATACCTAACCTTTACCTTAACCCAAACCTAGGTCCTGAACCTAACCTTCATTTATCTCAACCCCTATGCCTTTCTTCTGCCGGTTGAATATCCACTTCCTTATTAACGTCATTACTGTTGTTGTTGTTGATAACTGTATCTGTGCAGGTTGTAAATAACTGCATTAGTGAAACATCATTTGTAGGAGTAATTTCTACAAGCATAAACATCAGAGGCAACATTGTTGTAACATCACACAAATTGTAACAGGAATTTCTCAAACCCCTAACTGAATGGGCAAGAAGGTTGTGTGTTTGTATTTGTACACATTTTGGACATAATTGATTCCATAAAATGTCTCATAATTTTTTCAAACCATGTCAATACATTAATTGACAATGAATTGTCCAGATGAATTGATCAACATGACCCTGCTATTGATTTGTCCAGTGTTTTAATTAATTACTTAGCTCTAGGTTGCATTTCTGTGTATCATTCTCTGCAAATCCTTTGAAAGTATGTCTTGGTAATAGATTATCACTAATTTTACCTTTTAAAATGAAGCAAGAGATTGAGAGATTGAGGCTATGGCAGAAAGTCATGGAGGAGCAGCGACCAAGACTGGCCTGGAACAACAAACCTATTGAAACAGGAAGAGAGAGGGAAAGAGAGAGGGAAAGGGAGAGAAAAGCAGAATTGGAAAGACAAGAAATGAAGAAGAAAGTGGAACAGGCAGAAGAAACGATAAAAGCGTTAGAACGAGAGATTGAGAGATTGAAAGAGATTGAGAAGGAAATCATATTTGAAAGAGAAAGAGACATGCGTATTGCAGAGAATGAGAAAGTCAAACTGGTTAACGAAAAGGTAAAAGAGTTAGAGAGAGAGGTTGAGAGACTGAAAGAAGATATGACAACAAAAGAGATTCAATACAAAATCAAATTTGAAAGAGCGAAAGAAGCGTTTAGAAGACAGAATGAGAGAGTGAAACAGGTTAATCAAAATGTACTAGTGTTAGACAGAGAGGTTGTGAGAATGAAAGAAGAGATTAGATTGAAAGACGAGACTGAACCAGAGAGAACATTTGATAGAGACAGAGAGAGAGAAAATGATTGGAGACAAAGTGAAGAGGAGATGAAAAAGAGAGTGGAGAGAGAGATGGAGCTGGAGACAGCCCTCATCAATGACAAAAAGACGTCTGAATTGGAGGAAGTCTTCAAGAAAATCAAGGAACAGCGGATTGAATTAGAAAATATGGAAACAGACAAATATAAATGGAAACAGAACCAAATGGACATGGAGGAGAAGATGGAGGGTGAGCACAACAAACAGAAAGAGGTAGAAAGAAAGAGAATGGAGAAAATACCAAAACAGAGACAAGAAGAAGATGAGAAGAAGAAGGAGATGGAGAGAGAAGAAGAAGAGGAGAGACGCAAACAGAAGCACATAGAGATGGAAGAGGAAGAAAGAGAGAGGGAGAAAGAGAGACAGAGAGACATCAAAAGAAAGATCATGGAAAAGAGACAAAAACATATCGAAAGAGAAGAAGAGAGACAGAAAGTGATTGAAAGAGATCGTGAAGAAGAAAGATGTAAACAGAAGCAAATAGAGATGGAAGAGGAAGAAAGGGAGAGGGAGAAAGATAGACAGAGAGAGATCAAAAGGAAGATAATGGAAAAGAGACATAAAAATATGGAAAGAGAAGAGAGACAGAGAGAGATTGAAAGAAAGATAATGGAAAAGAGACAAAAACAAATCGAAAGAGAAGAAGAGAGAAAGAAAGAGATTGAAAGAGAGAATGAAGAACTATTTGAACAGAAGCAAAAAGAGATGGAAGAGGAAGAACAAGAGAGGGAGAAAGAGAGACAGAGAGAGATTGAAAGAGAGATTGAAGAAGAAAGATGTCAACAGAAGCAAATAGAGATGGAAGAGGAAGAACGAGAAAGGGAGAAAGAGAGACAGAGAGAGATTGAAAGAGAGATTGAAGAAGAAAGATGTCAACAGAAGCAAATAGAGATGGAAGAGGAAGAACGAGAAAGGGAGAAAGAGAGACAGAGACAGAAAAATATGGAAAGAGAAGAAGAGAGACAGAGAGAGATTGAAAGAGAAGAAGAGGAGAGACGCAAACAGAAGCACATAGAGATGGAAGAGGAAGAACGAGAGAGGGAGAAAGAGAGACAGAGACAGATCAGAAGACAGAGAATGGAAAAGAGACAAAAACATATCGAAAGAGAAGAGAGACAGAAAGACATTGAAAGAGAGAATGAAGAAGAAAGATGTAAACAAAAGCAAATAGAGATGGAAGAGGAAGAACGAGAGAGGGAGAAAGAGAGACAGAGAGAGATTGTAAGAGAGTATGAAGAAGAAAGATGTCAACAGAAGCAAATAGAGATGGAAGAGGAAGAAAGAGAAGAAGAGAGACAGAGAGCGATCGAAGAGAAAGAAAGACGACAGCAACAAGAGGAGATAAAGATCATGTTTGAGAGAGATCAAGAAGAAGAAAATATATGGAAACAGAAGCAAATTGACATGGAGAAGGAGGGAAGAGAGGGGGAGAACAAGAGACAGAGAGAGATAGAAGAGATACACAGACGACAACAACAAGAGGAGAGACAGAAACAAATGGAGAAGGAGAAAGAAAGGGAGAAAGACAATGACAATCAGAGAGAGATGGAATTAAAAGATCAGCAACAGAAAGAGATGGAGAAAGAAAAGATGATTATGAGAGAAAGGGAGGAAGCAGGAAGAAGAAAGGAGGGGCAGAAAAATATTTTGGGGGAAATTGAGGGACAGAATGAACTGGAGATAGAACAGGAGAGAGAGATGGAAGAAAAGCAGGAAGTGATTAAGGAAGCAGAGGAAGAGTACAGGGAAAGAGAAGAGAGAGGAAAGGAAGTAAGCATGAAGAAACATGTAGTAGTTAATGTTAAAGCAAAAGCACGGGAAGTCTTCAATAGGCGTAAAGAGAGGAGGTTAGAAGTGTTGAAGGGGGAACGAGAACACATAGAAAGAGGACAACAAATCAGGAGGGAGAAGGAGGAAAGACGGCTGGAGATGGAAAGAAAACAGGAGAGGGCAAGACAACAAGAGGAGCAGGATAAAAAACAAGAGATTGAAATTGCTACACAGAAAGAAATGTTGAGACTAAGAGAGGAGGAGAGGCAGAGAGAGGAAGAGAGAGAGGAGCAGAGAAAGAGAGCCATTGAAGGCCATTTAGCTTTAATCAGAGAGAGAGAGAAGATTTTAGAGGTAAAGAAAAAAGAGGAGATGGGGGGGCCAGACAGCCAGCAGCTAGAAGCTCCAGAAGAGGCTGAAACATCAGAGCCAACCTCCAAGAACAAGAAAAAGCCAAGCATCTGGAAGAGAATTAAGATGAGGTAAAGAATGTTTAAACATCTATTCATGTTTTACACTGTTAATATATCACTTTAAAAAGTGACATTATGCAAATGTAAGGGTTTAGTGTACATGCAACACACATGTAAATATATAGATACTTACCTGTCTCTGTGATGTCTTACAGCCTTCCTGACGTGCTGTCTGCCTAGAGCTGGAACTCGATGAAGCCACAGTTCCACTGAGGTTACGTTGGTAATTAAAAGTGTCGCCCAATAATTCCTCCTCCTCTTTAAGTCATCGAGCCACATTTCCTCCTCAAAACATTATAGTCTCCTCAAGCCAGCAAGTATCCTCTTTATCAGGCAACAAACCATCTAAGATCAGTGACCCTCCTCCCCAGAGCAGAGACTCTCATCTTTATCCTAGTTAAATTAATCTCTGATCACCACCTCTACAGTCCTAGAAAATATCCCAAAAATGGAAATGGTTTCAACAGAAGTCCTCCCCTCAGACCAGTGGCTCCACAAACCAGAGTTTCTCATCTTTATTCAAGTTGAATGCAACTCTGATCATTTCCACCACCTCTCCTGTTAAGGGGAGGTGCTGAAAAGGAGGTCTGGGAGGAGGTCTGCAGGTAGCCTGGACCGGACCGGTAGCAGCTAAGTTGCTGGCTCCATCCCCGGGCAGAGCTGCTCAAGTCAGGCCAGTGATGTTTGATGATGTCATTTTTGTTAGCAAAGTTTTAATCTTTAATAAAAGCATTTAGTAAAAAAGCAATATTGTTGTTACGGTGTGGATTGTTTTGTTATTTATTAGAATTGAAACATCCAGTAGTCATGGTAGATGTTAGACTTTCAATGAGACACCTAACATTCCATCAGTTTGATACAATGTGTGACATGTTATATTAGAGAGGAGTCCTCTATACACATCTATTTTAGACCAAGGGAGAAATATCAGATTGAAATAGCTTCTCTAAGAATCTGAGGAGAGAGCAACAGTAGATGCATCGTTAGCTCCCCCACCTCCAGTTCAGTACTCGGGTCATTCCACCAATTGAGTACCTTTTGGGGAGTGTAACTTTTATTTCACCTAATTCTAACATTCTGTCATAAAGAGCACACGTTCAACTTAATAAAAAACATGTTTTCCCATCTTAAAAGTAACAAATACATACTATAGCAAGTGCCTATTAAGTGCCAAATAAAGTGACAGGGTTGACTGTAACAGAGTTGACTATTTCATCTAGAATCAACCATAGATCCCCATGTGACAGGGGGAATGGAATGCAAGCTTACCAAACACATGTAAATAGTTTAAACATTTCTAGACTGTCTATCTATTGGTAACAGGGTTGGTGTGTTATAATTCACCCACCCAGTGGTGATTGCAGCATGTACATCTTGGTGGGGAAAACTCACCCAAAATGTTTTAGGTGAATGTCAGCAAAGCCACTACACAACAACACAACACTAAACAATACATTAATTGCACTATAACTTTAACAAACGGTGCCCACAAACTGTTAGGGTCGACATAAAGCTGTCCCAACAGCAGAGGTTTCTTTTCAGCACCATGGTGTCACGGCTTCAATAAGTAGTGAGTGCAGGAGTCAGGCGCAGAGAGCAGGGTAGTTCAAAAGATGTGGATCTTTAATATTCCAACAAACCCAGAGAGACGGTCACGCCACACACACAATTTTGAACATGGGCCGTTCTTACAGTATTGTCCCTTTACACCAAGTCATAACTGCATATAAGCAGACAATGAAAGCTCTTACAATATTTGTTGATTACATTTCTCTAAAACAGGCTATAGTCTACATGTGCATCATCAAATCAGAGCAGTAGGCTAAATAATGGGAGGGGAAAGTGACAACATTATTTGGGTGAGGCACATGGGCTCCTAACAGCTTACTACACAACATACACTTAGTACTACTTTCTTATCTACAGTATACACATCTCCCTGGCATATTACATCATTTATAGAGCAGCACTCAATAGATTGTTGGACTCACCTTGTTGTGCTCACTTGAACAGGAAGGTGTAGCGGCGGTTTGGCATCAAAGTCTGTCATTCTCTGGATTTATGGTTCTTTCAAGACAACTGGGAACTCGGGAAAAAACAAGGTTGAATCATGACGTTCAAAACCTGTTTTCCCAGTCAGAGTTCCCAGTTGTCTTGAACTCACTGAAGTCTAAGATTTCCCAGTTCCGAGTTTCCAGTTGTTTTGGATGCGGCAGTAGTGATGTTGAATAGCAGGCTAGTGATTGCTTTGTTAAGCTTGCAGTTAGCCACTGATTCCTTCCAAACCACTCATTGTTGAATTTGCGATTTCCAACTTTTTGTGTTTATTTGGAAAGGTTGATGACCACCGATACTTTTTATATATAATTTTTCTTCATATGACAAGGATTGAAAAGGATTTGCCAGTAGATTGTTGACTGGATGCATGATGATGACTGCTAGCTTGGTAGCTTTGATTTTGAAAATATGATGTTGAACCAATCACGGCGCAACCAGAGAACATAACCAACCCCCTACGCTCTGTATTTCTCGCTGGCTGCCCCACCACCACAGAAAGCACTAAGCTGGGCTGAAACACCTGCATTTATGAGCTGCCTTCCTCAAGAAAGTAAAAAAGAGAAGGTGTCTGTATGCAGCTTTATTAACTCAATGATTTTAAACACATTTCTACATTTACAATCATACAGTGTTTTACAGTGGTGAAGTTAGCTTTATATTAAAGATTCAGACTTTGCTCTTCAAACCTCTTCAACGGAACATGCAAGGTTGACTAGGCTACCGGGGGCGGCAGGTATCCTAGTGGTTAGAGTGTTGGGTCAGTAACCGAAAGGTTGCTAGATAGAATCCCCGAGCTGACAAGGTAAAAATCTGTCATTCCTCCCCTGAACACGGCAGTTAACCTGCTGTTCCTAGCTAGTTGATGTAAATAAGAATTTGTTGTTAACTGAATTGCCTAGTTAAATCAAAGTTAAATAAAAGGAACCACATCCCACTAATAAATATCAATAACTTTTTGTATTTTTTTTAAAACTCTTTTATATTTTTAATGAATTTGAATGGACTTTACCTGAAAAATGCTTCCCTAAAACTTCAGTAGCTTCCACTTTTATGAATACAACAAACTGATATTGGTTCACAGACCTCTTCCCTCCAAACCACGGTAATTACGTTTGGACTTTTGGACATTACAAATGAAGTCAAATTGAAAACATTATTGGTGTTGTTGAATTAGGTTTTCATAATAGCAAGCTAGGACTGATGGTTTGGTTATCTAAACTAGCAAGTATGTCTGTTTGTTACCAAGGCAACTACTGTAGCTATCTAGTAAACTTGCTAGCTACTTCAATGGATGTTGAACACATTTCTACCGGCAAATGTGTTAAATTATAGCCATGGTATAAAAGGGATAATCAACTCAGGGCTTTATGGTTCTCTGGAAAATAATGCAAGTCCATGGAAGGTCAGTTCCACAGTGTTCATTATTTACCATAGAACTCATAGTCCCTCGTTGATTATCCCTTACATCACTTTATGAGCTGGATTTGCCTTTCTTTGCAACAGTGGAAGCTGCTGAGGAGACGACGGCTCATAATAATGGTTGGAATGGAGTCAATGGAGTGGTATCAACCACATTAAAGATGTGGTTTCCATGTGTTTGATACTACTCAATTGACTTCATTCCAGACATTATTATGAGTTGTCTTCCCCTCAGCAGCCTCCACCGCTTTGCAATTAGTTTGTTTGTTTTCAGTTGTTAGCATTCAGCTAACAGCGTCTATGTGAATTTGCTATCAGTTTGTGCTAATTTGTTAGCATTCTGGAAATAGAGGGCAATAGGTTTTTCTTGTGTTTTTAGCACCCACTCATGTGCTATGCCGGTAATACTGTAAATCCCGGTATGAGAGAAGGATGGTATGACAATATGAACATCTGGATACCGCCCAACCCTAATCACCACAACTACCACACCTACCTACCACAACTACCACCCCTATGTACCACAACCACCACACCAACCTACCAAAACTAACACAACTGCCACACCTATCATCACCACAACTACAAAACCTACCATCACCAAACCTACCTAACACAACCACCACACATATGTACCACAACTACCACACCTACCTACCAAAACTGCCACACCTACTTATCCCAACTACCACATCTACCTACCACAACTACCACCCCTATGTACCACAACCACCACACCAACCTACCAAAACTAACACAACTGCCACACCTATCATCACCACAACTACAAAACCTACCATCACCAAACCTACCTAACACAACCACCACACATATGTACCACAACTACCACACCTACCTACCAAAACTGCCACACCTACCAAACACAACTACCAAACCTACCTACCACAACTACCACATCGACCTACCACAACTATCACACCTACCATCAACACACCTACAATCCACCAATACCACAACTATCACATCTATTATCATCACCGTGCTTCTACACCTGCATTGCTTGCTGTTTGGGGTTTTAGGCTGGGTTTCTGTACAGCACTTTGAGATATCAGCTGATGTACGAAGGGCTATATAAATACATTTGATTTGATTTGATTTGATCAAACTTACCACACCTGCCATCACCACACCTACCAAAACCTACCTACCTACCACACCTACCAAAACTACCTACCCAAACTACCACACCTATAATCACCATACTTACCATATCTATCATCACCAAACCTACCAAACTTACCTACCATCACCACTTCACTCACACCTACATCACAAAACCTAACACACCTACCATACCCACCTTCACCAAACCATCCATCACCACACCTATCACACCTACCATCACCACACCTACCATAACCACAGCTACCTCACGTACCATCACCAAACTACCTACCTACCTACCACAACTACCACACCTAACATTAACATACCTACCATCAACATACCTACCATTACACCTACCATCACCACACCCACCATACCTACCATCCATACACCTACCATCACCACACCTATCACACCTACAATCACTATACCTACCATCATACATACCATCACCACACCTATCTCACCTACCATCACCACAAAAACCATACCATAATTACTTCACCACACCTACCATAACCACACCTACCATACCTACCTTCACAACACCTACCGTCACCACACCTACAATCACCACACCTACCATCACTACACTTACCATCACCACACCTACCATCACCACACCTACCATTATCACATCTACCATAATCACACCTACCATACCTACCGTCACCACACCTACAATCACCACACCTACCATCACCACACCTACCACCACTCCACTTACCATTACACCTACCATCGCTACCATCCCCACACCTATCACACCTACCATCCCTACTACCACCACACCTACCATTATAAATGTGGATAGGTATTCTGCTTCATTCAATGATTACGGTATTGTAGAAGGTAGATACAGGAGTAGCCTATAGTCTACAATAATCACGTCATTGAATGTACTATAGTATCATTTATTTAATTGATCACATCACTGCAGCTGTTCTACCCACCACCCCCACTGCTCTTCCTCCACCACCAAACTCATCCTCTTTTCCTGTTCAACTCATTTGTTGCCACCCTAGAAAGGACTGTACATACAGTTGAAGTCAGAAGTTAACATACACTTAGGTTGGAGTCATTAAAACTCATTTTTTAACCACTCCACAAATTTCTTGTTAACAAACTATAGTTTTGGCAAGTCGTTTAGGACATCAACTTTGTTCATGAAACAAGTAATTTTTCCCCAAAAAATGCACCAACAGATTATTTCACTTATGATTCACTGTTTCACTATTTTTGTGGGTCAGAAGTTTACATAAACTAAGTTGAATGTGCATTTAAACAGCTTGGAAAATTCCAGAAAATGATGTCATGGCTTTAGAAGCTTCTGATAGGCTAATTGAAATTATTTGAGTCAATTGGAGGTGTACCTGTGGATGTATTTCAAGGCCAACCTTAAAACTCAGTGCCTCTTTTGCTTGACATCATGTGAAAAATCGAAAGAAATCAGCCAAGACCTCAGGAAAAAAAATTGTAGACCTCCACAATTCTGGTTCATCCTTGGGAGCAAGTTCCAAACGCCTGAAGGTACCACATTCATCTGTACAAACAATAGTACACAAGTATAAACACCATGGGACCACGCAGCTGTCAAACCGCTCAGGAAGGAGACGTGTTCTGTCTCCTAGAGATGAACGTACGTTGGTGCAAAAAGTGCAAATCAATCCCAGAACAACAGCAAAGGACCTTGTGAAGTAGCTGGAGGAAACAGGTACAAAAATATCTTTATCCACAGTAAAACGAGTCCTATATCGACATAACCTGAAAGGCCCTCAGCAAGGAAGAAGCCACTGCTCCAAAACCACCATAGAAAAGCCAGACAACGGTTTGCAACTGCACATGTAGACAAATATCGTACTTTTTGGAGAAATGTCCTCTGGTCTGATGAAACATTTTTTTTTCTAAAATTCACCAAATTTATTGTGGGAAGCTTGTGGAAGGCTACCCGAAACGTTTGACCCAAGTTAAACAATTTAAAGGGAATGCTACCAAATACTAATTGAGTGTATGTAAACTTATGACCTACTAGGAATGTGATGAAAGAAATAAAAGCTGAAATAAATCATTCTCTGTCCTATTATTCTGACAATTCACATTCTTAAAAGAAAGTGGTGATCTTAACTGACCTAAGACAAGGAATCTTTACTTCGATTAAATGTCAGGAATTGTGAAAAACTATGTTTAAATGTAATTGGCTAAGGTGTATGTAAACTCCCGACATCAACTGTACATACCCCTGTGCCCATCTCATTGCAATATGGTCCATCCAGGGCCTCAGCTGTACACCTACAATTTGAGAAATGTAAACAAGATGCTATAATTGTGTGTGTGTGTGTGTGTGGGGTTTGAGTTCCAAAAAAAGACATGAGTGTGATATGCCCCTCTGTTTTAATGTTGGAATGCCAAGAATGGAAGATGACAAAGGAGATAGTGATGAGGGTGAGAGCATCCAGTATGAAAATAAAGAGCCCTTTGGATCTAAAATGAGTGTGGGGGCCCTCTTGTGCCTCCTTTCTGTCCGTTTGAGGATATTACAGTCACCCCTGGTGGAGGATCTTGGAACACTGCTATTTAAGAGGTTGATGAAAACCTTCAACGGTGGTGGTGCTATGTTGCATGTTATCTTGAATACCAATCAGCAGTTTGAGGACAGAATGAAATGGTGTAAACTTAACTGGTTGAACTTGTTGAGGACACTCTTCTAAAAAGGGGTTCCAACAGGGTTCTTGGCTGTTACCGAAGGAAAATCCTTTTTGGTTCCAGGTAGAACCCTCTGTGGAATGGAGCCCAAAAGTGTTCTACCTCGGCACAGAAGGGGTTCTACCTGGAACAAAAAAGGGTTCTCCTATGGGGACAGAGGAATAATCCTTTTAGGTTGTAGAAAGCACCTTGTTCTTAGTGTAGGTCTATATTGCAGTGGTGGTTCAGTGGTTTTCTGTAATAAAATAAATGGTTCATTGGTGGTGGGGAGTTAAGATGATCTGAAATCATATGAAACACTTTTAGCACTGCCTCTGATCTGGCGGACTCACTAAACACAAATGCTTGTAGTTAGTTTGTAAATTATATCTGAGTGTTGGAGTGTGCCCCTGGCTATCAGCAAATACATTTGGTTTGCTTAATATAAGGAATTTGAAATGGTTTACACTTGTACTTTTACTTTTGATACTTAAGTACATTTGAGATATTCCATTTACTTTTGATACTTCAGTATATTTAAAACCAAATACTTTTAGACTTTTACTCAAGTATTATTTCACTGGGTGACTCTCACTTTTACTTGTCATTTTCTATTAAGGTATCTTTACTTTTACTCAAGTATGACTATATAGTACTTTTTCCACCACTGAGGCAAGCAGATCAGAGATGTCAAGGTGGCACCCAAGCATATGCCATGTGTATATGTGCCACATACAAATACGTATGGTCATATATTTGATATTTTATTTCATTTGTTATCTGATGGAGCCATCCCTTGTATCATTTTCTAGGCCTCCCAGGTATTTGCATTTAAAGTAAGGTATATGATTACTGCTGCTAGGGGGAGCTGTGACGTCAATGGGGGCGGGGCGTTAGTGAGATCGTGAGAGGTTTCTTCTTCGATCTTGGAGAGTGCCTACTACTGAAAACTAATAACGTTTCTCCGTCTCATCATTTGACCCTATTAATCAAGTTACGTAATGTGCAAAAGTGCAATATGACTCTCAGCACATTGAGGTAACATGGTTAACTACATAGTCCATGAGTTTGGTCACGTTTGAAGGCAATTGAAGGGAGTTTTAACAGAGTGATAAACTGGTTGGTATTTTCCCCATTGTAAGTAATGGAGGTTGGCTAGGTTGCTAATGGTTTACATGTAAGAGAAGGGATCAAGATGGCGTCCTATTTGTTTTATTTTCTATCAAAGACTCAGTTATTTAGTTCAGGTAATATATGTAAATATGTGATGTCACGATAAAATGTGTTGATATTTCTACAAAAATAGCATTAACAGTTCGCTAGCTTGATGCTATCCATATTTAGCTTGGCTAAGCGCTAGCTAGCTTTAGGCTAGTTGATTTCAGTCAACGTCAGCTTACATGTTAGTAGTTTATAATATAATGATTGTAGCACCGTTTAGCACAGGCCTCCAGTAATTTCTAGCTTTTCCCAAATTGACACTGATAGTACAGTGAGTTATATATAATATGAATGTGTAGATGTGTGGTGATAGTATTTTAACCTCAGACCTTTTATTTTTTTGATACTGGAGTATGAAATGTGGAGATGTAATGCAACAATAGAGTTGTAATGGATACCTGGTTTTGAAACCAAAAAGATTAACAAAAGAGAACAGTATTTTAATACATCTTGGAGAATTCCTACTACTGAACACTAGTAACGTTTCTCCGTCTCATCATTTTACCCTGTTAATTCAGGTTTATTATCTGCTGACCACATCCCAGTCCGAGGCGTGTAACATATGTCAACAGGTGTTAAGGACTTGAAAGTTACAGAAATTGAGTCAACTGTAAGGACAAGGGATCACAGCTAAATGAAATCCAACTGATGCCATTGCGTGAAGACACAAACAAGCTGATATTCATTGATTATTTTTGACTGCTGTCATATTAAATATAATTCCATTATTGCTTTTGTGCTGAGTTTCACTATTTATCAAGGCTACTTCTACTTCTGAATCAGTAAGCTTGACTCTGAATCATGTGCAGTGTGACCACTGAGACTTAAACTAACTCAATATGACTCCTGAGATATACAGTTAATCAATTATAGCGTCTTTGAAAATAATCAAAATCAGTCAGTCTGGTCAGAGTGACTCTATAAAGACAGACTGAATCAACAGAGAGAGTTAGAGAGAGCGAGAGGGAGATTGTCTAGAATCAGACTCTTTAAACAGTCTTGGTTTGACCACCAGAGAAAAGAAAGAAAGTAGTTATGAGCTGAACAATATGCCAGTGGAAGGGAGGACAGTACCAGGTAACCCAGTTGTGGTTTGTAACTATTCTGATTTCTCATTGTTGCCAATTGAGTTGCAGTGGAATAGAAACTCAGTGGCACCAGTTATGTGATCCAGACCCCAGATGGTAGGTGTTCTGCCCGTGTGTCATGTTAACATGCTGAAAGGGTATTATATGCGTGACTCTCCAGACAGCTCCTCAGGTGAGCCGGTCCAGCCCGTCTCCAGTGTGTCTGCGGTGGTGCTGAAGCCTGTCTGGGACCTAGAGGAGGATAAGGAGGACGGGTTGGAGTTACTCCATACGTTACAGCAGTGTGAACACAACAAGTTACCCTCTCAAATGGAACATGTGGAGAACAAATCAAACGAATGATCTTATCCTGTTGATAAATAGTTTTCTCAATGTGTTTCAGGACGTTCCAAGTCGCACGGCCATCTTGGAACATGACGTGGATGTGGGGAACGCTGCTCCTATTCGTCAGCATCCGTACCGGGTTAACGCACATAGTCCATCTGTAAATAGCCCACCCAATCTACCTACCTCATCCCTATATTGTTTTATTTACTTTTCTACTCTTTTGCACACCAGTATCTCTACTTGCACATCATCATCTGCTCATTTATCACTCCAGTGTTAATCTGATAAATTGTAATTACTTCTCTACTATGGCCTATTTATTGCCTACCTCCTCACGCCATTTGCACACACTGTATATAGACTTTATTTCTATTGTGTTATTTTTTTTGTTATTTTTTTATTGTGTTTTTCTATGTGTGTTTTTCTCTGCCAGAACCGTCAGCCAGTCCTGAGCTGCTCCTCAGTCCTGAGCTGCCCCTCAGTCCGGAGCTGCCCCTCAGTCCGGAGCTGCCCCTCAGTCCTGTGCTGCCCCTCAGTTCGGAGCTGCCCCTCAGTCCGGAGCTGCCCCTCAGTCCAGTGGGGCCCTTTAGTAGGGTTGCCAGTCCTAGGTCGGTGGCGAGGGTCGCCGCTTTAAAGAGGCCACAGAGGCGGGCGAAGAGGCGCACCAGAACTTTGGTGAAGTGGGGTCCACGTCCCGCGCCAGAACCACCACCATCTATTTCTGTGTTTGGCATGATATGGTTCTCAATCAGAGGCAGCTGTTTATCGTTGTCCCTGATTGAGAACCATATTTAGGTAGCCTGGGTTTCACTGTTGTTTTGTGGGTGTTTGTTTCCTGTGTCAGTCTTTGTGCCACACAGGACTGTTTCATTAATATTCACTTTGTTATTTTATATTGTGTCATGTTCAGTTTATTCTATTAAAACATGGACACTTACCACACTGCGTTTTGGCCCGATCCTTGCAACACCTCTGACGAAGAGGATGAAATCTGCCATTACATTTAGATTCAGCCAAAGCACTACTTGGTAGTGCCACAGTGCTTGTTGCTCCCAACTTTGACAAACCATTTAAGTTGGACGTATACGCTAGTATAGTATAATTTGGTAACGGAATTATGAGTTTTAATCACTTAATAATTCACAAACAAAATATACATCAGAAAAATCACTAGAACTAATTGTTAGCTCCACCATTACTGGTTACTTCTGTGAACTTTCATTATCCCCCCTCCTCACAAAGACAAATGTGAAAATATCTTGAAGTTATGTGGGTTTTTGACAATATTACCAAAACTATTTCGCCAAACACGAATGTAAGTGTTGATAATAGTAGTCAGGGGTCTTTATGTCAACATGATTCTGGTTTTATGTAGTTCTGATATTGGACCTTTTAAGACTTTTTCTGGTGATGTTTTCTAAGATCCCTTTTCCATCTGTTGACCCAGAAATCAAAGCCTTCACTGGTTGAAAAATGTATCTAGAATTACATTTACCAAAAATATACACTCTTAGATTTCATTTGACACCCAATTACACATGCTCCTATGAACGTCATAATTGGTGCGTAAATCAAAATCTAATTTTATTGGTCACAACACATGTAGATGTTATTGCGAGTCTAGTGAAATGTTGGTGCTTCTAGTTCCGACAGTGCAGTATTATCTAAAATGTAATATCTAACAATTTCACAAATACCTAAAAGACAATCCTTTTACATGGAAATGCCCTACTGTACCTCTAGAGATACTATCCATCCCCAAATAGTAATAAAGTGGTTGGACTGGTTGCTACTGGCCTCTCCAGCTTCAGGCTGAATCACACCCATGATGAGAGGAGGTTTACTGGACACACAGGGAGAAACTACAGGCTGAATCACACCCATGATGAGAGGAGGTTTACTGGACACACAGGGAGAAACTACAGGCTGAATCACACCCATGATGAGAGGAGGTTTACTGGACACACAGGGAGAAACTACAGGCTGAATCACACCCATGATGAGAGGAGGTTTACTGGACACACAGGGAGAAACTACAGTCTGAATCACACCCATGATGAGAGGAGGTTTACTGGACACACAGGGAGAAACTACAGGCTGAATCACACCCATGATGAGAGGAGGTTTACTGGACACACAGGGAGAAACTACAGGCTGAATCACACCCATGATGAGAGGAGGTTTACTGGACACACAGGGAGAAACTACAGGCTGAATCACACCCATGATGAGAGGAGGTTTACTGGACACACAGGGAGAAACTACAGTCTGAATCACACCCATGATGAGACTACCTTTAAGGCATAAGGGTTTGGTTAATGTAAGGATTAAGGTTAGTGTTAAGGTTAGGGTCCGTTTTAGGTTTTGGTCAGACGGGCTGTCAATGTGATGTTGGTCAGAAAAGTCAATTTAGTCTTTCCCTTCTCAAACCTGTCCTCCCCCTAACCAGCTCATATCATGTATTCCACCACCAGCACACCTGATTCACTCATCAGAGGTTTGGATGATTAGTTGACCAGTGGTACAAAGTGGACTGGATCTAGGTGAACTATGTGGAGAGTCTTCCAGGGACAGTACAGTACAGACTGAGAAGCTAACAACAGTGTAGTTTACTCAACTCATTCAAACTATCATGACTATTGTTTAGAGAGAAGATCTGCACAAGGGCATAAAGTTTAAGATATAGCAAGAAAGGACAATATGGTGCAAGGTAGCCAAAGTGGAATCAAAAGTCATAGGCCTAATCATCAATCAAATATGAAATATAAAACCCAAATATAATCTACATATAAAGACAACATGTAATCTACATGTGTTATAGAATAGCTCCCTTCTCACATCCCAGGTCATGTTTGGACTGGAACGTGAATACTCAACGGGCTATGCGCATCTCCCCAATAGCCTACAGACAACTTTCCTGAGTGCAATGTCATTAATGTGACCGATATGTACAGTATAATAAGCATAGTGAAGAAGGAAAAGATCCCACCTCTGACGCACAGCAGAGACATCGCTGCAAGAGTCCCTCAATAATTTAAAAACAGTCATTGCGTTTCAATGAATGTCCTCCCCAAACGCTTGTTGCATCGTAAACTATCCTCCCAGTCCCTTGGGATTTCATCGGATGGATGATGCGCCGCTGCCATTTACTTGGATGAGAAGTTGGACGAACGCTCCTCCAGCTCACGATACGAAATGGTGGAGAACTACAGTGTGGTGATGTGTCGTTCACGAACGAACGGCTCTTTTTGAACGGATCTTTTTGTTGAACCTCGGGAACCGAATTGCATCGGTGAAAGAGCCATTCATCTGGCTCTATGATTTGCATACTGCTACAACTGCTTATTGACCTCAGAACAACGTTTTTCTGTAGATAAATTACAACATCATTATCTAAAGGGGGTGAATCCTCACTGCAGAAATAATAAATAGTGGGGAGAGAGTTGTGATTGTATGTTTGTTTGTACAGTTATGGCTCTAATGTTATTATTTTGTGTTCTCACTAAACACCCACATTTGTATTTGTGTGGGAAATGTTTGTAGGCTATGGTTGCTGTTTGTATTTCATTGAACTTTAGGCCCATACAAAGACAAATCACACAACATAGAATTCCAAATAACCTTAGGCAAAAATACACGAAGTAAAAGGCAAGTGAAAATAGTTATAAATGTCTTTATCAATTATGAGTAGCTACACATTATCTACTTTTGGACACTGGTGCGCAGGAGAACCCCTAGCTGTCAATCAAGAAGGCACGGTGAACGGATTATGACGCTCAAGCGTTCCAAATGACGCAACAATACAGCTCCAGACCAGAGAAAGTTAATGCCGAAGTTATCATTCGGTTCAACACTAAAACTGAGGTTTGACACGTGTGATTTGAGGTGAGTCAAATATTTACAAAAGTTTACAATACATTAACCATCCGCTTCGTTATTTCTGTTGCTATCAATCACTCCATCTGTATCTACTCTTCTGTCTGTCGGACTATCTGAATTGTCTGTGTACTGTCTAGCCAGCATATGCCAGAAAGGATCTTTCACATAGGCTCATATTCACAAAGTCTCATAGAAGGAGTGCTGATCAATAATCAGTTTGCTTTTAAATGAAACTGAATACGTTTTGATGGACAGGAGGCGACCTGATCCTAGATCAGCACTCCTACCCTGAAACACTTTGTGAACACAATCCAGGTGTACTGTGATTATGAAGTTGTGATGAGGTATTATTATATTAGTTGTGCTGATGCATGATGGGTTGTAGGCTAGAGCTTGAGGACTCAACTCTGAAGACTGTTTCTGAATTCACTGACCTGGTGAGTAAATGTTGTGTACAATGGCACCATCTAGTGACAGAAACATAGAAACACACATTGTTGCTGAACGAAGGCATCTCTTTATTTTCCAGAAATAAAACTTGTAGACCTTTCCTGCAGGCTCTGAGGAGATGGACAGCTCTTCTTCTTCTGGACGATCTCCGTCTCCTACTGGGACTGTCTTCTTACCCCCTCCTATCATGTGGAACAGTCTGTAAGTCATTCATCACATAACCTAGCTCTGGTACAGGGCATTATGTGCGGCTTGCTGAAGGAAGGCTCAGTGTCTGCAAGCTGTACGTAACGCCCTGGACCAGAGTGACACATTACCCACCTCTGGCCATCATGGACAGTCAACTCATCACATTCACGTACTGTAAGTCACAGTTGTGTGATTTGTGTTATTAAAGACAGTTAAATTGAGCAGAAGTTGAATTGTTATTTTACTATTGTAGTAAATTGTCTGAGTTCACTTCCTAAATAATGTGTTGACATTCCTTTGCTCACAGCTACAAGCAGGCAGAGATGGAGGTTCACTTCCCGAGTGAAGAGAAGAAGACCTATACAGAGAAGGAAGCCCACATGCTTGAGTTGAGGGGGAAGGATCGAACGATCCGAAATCAGAAGAAGGAGATGGACAGACTTCAAGTCTGCCTCTGGGAGGAGGAAAAGAAGAAGAGGAATGGTGGAACGGAGAAGGACAAGATCATTGAACAATTACAGTCTGAGACAGACCATCTCCGAGCCCTTTTAAAAGATGAAAGGAGGAGAAGAAGAGTAGAAAGGGGTATCATGGAAGAGTGGAAGGCTGAGATCTTGAGACTGAGGGAGGCAGAGTGCCAGAGGGAGTCAGAGAGCCAGAGGGAGGCAGAGAGCCAGAGAGATGCAGAGAGACAGAGAGAAGCAGAGAGACAGGGAGAAGCAGAGAGACAGAGGGAGGCAGAGAGAGAGAGGGAAGCAGAGAGACAGAGGGAGGCAGAGAGACAGAAGGAGGCAGAGAGACAGAGAGAAGCAGAGAGACAGAGAGAAGCAGAGAGAGCCACAGAAGCAATGGAACACCAGAGAAAACTGCAGGAGATCCACAGACTCAAACAACTGCTGGATCTACTGATAGTGGACCTACAACTGGCCCACGTAAGACATGTCATTGTTATTATTAAAAGGCAGTGTATATTTACCCAGCTGAAAATGAATAGTGGCAGACAGCGGTACGCTAACCCAATGTTAACTTTTATTCCTTTCCTTAACCCTTACCTTAACCTCACTGAAACTATACCTAACCTTTACCTTAACCCAACCCTAGGTCCTGAACCTAACCTTCATTTATCTCAACCCCTATGCCTTTCTTCTGCCGGTTGAATATCCACTTCCTTATTAACGTCATTACTGTTGTTGTTGTTGATAACTGTATCTGTGCAGGTTGTAAATAACTGCATTAGTGAAACATCATTTGTAGGAGTAATTTCTACAAGCATAAACATCAGAGGCAACATTGTTGTAACATCACACAAATTGTAACAGGAATTTCTCAAACCCCTAACTGAATGGGCAAGAAGGTTGTGTGTTTGTATTTGTACACATTTTGGACATAATTGATTCCATAAAATGTCTCATAATTTTTTCAAACCATGTCAATACATTAATTGACAATGAATTGTCCAGATGAATTGATCAACATGACCCTGCTATTGATGTTGTCCAGTGTTTTAATTAATTAGTTAGCTCTAGGTTGCATTTCTGTGTATCATTCTCTGCAAATCCTTTGAAAGTATGTCTTGGTAATAGATTATCACTAATTTTACCTTTTAAAATGAAGCAAGAGATTGAGAGTTTGAGGCTATGGCAGAAAGTCATGGAGGAGCAGCGACCAAGACTGGCCTGGAACAACAAACCTATTGAAACAGGAAGAGAGAGGGAAAGAAAGAGGGAAAGGGAGAGAAAAGCAGAATTGGAAAGACAAGAAATGAAGAAGAAAGTGGAACAGGCAGAAGAAACGATAAAAGCGTTAGAACGAGAGATTGAGAGATTGAAAGAGATTGAGAAGGAAATCAAATTTGAAAGAGAAAGAGACATGCGTATTGCAGAGAATGAGAAAGTCAAACTGGTTAACGAAAAGGTAAAAGAGTTAGAGAGAGAGGTTGAGAGACTGAAAGAAGATATGACAACAAAAGAGATTCAATACAAAATCAAATTTGAAAGAGCGAAAGAAGTGTTTAGAAGACAGAATGAGAGAGTGAAACAGGTTAACCAAAATGTACTAGTGTTAGACAGAGAGGTTGTGAGAATGAAAGAAGAGATTAGATTGAAAGACGAGACTGAACCAGAGAGAACATTTGATAGAGACAGAGAGAGAGGAAATGATTGGAGACAATGTGAAGAGGAGATGAAAAAGAGAGTGGAGAGAGAGATGGAGCTGGAGACAGCCCTCATCAATGACAAAAAGACGTCTGAATTGGAGGAAGTCTTCAAGAAAATCAAGGAACAGCGGATTGAATTAGAAAATATGGAAACAGACAAATATAAATGGAAACAGAACCAAATGGACATGGAGGAGAAGATGGAGGGTGAGCACAACAAACAGAAAGAGGTAGAAAGAAAGAGAATGGAGAAAATACCAAAACAGAGACAAGAAGAAGATGAGAAGAAGAAGGAGATGGAGAGAGAAGAAGAAGAGGAGAGACGCAAACAGAAGCACATAGAGATGGAAGAGGAAGAAAGAGAGGGGGAGAAAGAGAGACAGAGAGACATCAAAAGAAAGATCATGGAAAAGAGACAAAAACATATCGAAAGAGAAGAAGAGAGACAGAAAGTGATTGAAAGAGATCGTGAAGAAGAAAGATGTAAACAGAAGCAAATAGAGATGGAAGAGGAAGAAAGGGAGAGGGAGAAAGATAGACAGAGAGAGATCAAAAGGAAGATAATGGAAAAGAGACATAAAAATATGGAAAGAGAAGAGAGACAGAGAGAGATTGAAAGAGATCGTGAAGAAGAAAGATGTAAACAGAAGCAAATAGAGATGGAAGAGGAAGAAAGGGAGAGGGAGAAAGATAGACAGAGAGAGATCAAAAGGAAGATAATTGAAAAGAGACATAAAAATATGGAAAGAGAAGAGAGACAGAGAGAGATTGAAAGAAAGATAATGGAAAAGAGACAAAAACAAATCGAAAGAGAAGAAGAGAGACAGAAAGAGATTGAAAGAGAGCATGAAGAAGAACTATTTGAACAGAAGCAAAAAGAGATGGAAGAGGAAGAACGAGAGAGGGAGAAAGAGAGACAGAGAGAGATCAAAAGAAAGATAATGGAAAAGAGACAAAAACATATCGAAAGAGAAGAAGAGAGACAGAAAGAGATTGAAAGAGATCGTGAAGAAGAAAGATGTAAACAGAAGCAAATAGAGATGGAAGAGGAAGAAAGAGAGAGGGAGAAAGAGAGACAGAGAGAGATTGAAGAAGAAAGATGTCAACAGAAGCAAATAGAGATGGAAGAGGAAGAACGAGAGAGGGAGAAAGAGAGACAGAGACAGAAAAATATGGAAAGAGAAGAAGAGAGACAGAGAGAGATTGAAAGAGAGAATGAAGAAGAAAAATGTAAACAGAAGCAAATTGAGATGGAAGAGGTAGAACGAGAAGAAGAAAGACAGAGAGAGATTGAAAGAGAAGAAGAGGAGAGACGCAAACAGAAGCACATAGAGATGGAAGAGGAAGAAAGAGAGAGGGAGAAAGAGAGACAGAGACAGATCAGAAGACAGAGAATGGAAAAGAGACAAAAACATATCGAAAGAGAAGAGAGACAGAAAGACATTGAAAGAGAGCATGAAGAAGAACTATTTGAACAGAAGCAAAAAGAGATGGAAGAGGAAGAACGAGAGAGGGAGAAAGAGAGACAGAGAGAGATTGTAAGAGAGTATGAAGAAGAAAGATGTCAACAGAAGCAAATAGAGATGGAAGAGGAAGAAAGAGAAGAAGAGAGACAGAGAGCGATCGAAGAGAAAGAAAGACGACAGCAACAAGAGGAGAGAAAGATAATGTTTGAGAGAGATCAAGAAGAAGAAAATATATGGAAACAGAAGCAAATTGACATGGAGAAGGAGGGAAGAGAGGGGGAGAACAAGAGACAGAGAGAGATAGAAGAGATACACAGACGACAACAACAAGAGGAGAGACCGAAACAAATGGAGAAGGAGAAAGAAAGGGAGAAAGACAATGACAATCAGAGAGAGATGGAATTAAAAGATCAGCAACAGAAAGAGATGGAGAAAGAAAAGATGATTATGAGAGAAAGGGAGGAAGCAGGAAGAAGAAAGGAGGGGCAGGAAAATATTTTGGGGGAAATTGAGGGACAGAATGAACTGGAGATAGAACAGGAGAGAGAGATGGAAGAAAAGCAGGAAGTGATTAAGGAAGCAGAGGAAGAGTACAGGGAAAGAGAAGAGAGAGGAAAGGAAGTAAGCATGAAGAAACATGTAGTAGTTAATGTTAAAGCAAAAGCACGGGAAGTCTTCAATAGGCGTAAAGAGAGGAGGTTAGAAGTGTTGAAGGGGGAACGAGAACACATAGAAAGAGGACAACAAATCAGGAGGGAGAAGGAGGAAAGACGGCTGGAGATGGAAAGAAAACAGGAGAGGGCAAGACAACAAGAGGAGCAGGATAAAAAACAAGAGATTGAAATTGCTAGACAGAAAGAAATGTTGAGACTAAGAGAGGAGGAGAGGCAGAGAGAGGAAGAGAGAGAGGAGCAGAGAAAGAGAGCCATTGAAGGCCATTTAGCTTTAATCAGAGAGAGAGAGAAGATTTTAGAGGTAAAGAAAAAAGAGAAGATGGGGGGGCCAGACAGCCAGCAGCTAGAAGCTCCAGAAGAGGCTGAAACATCAGAGCCAACCTCCAAGAACAAGAAAAAGCCAAGCATCTGGAAGAGAATTAAGATGAGGTAAAGAATGTTTAAACATCTATTCATGTTTTACACTGTTAATATATATATATGTTATCACTTTAAAAAGTGACATTATGCAAATGTGAGGGTTTAGTGTACATGCAACACACATGTAAACATATAGATACTTACCTGTCTCTGTGATGTCTTACAGCCTTCCTGACGTGCTGTCTGTCTAGAGCTGGAACTCGATGAAGCCACAGTTCCACTGAGGTTACGTTGGTAATTAAAAGTGTCGCCCAATAATTCCTCCTCCTCTTTAAGTCATCGAGCCACATTTCCTCCTCAAAACATTATAGTCTCCTCAAGCCAGCAAGTATCCTCTTTATCAGGCAACAAACCATCTAAGATCAGTGACCCTCCTCCCCAGAGCAGAGACTCTCATCTGTATCCTAGTTAAATTAATCTCTGATCACCACCTCTACAGTCCTAGAAAATATCCCAAAAATGGAAATGGTTTCAACAGAAGTCCTCCCCTCAGACCAGTGGCTCCACAGACCAGAGTTTCTCATCTTTATTCAAGTTGAATGCAACTCTGATCATTTCCACCACCTCTCCTGTTAAGGGGAGGTGCTGAAAAGGAGGTCTGGGAGGAGGTCTGCAGGTAGCCTGGACCGGACCGGTAGCAGCTAAGTTGCTGGCTCCATCCCCGGGCAGAGCTGCTCAAGTCAGGCCAGTGATGTTTGATGATGTCATTTTTGTTAGCAAAGTTTTACTCTTTAATAAAAGCATTTAGTAAAAAAGCAATATTGTTGTTACGGTGTGGATTGTTTTGTTATTTATTAGAATTGAAACATCCAGTAGTCATGGTAGATGTTAGACTTTCAATGAGACACCTAACATTCCATCAGTTTGATACAATGTGTGACATGTTATATTAGAGAGGAGTCCTCTATACACATCTATTTTAGACCATAGGAGAAATATCAGATTGAAATAGCTTCTCTAAGAATCTGAGGAGAGAGCAACAGTAGATGCATCGTTAGCTCTCCCACCTCCAGTTCAGTACTCGGGTCATTCCACCAATTGAGTACCTTTTGGGGAGTGTAACTTTTATTTCACCTAATTCTAATATTTTGTCATAAATAGCACATGTTCAACTTAATAAAAAACATGTTTTCCCATCTCAAAAGTAACAAATACATACTATAGTAAGTGCCTATTAAGTGCCAAATAAAGTGACAGGGTTGACTGTAACAGAGTTGACTATTTAATCTAGAATCAACCATAGATCCCCATGTGACAGGGGGAATGGAATGCAAGCTTACCAAACACATGTAAATAGTTTAAACATTTCTAGACTGTCTATCTATTGGTAACAGGGTTGGTGTGTTATAATTCACCCACCCAGTGGTGATTGCAGCATGTACATCTTGGTGGGGAAAACTCCCCCAAAATGTTTTAGATGAATGCCAGCAAAGCCACTACACAACACAACACTAAACAATACATTAATTGCACTATAACTTTAACAAACGGTGCCCACAAACTGTTAGGGTCGACATAAAGCTGTCCCAACAGCAGAGCTTTCTTTTCAGCACCATGGAGAGAATCCTTTAAAAAACATAGCTGGTATGGCTGACTTGCTTAAACAAATGTGGTTTCTACTGACACTTGAGATGTACTATGGCACAAGGGACAACGAGTGGATAAGAGGCAATACGTAATATTGATGAAGACATTAATGAACGATCTAGGATGGACGTAGTCAATATAACCATGTGTTCAGCACTTTTGAAATGTACAGCGACAGAATTTTGAACATGGGCCATTCTTACAGTATTTTCCCTGTACACCAAGTCATAACTGCATATAAGCAGACAATGAAAGCTCATACAATATCTGATGATTACATTTCTCTAAAATGGGCTGTAGTCTACATGTGCATCATCAAGTCAGAGCAGTAGGCTAAGTTATGAGAGGGGAAAGTGACAACATTATTAGGGTGAGGCACATGGGCTCCTAACAGCTTACTACACAACATACACTTAGTACTACTTTCTTATCTACAGTATACACATCTCCCTGGCATATTACATCATTTATAGAGCAGCAGTCAATACATTGTTGGACTCACCTTGTTGTGCTCACTTGAACAGGAAGGTGTATCGGCAGTTTGTCATCAAAATTTGTCATCAAAGTCTGTCATTCTCTGGATTTATGGTTCTTTCAAGACAACTGGGAACTCGGAAAAAACAAGGTTGAATCATGACGTCAGTGATCTTCAGGTCAGAGCACAAGAAAGAGGCCCGAGTTCCCGACTTGGATTTCTGAGTTGGATGGCCATTCAAAACCTGTTTTCCCAGTCAGAGTTCCCAGTTGTCTTGAACTCACTGAAGTCTAAGAGTTCCCAGTCAGAGTTCCCAGTTGTCTTGAACTCACTGAAGTCTAAGAGTTCCCAGTCAGAGTTCCCAGTTGTCTTGAACTCACTGAAGTCTAAGATTTCACAGTTCCGAGTTTCCAGTTGTTTTGGATGTGGCAGGAGTCATGTTGAATAGTAGGCTAGTGATTGATTTGTTAAGCTTGAAGTTAGCCACTGATTCCTTCCAAACCACTCATTGCTGAATTTGCGATTTCCAACTTTTTGTTTTTATTTGGAAAGGTTGATGAGCACTGATACTTTTAATCTAAAATGTCTCTTCATATGACAAGGATTGAAAAGGATTTGCCAGTAGATTGTTGACTGGATGCATGATGATGACTGCTAGCTTGGTAGCTATGATTTTGAAAATGTGATGTTGAACCAATCACGGCGCAACCAGAGAACATAACCAACCCCTACGCTCCGTATTTCTCGCTGGCTGCCCCACCACCACAGAAAGCACTAAGCTGGGCTGAAACACCTGCATTTATGAGCTGCCTTCCTCAAGAAAGTAAAAAAGAGAAGGTGTCTGTATGCAGCTTTATTAACTCAATGATTTTTTTTTAAAGTAGACATTGTTTGCAAACTGATATGTGACACATATTAATACCAAAATAACATGCAAAGCAGGCAACATATATATATATATTGTTGTTAAACACGCGGGGCTCAAAACGGGTGTGGCTCTGCCCCACCTGCCCTAAATGACGGCTCACCACTGACAACACTATAATCAAAGATGATTCTATGATGAATACATTATTATTAAAAGATGAGCTCACCCTTTTTATTGGTCAATCAAAATGTAATGATTTAATCATACAGTGTTTTACAGTGGTGAACTTAGCTCTATAATAAAGATTCAGATACCAATACCTTCTCAACGACATGACAGAGATCTCAAACAAATTTCACACTGTTAAGAGACCTCTTTTCTCGAATGCAATTAGTTACATTATTTTAAAGTTCTATAAAATCTACTAAAAGTAAAACAAGTTACTTTACATAAAAATACTTTTAAAAATCTATATCTTCCACCCCATTAGACTTTCATGAAAACAACCAACCAAACTTACCTACCACATTGGTTCAGGGATGTCATGCCTCCAATCAACAGTAATGTGTGTATTTGTTGACTTTGGATACTTTTTTACAAACATTCATTAAATTTGCATGAATACTACTTTAAAATGTCAATAGATTCCACCCCATGTGACATTCATGAGTAAAACTAACTGTGATTGGTTCAGGGACCTCATCCCTGCAATCAGTAGCAATTACTTTTGTATTTCTTGACTTTGGTGATATTCTATCAACTTAAATTGACTTTACAGTAAAGATACTTTCTTAAAACGTCAATAGCTTCCACCCCATATTACTGTAATGAATACAAACAACTGTCATTGGTTCAGGAACCTCATCCCACTAATAAACGTCAATAGCTTCCACCCCATATTACTGTAATGAATACAAACAACTGTCATTGGTTCAGGAACCTCATCCCACTAATAAACGTCAATAGCTTCCACCCCATATTACTTTAATGAATACAAACAACTGTCATTGGTTCAGGAACCTCATCCCACTAATAAACGTCAATAGCTTCCACCCCATATTACTGTAATGAATACAAACAACTATCATTGGTTCAGGAACCTCATCCCACTAATAAACGTCAATAGCTTCCACCCCATATTACTGTAATGAATACAAACAACTGTCATTGGTTCAGGAACCTCATCCCACTAATAAACGTCAATAGCTTCCACCCCATATTACTTTAATGAATACAAACAACTGTCATTGGTTCAGGAACCTCATCCCACTAATAAACGTCAATAGCTTCCACCCCATATTACTGTAATGAATACAAACAACTATCATTGGTTCAGGAACCTCATCCCACTAATAAACGTCAATAGCTTCCACCCCATATTACTTTAATGAATACAAACAACTGTCATTGGTTCAGGAACCTCATCCCACTAATAAACGTCAATAGCTTCCACCCCATATTACTTTAATGAATACAAACAACTATCATTGGTTCAGGAACCTCATCCCACTAATAAACGTCAATTATTTTTTTAATGAATTTGAATTGACTTTACCTGAAAAATGCTTCCCTAAAACTTCAGATATTGGTTCACAGACCTCTTCCCTCCAATCCACGGTAATTACGTTTGGACTTTTGGACATTACAAATGAAGTCAAATTGAAAACATTATTGGTGTTGTTGAATTAGGTTTTCATAATAGCAAGCTAGGACTGATGGTTTGGTTATCTAAACTAGGCAGTATGTTTGTTTGTTACCAAGGCAACTACTGTAGCTATCTAGTAAACTTGCTAGCTACTTCAATGGATGTTGAACACATTTCTACCGGCAAATGTGTTAAATTATAGCCATGGTATAAAAGGGATAATCAACTCAGGGCTTTATGGTTCTCTGGAAAATAATGCAAGTCTCTGGAAGGTCAGTTCCACAGTGTTCATTATTTACCATAGAACTCATAGTCCCTCGTTGATTATCCCTTACATCACTTTATGAGCTGGATTTGCCTTTCTTTGCAACAGTGGAAGCTGCTGAGGAGACGACGGCTCATAATAATGGTTGAAATGGAGTCAATGGAGTGGTATCAACCACATTAAAGATGTGGTTTCCATGTGTTTGATACTACTCAATTGACTTCATTCCAGACATTATTATGAGTTGTCTTCCCCTCAGCAGCCTCCACTGCTTTGCAATTAGTTTGTTTGTTTTCAGTTGTTAGCATTCAGCTAACAGCGTCTATGTGAATTTGCTATCAGTTTGTGCTAATTTGTTAGCATTCTGGAAATAGAGGGCAATAGGTTTTTCTTGTGTTTTTAGCACCCACTCATGTGCTATGCCGGTAATACTGTAAATCCCGGTATGAGAGAAGGATGGTATGACAATATGAACATCTGGATACCGCCCAACCCTAATCACCACAACTACCACACCTACCTACCACAACTACCACACCTACTTATCCCAACTACCACATCTACCTACCACAACTACCGCCCCTATGTACCACAACCACCACACCAACCTACCAAAACTAACACACTTACCACACCTATCATCACCACAACTACAAAACCTACCATCACCAAACCTACCTAGCACAACCACCACACATATGTACCACAACTACCCCACCTACCAAACACAACTACCAAACCTACCTACCACAACTACCCCACCTACCAAACACAACTATCAAACCTACCTACCACAACTACCACATCGACCTACCACAACTATCCTACCCACCATCAATATACCTACAATCCACCAACACCACAACTATCACATCTACGATCAGCAAACTTACCACACCTACCAAACCTACCACAACTACCTACCCAAACTACCACACCTATAATCACCAAACCTACCAAACTTACCTACCATCACCACTTCTCTCACACCTACATCACAAAACCTAACACACCTACCATACCTACCTTCACCAAACCATCCATCACCACACCTATCACACCTACAATCACTACACATACCATCCTACATACCAATACCACACCTAGCACATCTACCATCACCATACCATAATTACTTCACCACACCTACCATCAGACCTGCCATCACCACACATACCATCATCGCATCTACCATAACCACACCTACCATCACAACACCTCCCGTCATCACACCTACCATCATCACATCTACCATAACCACACCTACCACACCTACCATCACCACATCTACCATAATCACACCTACCATACCTACCTTCACCACACCTACAACCACTCCACTTACCATTACACCTACCATCCCGACACTTATCACACCTACCATCCCTACCACCACACCTACCATTATAAATGTGGATAGGTATGCTGCTTCATTCAATGATGACGGTATTGTAGAAGGTAGATACAGGAGTAGCCTATAGTCTACAATAATCACGTCATTGAATGTACTATAGTATAATTTATTTAATTGTTGAATGAAATTGTAAATAGGCTCCTTCATTCAGTGAATACTGGATGTCTTTCTATCTCTGGGAGGATGTTAATGAAGGATTTTCAGCTGTTGAACTATGGGAATGTCCAACAAATGTCTAAATCTTTCTTTCTTTTAGTCAACAAGTGATGAGCCAGATCAACCAATCAATGTCACTGCAGCTGTTCTACCCACCACCCCCACTGCTCTTCCTCCACCACCAACCTCATCCTCTTCTCCTGTTCAACTCATTTGTCGCCCCACTAGAAAGGACTGTACATACAGTTGAAGTCAGAAGTTTACATACACTTAGGTTGGAGTCATTAAACGTTATGAACTGAGAGAAAACAGGACTTACCTTTGTTGATGATCTTATAGCCCTCCTCAGCCTCTCTCTGATATGTTCTCTCTGTCTTTTTGAGGTTCCTCTTCTCCCACTTCTTAGTCACCCAGGCCACAGCTCTCCTTCGGATACTTTTATAGGGTGGAACAAGGTCTATGGTCTAAAATAGATGTGTACAGTTGACTCCTCTGTAATATAACATGTCCTTTGTCATTTTTATTAGGATCCCCATTGAATTTGCCTGTCTGGTTTGGTGGTTATGTGTGTTGCTAGTATATACTAACTGGCCTAAAAAAATACGTCATGAAAAAAATATATAACATTCCTAAAATAATCAGAAGACTGAATAGTAATTTGTTTTCAACGTCAGGCCATGAGAGATTCTGATGCATTTGGATAATATTCATACGGTTAGAGCAATGAAGAGCTAATCTACCAGCCCTGGTTAGAGCAATGAAGAGCTAATCTACCAGCCCTGGTTAGAGCAATGAAGAGCTAATCTACCAGCCCTGTTTAGAGCAATGAAGAGCTAATCTACCAGCCCTGGTTAGAGCAATGAAGAGCTAATCTACCAGCCCTGGTTAGAGCAATGAAGAGCTAATCTACCAGCCCTGGTTAGAGCAATGAAGAGCTAATCTACCAGCCCTGGTTAGAGCAATGAAGAGCTAATCTACCAGCCCTGGTTAGAGCAATGAAGAGCTAATCTACCAGCCCTGGTTAGAGCAATGAAGAGCTAATCTACCAGCCCTGGTTAGATCAATGAAGAGCTAATCTACCAGCCCTGGTTAGAGCAATGAAGAGCTAATCTACCAGCCCTGGTTAGAGCAATGAAGAGCTAATCTACCAGCCCTGGTTAGAGCAATGAAGAGCTAATCTACCAGCCCTGGTTAGAGCAATGAAGAGCTAATCTACTAGCCCTGGTTAGAGCAATGAAGAGCTAATCTACCAGCCCTGGTTAGAGCAATGAAGAGCTAATCTACCAGCCCTGGTTAGAGCAATGAAGAGCTAATCTACCAGCCCTGGTTAGAGCAATGAAGAGCTAATCTACCAGCCCTGGTTAGAGCAATGAAGAGCTAATCAACCAGCCCTGGTTAGAGCAATGAAGAGCTAATCAACCAGCCCTGGTTAGAGCAATGAAGAGCTAATCTACCAGCCCTGGTTAGAGCAATGAAGAGCTAATCTACCAGCCCTGGTTAGAGCAATGAAGAGCTAATCTACCAGCCCTGTTTAGAGCAATGAAGAGCTAATCTACCAGCCCTGTTTAGAGCAATGAAGAGCTAATCTACCAGCCCTGGTTAGAGCAATGAAGAGCTAATCTACCAGCCCTGGTTAGAGCAATGAAGAGCTAATCTACCAGCCCTGGTTAGAGCAATGAAGAGCTAATCTACCAGCCCTGGTTAGAGCAATGAAGAGCTAATCTACCAGCCCTGGTTAGAGCAATGAAGAGCTAATCTACCAGCCCTGGTTAGAGCAATGAAGAGCTAATCTACCAGCCCTGGTTAGAGCAATGAAGAGGTAATCTACCAGCCCTGGTTAGAGCAATGAAGAGCTAATCTACCAGCCCTGGTTAGAGCAATGAAGAGCTAATCTACCAGCCCTGGTTAGAGCAATGAAGAGCTAATCTACCAGCCCTGGTTAGAGCAATGAAGAGCTAATCTACCAGCCCTGGTTAGAGCAATGAAGAGCTAATCTACCAGCCCTGGTTAGAGCAATGAAGAGCTAATCTACCAGCCCTGGTTAGAGCAATGAAGAGCTAATCTACCAGCCCTGGTTAGAGCAATGAAGAGCTAATCTACCAGCCCTGTTTAGAGCAATGAAGAGCTAATCTACCAGCCCTGGTTAGAGCAATGAAGAGCTAATCTACCAGCCCTGGTTAGAGCAATGAAGAGCTAATCTACCAGCCCTGGTTAAAGCAATGAAGAGCTAATCTACCAGCCCTGGTTAGAGCAATGAAGAGCTAATCTACCAGCCCTGGTTAGAGCAATGAAGAGCTAATCTACCAGCCCTGGTTAGAGCAATGAAGAGCTAATCTACCAGCCCTGGTTAGAGCAATGAAGAGCTAATCTACCAGCCCTGGTTAGAGCAATGAAGAGCTAATCTACCAGCCCTGTTTAGAACAATGAAGAGCTAATCTACCAGCCCTGGTTAGAGCAATGAAGAGCTAATCTACCAGCCCTGTTTAGAGCAATGAAGAGCTAATCTACCAGCCCTGTTTTGAGCAATGAAGAGCTAATCTACCAGCCCTGGTTAGAGCAATGAAGAGCTAATCTACCAGCCCTGGTTAGAGCAATGAAGAGCTAATCTACCAGCCCTGGTTAGAGCAATGAAGAGCTAATCTACCAGCCCTGGTTAGATCAATGAAGAGCTAATCTACCAGCCCTGTTTAGAGCAATGAAGAGCTAATCTACCAGCCCTGTTTAGAGCAATGAAGAGCTAATCTACCAGCCCTGTTTAGAGCAATGAAGAGCTAATCTACCAGCCCTGGTTAGAGCAATGAAGAGCTAATCTACCAGCCCTGGTTAGAGCAATGAAGAGCTAATCTACCAGCCCTGGTTAGAGCAATGAAGAGCTAATCTACCAGCCCTGGTTAGAGCAATGAAGAGCTAATCTACCAGCCCTGGTTAGAGCAATGAAGAGCTAATCTACCAGCCCTGGTTAGAGCAATGAAGAGCTAATCTACCAGCCCTGGTTAGAGCAATGAAGAGCTAATCTACCAGCCCTGTTTAGAGCAATGAAGAGCTAATCTACCAGCCCTGGTTAGAGCAATGAAGAGCTAATCTACCAGCCCTGTTTAGAGCAATGAAGAGCTAATCTACCAGCCCTGTTTAGAGCAATGAAGAGCTAATCTACCAGCCCTGTTTAGAGCAATGAAGAGCTAATCTACCAGCCCTGTTTAGAGCAATGAAGAGGTAATCTACCAGCCCTGTTTAGAGCAATGAAGAGCTAATCTACCAGCCCTGGTTAGAGCAATGAAGAGCTAATCTACCAGCCCTGTTTAGAGCAATGAAGAGCTAATCTACCAGCCCTGTTTAGAGCAATGAAGAGCTAATCTACCAGCCCTGGTTAGAGCAATGAAGAGCTAATCTACCAGCCCTGGTTAGAGCAATGAAGAGCTAATCTACCAGCCCTGGTTAGAGCAATGAAGAGCTAATCTACCAGCCCTGGTTAGAGCAATGAAGAGCTAATCTACCAGCCCTGTTTAGAGCAATGAAGAGCTAATCTACCAGCCCTGGTTAGAGCAATGAAGAGCTAATCTACCAGCCCTGGTTAGAGCAATGAAGAGCTAATCTACCAGCCCTGTTTAGAGCAATGAAGAGCTAATCTACCAGCCCTGGTTAGAGCAATGAAGAGCTAATCTACCAGCCCTGGTTAGAGCAATGAAGAGCTAATCTACCAGCCCTGGTTAGAGCAATGAAGAGCTAATCTACCAGCCCTGGTTAGAGCAATGAAGAGCTAATCTACCAGCCCTGTTTAGAGCAATGAAGAGCTAATCTACCAGCCCTGGTTAGAGCAATGAAGAGCTAATCTACCAGCCCTGGTTAGAGCAATGAAGAGCTAATCTACCAGCCCTGGTTAGAGCAATGAAGAGCTAATCTACCAGCCCTGGTTAAAGCAATGAAGAGCTAATCAACCAGCCCTGGTTAGAGCAATGAAGAGCTAATCTACCAGCCCTGGTTAGAGCAATGAAGAGCTAATCTACCAGCCCTGTTTAGAGCAATGAAGAGCTAATCTACCAGCCCTGTTTAGAGCAATGAAGAGCTAATCTACCAGCCCTGGTTAGAGCAATGAAGAGCTAATCTACCAGCCCTGTTTAGAGCAATGAAGAGCTAATCTACCAGCCCTGGTTAGAGCAATGAAGAGCTAATCTACCAGCCCTGGTTAGAGCAATGAAGAGCTAATCTACCAGCCCTGGTTAGAGCAATGAAGAGCTAATCTACCAGCCCTGGTTAGAGCAATGAAGAGCTAATCTACCAGCCCTGTTTAGAGCAATGAAGAGCTAATCTACCAGCCCTGGTTAGAGCAATGAAGAGCTAATCTACCAGCCCTGGTTAGAGCAATGAAGAGCTAATCTACCAGCCCTGTTTAGAGCAATGAAGAGCTAATCTACCAGCCCTGGTTAGAGCAATGAAGAGCTAATCTACCAGCCCTGGTTAGAGCAATGAAGAGCTAATCTACCAGCCCTGGTTAGAGCAATGAAGAGCTAATCTACCAGCCCTGGTTAGAGCAATGAAGAGCTAATCTACCAGCCCTGGTTAGAGCAATGAAGAGCTAATCTACCAGCCCTGTTTAGAGCAATGAAGAGCTAATCTACCAGCCCTGGTTAGAGCAATGAAGAGCTAATCTACCAGCCCTGGTTAGAGCAATGAAGAGCTAATCTACCAGCCCTGTTTAGAGCAATGAAGAGCTAATCTACCAGCCCTGGTTAGAGCAATGAAGAGCTAATCTACCAGCCCTGGTTAGAGCAATGAAGATATTTTTTTTTATATATTTCTTTGCTGCAGATGACCATATAACTGGACAGTACTCTAAGTGTGATAGGACCAGGGATTGACCATATAACCAGACAGTACTCTAAGTGTGATAGGACCAGGGATTGACCATATAACCAGACAGTACTCTAAGTGTGATAGGACCAGGGATTGACCATATAACTGGACAGTACTCTAAGTGTGATAGGACCAGGGATTGACCATATAACCGGACAGTACTCTAAGTGTGATAGGACCAGGGATTGACCATATAACTGGACAGTACTCTAAGTGTGATAGGACCAGGGATTGACCATATAACTGGACAGTACTCTAAGTGTGATAGGACCAGGGATTGACCATATAACTGGACAGTACTCTAAGTGTGATAGGACCAGGGATTGACCATATAACTGGACAGTACTCTAAGTGTGATAGGACCAGGGATTGACCATATAACTGGACAGTACTCTAAGTGTGATAGGACCAGGGATTGACCATATAACTGGACAGTACTCTAAGTGTGATAGGACCAGGGATTGACCATATAACTGGACAGTACTCTAAGTGTGATAGGACCAGGGATTGACCATATAACCGGACAGTACTCTAAGTGTGATAGGACCAGGGATTGACCATATAACTGGACAGTACTCTAAGTGTGATAGGACCAGGGATTGACCATATAACTGGACAGTACTCTAAGTGTGATAGGACCAGGGATTGACCATATAACCGGACAGTACTCTAAGTGTGATAGGACCAGGGATTGACCATATAACTGGACAGTACTCTAAGTGTGATAGGACCAGGGATTGACCATATAACCGGACAGTACTCTAAGTGTGATAGGACCAGGGATTGACCATATAACCGGACAGTACTCTAAGTGTGATAGGACCAGGGATTGACCATATAACCGGACACTGCTCAGTACATTTGTTAGCTCATTACATTCTGATGCTGCACTATACATTGCAGAATCATCAGCATACATGACCACTCTTGCTTTGTTCATTACTGAAGGTAAATCATTAGTAAAGATTGAGTAGAGAAGTGGTCCTCAGTGGTACTGTGGCTTCGTCGAGTTCCAGCTCTCAACAGACAGCAGGAATGCTATATAACATATATATAACAGTGTAAAACATGAATACATTTTTAAACATTCTTTACCCCATCTTAAATCTCTTGCTTGTTTTTTTAGGTACTGTTCCTTCATCCTCTCCCTCTCTTTAAGTTTCTGATGAGTCCGTTTATTAAGCAGGGACTGCTCTCTCCACTGCAATCATCCATCTTATTCCTTCTCTCCTCAGTCTTCAGGAGCTCCTTCCTCTCTCTCTCTGCCCGGGTCATGGTTAGCCTTATGGGTCCAGGGATGACTGAGAGAGGAGAAGAAGTAGAGTTCTCATTCAACTTAGTGGATCTGGTATCCACTTAAATGTAATGGACACAGGGAATTAGGAATAGAAAACCCAGATGAATCTCAATGATTCTTTACTTGTTTTTTTTTCTTCATTTTTTTATTTTTACAATTGAGCAAGGCATGGACTTTGTCAATAAAGTGCAATAATTCCCTTCCCGAATTGACCTGGCCCTAAATTTAACATGAGTCCCAAATGGCACCTATTCTTTGTATAGTGCCAGGGCCGGCCCTAGGTTAAGACAACATGAGCTTAGGGCTTCATGGCAACTAGGTGTGACCCCCCCCAAAAAAAACATTTTGGGGTGGAATTACAGACCAGGCACACAAGGCACGCAGGGCACGTGCCCAGGGGCCTTGACCTGCAATGGGCTTCCATTGATCTTGTTAGTCACTCTCATTCAGATAGCATCTTAGCGTCATGGCAAAATGTGTAAAATGACACGCTACCCAAACCGGACGCAATGCGTGCGCGAGCATTGCAACATAAATGTACACATACATGTTATTCAATCATTGCATCCACACTGTTCGCATGTGCGTTTCCAAGCACGAAAATAGAAGTTGCTTCTATTTGTTACCGCGAACGCGATGCAAGTCCTGCCTCTCCCATCTCCTCATTGGTTATACCCACGTGGGTGATTGAAAGATGAACTGAAGTCGGTCGGTTGTGGTAATACACCGTATTATGAAAGCTAGATGCCAATCGCCATATAAAGTCCAAAGAAGAAACGATTCAGTTGACCATTATATGAAGGGATTCATTTTCAGAGAAGAGGACCATTTCAGGTAAAATAACAACTCAACGTTTATATCCCAGGACAAATTAGCAACTGCAAGTTAGCTAGCTAATTTGCCAAAAAATTGTAATAGTTTTCGACCTGTCCCCAAATTAATATAATTGGTTCAGAGTTTGTTTTGATATTTCAACCTGCATGTCGTGATTGCGTTTGGTGTGGGGGGACAAAATCAATTTGCGCACGATGGCGCATGCGGACGTGTTTCGGCGTTAGATTCAAACTGCCAACATTTTCTGTCAACCCCATGGCAAAATGTGTAGAATTGAAGGAAATTAGGTTTAAAACTGCTAATTCTTCTCTCCACCCCATGGGAAAATGTGTAGAATTGCAGCAAACTTGCTTAAAAAATGCAATTTTTTCTCTATGCCCCATTGCAAAGTGTAGATTGGGAGGAAATGTAGTCAAAAACCTGAACAAAATGTTTCTTAGGGCCTCAAAAGGCTATGATGCACTACTAGACCAGGGTCATTGAGATCCAGTTGAGTTTTCCATTCTAGATTCCCTGTGTACATTACATTTAAGTTGATACCAGATCAGCTTGACCATTTTGGACAGTAGTTTTATATTGAAACAATGATGCAACATGATGACTGGTGTGGAACGTATGTGTGTAGAGGAGACTAAAGAGGATGATGTCATAAGTAGAGGGAAAACAGGTCTTACCTATGTGGACGATCTTATAGCCCTCCTCAGCCTCTCTCTGATACGTTCTCTCTATCTTTCTGAGGTTCCTCTTCTCCCACTTCTTATTCACCCAGCCCACAGCTCTCCTTCGGATACTTTTATCAGGTGGGAGAATGTCCTCCTTGTCATCTTCCTTCTCTAACTCACCCCTCTTGTACTCAAGGATATCCCTTCTTTCCTCTTCTGCCATCTCCTCTCTTTTCGTTGCCTCTATTATCTTCTCTCTCTCTCTGATTGAAGCAAAATTAAATTCCCAATGCAATTTGTGTGATGTTACAACAATGGTTGCCTCAGATGTTTATGCTTGTAGAAATTACTCCTACAAATGATGCTTCACTAATGCAGTTATTTACAACCTGCACAGATACAGTTAACAACAACAGTAATGACGTTAATAAGGAAGTGGATATTCAACCGGCAGAAGAAAGGCATAGGGGTTGAGATAAATGAAGGTTAGGTTCAGGACCTAGGGTTGGGTTAAGGTAAAGGTTAGGTATAGTTTCAGTGAGGTTAAGGTAAGGGTTAAGGAAAGGAATAAAAGTTAACATTGGGTTAGCGTACCGCTGTCTGCCACTATTCATTTTCAGCTGGGTAAATATACACTGCCTTTTAATGATAACAATGACATGTCTTACGTGGGCCAGTTGTAGGTCCACCATCAGTAGATCCAGCAGTTGTTTGAGTCTGTGGATCTCCTGCATTTTTCTCTGGTTCTCCTCCCATTCTGTGGCTCTCTCTGCCTCCCTCTGTCTCTCTCTGTCTCTCTGCTTCTCTCTGTCTCTCTGCCTCCCTCTGGCTCTCTGACTCCCTCTGGCTCTCTGACTCCCTCTGGCTCTCTGACTCCCTCTGGCTCTCTGACTCCCTCTGGCTCTCTGACTCCCTCTGGCTCTCTGACTCAGCCTTCCACTCTTTCATTATACCCCTTTCTACTCTTCTTCTCATCTTTTAAAAGGGCTCTGAGATGGTCTGTCTCAGACTGTAGTTGTTCAATGATCTTGTCCTTCTCCGTTCCACCATTCCTCTTATTTTCCTCCTCCCAGAGGCACACTTGAAGTCTGTCCATCTCCTTCTTCTGATTTCGGATCTGGGAGCAAAGGAATGGGAGCAAAGGAATGTCAACACATTATTTAGGAAGTGAACTCTGACAATTTACTAATTCAACATCTACTCAACAATTAAACATCCTTTAATCACACAACTCACACAACTGTGACTTACAGTACGTGAATGTGATGAGTTGACTGTCCATGATGGCCAGAGGTGGGTCATGTGTCACTCTGGTCCAGGGCGTTACGTACAGCTTGCAGACACTGAGCCTTCCTTCAGCAAGCCGCACATAATGCCCTGGACCAGAGCTAGGTTATGTGATGAATGACTTACAGACTGTTTGATTTGTCTTTGTATGGGCCTAAAGTTCAATGAAATAAATCCTCGTGGACCAGATTGACCCGCTCTCCCCACTATTTATTGTTTCTGCAGTGAGGATTCACCCCCTTTAGATAATGATGTTGTAATTTATCTACAGAAAAACGTTGTTCTGAGCACAACAAGCAGTAGTAGCAGTTTGAAAAGAGCCGTTCGATCGTGAACGACACATCACCACACTGTAGTTCTCCACCATTTCGTATCGTGAGCTGGAGGAGCGTTCGTCCAACTTCTCATCCAAGTAAATGGCAGCGGCGCATCATCCATCCGATGAACTCCCAAGGGACTGGGAGGATAGTTCACGATGCAACAAGCGGGGAGGACATTCATTGAAACGCAATGATTGTTTTTAAATTCTTGAGGGACTCCTGCTCCAGAGGAAATCTCTGCAGCGATGTATCTGCTGTGCGTCAGAGGTGGGATCTTTTCCTTCTTCACTATGCTTATTATACTGTACATATCGGTCACATTAATGACATTGTACTCAGGAAAGTTTTCTGTAGGCTATTGGGGAGATGCGCATAGCCCGTTGAGTTGTCACGTTCCCCTCCAAACATGACCTGGGATGTGAGAAGGGAGCTATTCTATAACACATTACATTTTGTCTTTATGTAGCGGGTCTTACGACTGTCTTCTATACTTTATTTTATTTATCCATTATTTTACCAGGTAAGTTTACTGAGAACACATTCTCATTTACAGCACTGACCTGGGGAATAGTTACAGGGGAGAGGAGGGGATGAATGCGCCAACTGTAAACTGGGGATTATTAGGTGACTGAGATGGTTTGAGGGCCAGATTGGGAATTTAGCCAGCACACCGGGGTTAACACCTTTACTCTTACGATCAGTGTCATGGGATCTTTAATGACCTCAGAGAGTCAGGACACCTGTTTAACATCCCAGCCAAAAGACAACACCCTACACAGGGCACTGCACTGGGGTATTTTTTAGACCAGATGAAAGAGTGCCTCCTACTGGCCCTCCAACACCACTTCCAGCAGCATTTGGTCTCCCTTCCAGGGACTGACCAGGACCAACCCTGCTTAGCTTCAGAAGCAAGCCAGCGGTGGTCTGCAGGGTGGTATGCTGCTGGCTAATGTTGATCTGCAATAGTATTGTGAAAAGACAGGACAGGAACACATCAGTCTCCAATGCACCATCTGACAAGTTGTTCTACACAGGAGCATGAAGAAAGGTAAAACACATATCCTGTCTCACATCCCCAATACATTGCTAGGTGCTTTCAGTGTTGACAGAACCAAAATACAACAACTCATGTACAAAAACACTGCAACACAAACAAGTTACAACGTGAAATCGCCTCTATCCCGTTCAGACCGCAGAGGGCAAAACTACATCTCCCATAATGCAGCACCAGTGGGCAGCTAACCGTCTGCATCACAGAAAGGCATGCTAGCTAGCAACAGCAGGACTTTTAGCACTCTGTAAACTATATTAATAACAATACAACTCTGAAAGTTACATGTTTCAATAGTCTCACACTCCCTTATAACAATATCTACAGCATTAACATCAGGATGTTTTATTTCACGTTATGGACTTCTACGAAGGAGTAATCTGCAACACATACCTTTCAGTGTTTTCTCAGACTGAGGAGAACGGGAGCTACGGGTTGTACCAGGGTGTTAGTAGGTGACGCAAGCACCCAGATTAAATCAAATACATTTAATGAAACAAGACCTCAATATGTTAACATCATTCAGCTACTGTAGTTCCGTACCTAACATCAACAGTAGCGCAACAATTGAAAATAGACACCAAAAGTAAATTTCCTGGCGATCATAGCGATCTGATTCCCCCCCCCCCCTGCTGTCTGAACTTGGAATATTCCTGTTCGCGGGCTTGGGCCACTGACCCCCAACCTGGTTGTTCTGTTCTGCCTTGTGTACTATTCTAATCATTTGAAGTTTGATGGAATGACCTTTTCAACTCTACTACATTTATATGTAGATTATATTTTGGTTTTATATTTCATATTTGATTGATGATTAGGCCTATGACTTTTGATTCCACTTTGGCTACCTTGCACCATATTGTCCTCTCTTGCTATATCTTAAACTTTATGCCCTTGTGCAGATCTTCTCTCTAAACAATATTCATGATAGTTTGAATGAGTTGAGTAAACTACACTGTTGTTAGTGTAACAGATGTTAATCGTTCTCTCCTTGCGTTGTGTTTTGTTCAAATAAATCACCCCAGCCAGTGGTCCCAGTTGAGCATTATTATCTGTTGTTCAATAGGAAACAGCAGGTTAGTTGTGAAGGGCCTAATGATGTTGATGGCTGTCGATGGTAAAATCTGTAGCATGAAAATAACTGTGTTAGCAGTGGGCTTATGTGACCATTACATCGGTGCATGCTAGCTAACCCACTTATATACAGCAATCATATACCAAAGCACAATCCCTAACAAGTACCATATACACACACATGTATAAATCAGTAACGTACAGCAAACTTGTACACATTGTAAAATAGGAAATAGTATCCAGAACGTGACCTACCCCTTGCATCACATTTTCACACTGGGGAGACCTGACGTTCGCGATCTGCAAGCAGGGCCAATAACATCACGCCTTATTGTCATCAGAGTTGAACGAACCAATAAGAACGCTTGAACATTAAATACACTTTTTTTTTTAGAGGCAAGTGGAAACATAACCAACCCTGTTACATTCTCCCCTGCTGAATTACAGTTGCATACTATAAAGAAACAAAATGAGGTATGCAATACCTTGCAATACATATGTCACCAAACATTCCAGTGCAAAGACTATTCTCTAAAGAGAATTAGGGGAATTCAAAGACCCCGTAGGAAAACATGCCTGTTACATGTTCAGTACACTCAGTGACAATAAGAACCTCAGACAGAAAAACCTTGGCCTACTTGACCTCTGACCCATGACCTCCATGGGGTCTCTTGAAAGTAAAAAAAAAAAAGGGCTACAGACTTGGATTGTAATCCTACACCCACACATGCATTCTAATGAATTCTGTATGAAAAACCCTCTGTGTCTGCATAGTCTCCATGAGTCTTACTGGGTGTTTCCTAACCCAACCAGCCCAACCTGACAGGCCTAACAGAGTTATCATTATGTTTAACCTGTTCAGCTACAACCACCACTGGTGGGTCACTGTCCACAGTCAGTGGATAGTCAAGGTCAAGGGTTCTGTGACTGTTGCTGGAGCTTGTGCTACCAGAGGCATCTTCAGAATGCCTTTCTTCTTCAGAGGGTTCGGACATTTCTTCTCTAAAAGGTTAGCTCTGACATTCTTGTGCCACCAGTGGCACCCTCAGAATGTGGTGAGTCCTGAGGGATGTTCTGTGGATGTCACTATTCTTCTCTGTAACAATATAGAGGTTGTTCTCCCAACGATCCGCCAGCTTCCTCTTTCCACGTTCACCTTTATTCGCCAGCCGCGCCCAATCACCGACCTCCACTGGAGCTCCTCTGATCTCCCTGTTGTAGAGGCCTGCATGCCTCTTCAGCTGTTTGGTTGCCCACACCTGTACCGTCTCCATGGCCTCCCTCAGGTCTCTCGTCAGGGACTTGATGTACTCTTCATAGTCTACAACCTCTGAGTCTTGCAGCACAGTACCAAACATCATGTCCACAGGCAGACGTGGGGTTCTCCCAAACATCAACTGGAATGGGGTGTAGCCCGTGGTTTCATGGACTGTACAGTTGTAGGCGAAGGTCAACGACTTTCAGCTTCTGGGGCCACCTGTGCTTCGCTCTCGTAGGTAAAGCCCTGATCATGTTTCCCGGCGTTCTACTGAACCCTTCGACTCGCCCATTCCCCATCGGATGGTAGGGAGGTGTGTGGACTTCTGGAATCCTGCAGCACTCAACAACTCAGCAATCAATTTACTTTCAAAGTTTTCCCCTTGGTCAGAGTGGATACGATGAGGTAAACCATACACACAGAAGATGTTGTTCCACAGCTGAAGGGCCACTGCTTTAGCTGATTGGTTCGGACACAAGAAGGCATGGGCCATCTTAGTAAAATTATCAGTGACGACCAGAACATCCAAGGACTTGTTGTTGGAGTCTTCCGCAGATCAGAAGTCCACACACACCAACTCGAGGGGCTCAGTCGTGATGATGTTCTCCAGTGGAGCTCTGGCCTCTGGCTCGGGGGCCTTACTGAACACACACCACTTGCAGGTCTTGACATACTCTCTCACATCCGACTCCAGACCATGCCAGAAGAACCTCTGTCTGGTCAAGTACAATGTCCGCTGTTGCCCCTGATGACCGGCCTCATTGTGGACACCCTTCAAAACTGTCGCCCTCATTGAGGTGGGTACTACATACTGGTACGTCTTCTTCTTTGACAGCAAACGTTTGGTAACGCGATATAGTACACCCATTTTCAGAGTGAGCTTGTCCCAGGTCTTCAGAATCCGCAGAGCCTCGAGTGGTTCATGGCAACGTTCCCTCCTAGAAGGTCCATATCCTTCTCCTGATCCTTCTCAACTGAGGCCACAGACCCCTGAATCCCTTCTACCACATCGCTCTCAACACTCCCCACTTGCACCCCATCACTCGTACCAGGCATCTCCTATACTACCTGGGAGATTAGCTCCACACGAACCCCCTCCTGTACCTGTCTCCTGACCCCTCCTGTCTCAGCCTCCAGTATTTATGCTGCAGTAGTTTATGTGTCGGGGGCTAGGGTCAGTTTGTTATATCTGGAGTACCTCTCCTGTCCTATTCGGTGTCCTGTGTGAATCTAAGTGTGCGTTCTCTAATTCTCTCTTTCTCTCTCTCTCTCTCTGAGGACCTGAGCCCTAGGACCATGCCCCAGGACTACCTGACATGATGACTCCTTGCTGTCCCCAGTCCACCTGGCCGTGCTGCTGCTCCAGTTTCAACTGTTCTGCCTTATTATTATTCGACCATGCTGGTCATTTATGAACATTTGAACATCTTGGCCATGTTCTGTTATAATCTCCACCCGGCATAGCCAGAAGAGGACTGGCCACCCCACATATGCTCTCTCTAATTCTTTCTCTCTCTCTCTCAGAGGACCTGAGCCCTAGGACCATGCCCCAGGACTACCTGACATGATGACTCCTTGCTGTCCCCAGTCCACCTGACCGTGCTGCTGCTCCAGTTTCAACTGACCTGAGCCCTAGGACCATGCCCCAGGACTACCTGACATGATGACTCCTTGCTGTCCCCAGTCCACCTGGCCGTGCTGCTGCTCCAGTTTCAACTGTTCTGCCTTATTATTATACGACCATGCTGGTCATTTATGAACATTTGAACATCTTGGCCATGTTCTGTTATAATCTCCACCCGGCACAGCCAGAAGAGGACTGGCCACCCCACATAGCCTGGTTCCTCTCTAGGTTTCTTCCTAGGTTTTGGCCTTTCTAGGGAGTTTTTCCTAGCCACCGTGCTTCTACACCTGCATTGCTTGCTGTTTGGGGTTTAAGGCTGGGTTTCTGTACAGCACTTTGAAATATCAGCTGATGTACGAAGGGCTATATAAATACATTTGATTTGTACCACAGCACTCATACTGGGCACCTCCTCACCAGTCTGAGGAAATGGCTGTTCAGATCCATACTTACCTTCTACAACTATATTTTTCTGCTGCATAACATTCTCCTTGGGTACAAGTTGCAACTCCGTGCCCTCAACACGGACAACTTGTTGATCTGCACAAGGGCATAAAGTTTAAGATATAGCAAGAGAGGACAATATGGTGCAAGGTAGCCAAAGTGGAATCAAAAGTCATAGGCCTAATCATCAATCAAATATGAAATATAAAACCCAAATATAATCTACATATAAAGACAACATGTCATCTACATGTGTTATAGAATAGCTCCCTTCTCACATCCCAGGTCATGTTTGGACTGGAACGTGACAACTCAATGGGCTATGCGCATCTCCCCAATAGCCTACAGACAACTTTCCTGAGTGCAATGTCATTAATGTGACCGATATGTACAGAATAATAAAAATAGTGAAGAAGGAAAAGATCCCATCTCTGACGCACAGCAGATACATCGCTGCTGAGATTTCCCCTGGAGCAAGAGTCCCTCAAGAATTTAAAAACAGTCATTGCGTTTCAATGAATGTCCTCCCCAAACGCTTGTTGCATCGTGAACTATCCTCCCAGTCCCTTGGGAGTTCATCGGATGGATGATGCGCCGCTGCCATTTACTTGGATGAGAAGTTGGACGAACGCTCCTCCAGCTCACGATACGAAATGGTGGAGAACTACAGTGTGGTGATGTGTCGTTCACGAACGAACGGCTCTTTTTGAACGGATCTTTTTGTTGAACCTCGGGAACCGAATTGCATCGGTGAAAGAGCCATTCATCTGGCTCTATGATTTGCAAACTGCTACTACTGCTTATTGACCTCAGAACAACGTTTTTCTGTAGATAAATTACAACATCATTATCTAAAGGGGGTGAATCCTCACTGCAGAAATAATAAATAGTGGGGAGAGAGTTGTGATTGTATGTTTGTTTGTACAGTTATGGCTCTAATGTTATTATTTTGTGTTCTCACTAAACACCCACATTTGTATTTGTGTGGGAAATGTTTGTAGGCTATGGTTGCTGTTTGTATTTCATTGAACTTTAGGCACATACAAAGACAAATCACACAACATAGACTACCAAATAACCTTAGGCAAAAATACACGAAATAAAAGTCAAGTGAAAATAGTTATGAATGTCTTTATCAATTATGAGTAGCTAAACATCATCGACTTTTGGACACTGGTGCGCAGGAGAACCCCTAGCTGTCAATCAAGCAGGCGCGGTGAACGGATTATGACGCTCAAGCGTTCCAAATGACGCAACAATACAGCTCCAGACCAGAGAAAGTTAATGCCGAAGATATCATTCGGTTCAACACTAAAACTGAGGTTTGACACGTGTGATTTGAGGTGAGTCAAATATTTACAAAAGTTTACAATACATTAACCATCCGCTTCGTTATTTCTGTTGCTATCAATCACTCCATCTGTATCTACTCTTCTGTCTGTCTGTCGGACTATCTGAATTGTCTGTGTACTGTCTAGCCAGCATATGCCAGAAAGGATCTTTCACATAGGCTCATATTCACAAAGTCTCATAGAAGGAGGTCTGATCAATAATCAGTTTGCTTTTAAATTAAACTGAATACGTTTTAATGGACAGGAGGCGACCTGATCCTAGATCAGCACTCCTACCCTGAAACACTTTGTGAACACAATCCAGGTGTACTGTGATTATGAAGTTGTGATGAGGTATTATTATATGAGTTGTGCTGATGCATGATGGGTTGTAGGTTGAGCTTGAGGACTCAACTCTGAAGACTGTTTCTGAATTCACTGACCTGGTGAGTAAATTTTGTGTACAATGTCACCATCTAGTGACAGAAACATAGAAACACACATTGTTGCTGAACGAAGGCATCTCTTTATTTTCCAGAAATAAAACTTGTAGACCTTTCCTGCAGGCTCTGAGGAGATGGACACCTCTTCTTCTTCTGGACGATCTCCGTCTCCTACTGGGACTGTCTTCTTACCCCCTCCTATCATGTGGAACAGTCTGTAAGTCATTCATCACATAACCTAGCTCTGGTACAGGGCATTATGTGCGGCTTGCTGAAGGAAGGCTCAGTGTCTGCAAGCTGTACGTAACGCCCTGGACCAGAGTGACACATGACACACTTCTGGCCATCATGGATAGTCAACTCATCACATTCACGTATTGTAAGTCACAGTTGTGTGATTTGTGTTATTAAAGACAGTTAAATTGAGCAGAAGTTGAATTGTTATTTTACTATTGTAGTAAATTGTCTGAGTTCACTTCCTAAATAATGTGTTGACATTCCTTTGCTCACAGCTACAAGCAGGCAGAGATGGAGGTTCACTTCCCGAGTGAAGAGAAGAAGACCTATACAGAGAAGGAAGCCCACATGCTTGAGTTGAGGGGGAAGGATCGAACGATCCGAAATCAGAAGAAGGAGATGGACAGACTTCAAGTCTGCCTCTGGGAGGAGGAAAAGAAGAAGAGGAATGGTGGAACGGAGAAGGACAAGATCATTGAACAATTACAGTCTGAGACAGACCATCTCCGAGCCCTTTTAAAAGATGAAAGGAGGAGAAGAAGAGTAGAAAGAGGTATCATGGAAGAGTGGAAGGCTGAGATCTTGAGACTGAGGGAGGCAGAGTGCCAGAGGGAGTCAGAGAGCCAGAGGGAGGCAGAGAGCCAGAGAGATGCAGAGAGACAGAGAGAAGCAGAGAGACAGAGAGAAGCAGAGAGACAGAGGGAGGCAGAGAGAGAGAGGGAAGCAGAGAGACAAAGGGAGGCAGAGAGACAGAGGGAGGCAGAGAGACAGAGAGAAGCAGAGAGACAGAGAGAAGCAGAGAGAGCCACAGAAGCAATGGAACACCAGAGAAAACTGCAGGAGATCCACAGACTCAAACAACTGCTGGATCTACTGATGGTGGACCTACAACTGGCCCACGTAAGACATGTCATTGTTATTATTAAAAGGCAGTGTATATTTACCCAGCTGAAAATGAATAGTGGCAGACAGCGGTACGCTAACCCAATGTTAACTTTTATTCCTTTCCTTAACCCTTACCTTAACCTCACTGAAACTATACCTAACCTTTACCTTAACCCAACCCTAGGTCCTGAACCTAACCTTCATTTATCTCAACCCCTATGCCTTTCTTCTGCCGGTTGAATATCCACTTCCTTATTAACGTCATTACTGTTGTTGTTGTTGTTGATAACTGTATCTGTGCAGGTTGTAAATAACTGCATTAGTGAAACATCATTTGTAGGAGTAATTTCTACAAGCATAAACATCAGAGGCAACATTGTTGTAACATCACACAAATTGTAACAGGAATTTCTCAAACCCCTAACTGAATGGGCAAGAAGGTTGTGTGTTTGTATTTGTACACATTTTGGACATAATTGATTCCATAAAATGTCTCATAATTTTTTCAAACCATGTCAATACATTAATTGACAATGAATTGTCCAGATGAATTGATCAACATGACCCTGTTATTGATGTTGTCCAGTGTTTTAATTAATTACTTAGCTCTAGGTTGCATTTCTGTGTATCATTCTCTGCAAATCCTTTGAAAGTATGTCTTGGTAATAGATTATCACTAATTTTACCTTTTAAAATGAAGCAAGAGATTGAGAGATTGAGGCTATGGCAGAAAGTCATGGAGGAGCAGCGACCAAGACTGGCCTGGAACAACAAACCTATTGAAACAGGAAGAGAGAGGGAAAGAGAGAGGGAAAGGGAGAGAAAAGCAGAATTGGAAAGACAAGAAATGAAGAAGAAAGTGGAACAGGCAGAAGAAACGATAAAAGCGTTAGAACGAGAGATTGAGAGATTGAAAGAGATTGAGAAGGAAATCATATTTGAAAGAGAAAGAGACATGCGTATTGCAGAGAATGAGAAAGTCAAACTGGTTAACGAAAAGGTAAAAGAGTTAGAGAGAGAGGTTGAGAGACTGAAAGAAGATATGACAACAAAAGAGATTCAATACAAAATCAAATTTGAAAGAGCGAAAGAAGCGTTTAGAAGACAGAATGAGAGAGTGAAACAGGTTAATCAAAATGTACTAGTGTTAGACAGAGAGGTTGTGAGAATGAAAGAAGAGATTAGATTGAAAGACGAGACTGAACCAGAGAGAACATTTGATAGAGACAGAGAGAGAGAAAATGATTGGAGACGAAGTGAAGAGGAGATGAGAAAGAGAGTGGAGAGAGAGATGGAGATGGAGACAGCCCTCATCAATGACAAAAAGACGTCTGAATTGGAGGAAGTCTTCAAGAAAATCAAGGAACAGCGGATTGAATTAGAAAATATTGAAACAGACAAATATAAATGGAAACAGAACCAAATGGACATGGAGGAGAAGATGGAGGGTGAGCACAACAAACAGAAAGAGGTAGAAAGAAAGAGAATGGAGAAAATACCAAAACAGAGACAAGAAGAAGATGAGAAGAAGAAGGAGATGGAGAGAGAAGAAGAAGAGGAGAGACGCAAACAGAAGCACATAGAGATGGAAGAGGAAGAAAGAGAGAGGGAGAAAGAGAGACAGAGAGACATCAAAAGAAAGATCATGGAAAAGAGACAAAAACATATCGAAAGAGAAGAAGAGAGACAGAAAGTGATTGAAAGAGATCGTGAAGAAGAAAGATGTAAACAGAAGCAAATAGAGATGGAAGAGGAAGAAAGGGAGAGGGAGAAAGATAGACAGAGAGAGATCAAAAGGAAGATAATGGAAAAGAGACATAAAAATATGGAAAGAGAAGAGAGACAGAGAGAGATTGAAAGAAAGATAATGGAAAAGAGACAAAAACAAATCGAAAGAGAAGAAGAGAGACAGAAAGAGATTGAAAGAGAGAATGAAGAACTATTTGAACAGAAGCAAAAAGAGATGGAAGAGGAAGAACGAGAGAGGGAGAAAGAGAGACAGAGAGAGATTGAAAGAGAGATTGAAGAAGAAAGATGTCAACAGAAGCAAATAGAGATGGAAGAGGAAGAACGAGAAAGGGAGAAAGAGAGACAGAGAGAGATTGAAAGAGAGATTGAAGAAGAAAGATGTCAACAGAAGCAAATAGAGATGGAAGAGGAAGAACGAGAAAGGGAGAAAGAGAGACAGAGACAGAAAAATATGGAAAGAGAAGAAGAGAGACAGAGAGAGATTGAAAGAGAGAATGAAGAAGAAAAATGTAAACAGAAGCAAATAGAGATGGAAGAGGTAGAACGAGAAGAAGAAAGACAGAGAGAGATTGAAAGAGAAGAAGAGGAGAGACGCAAACAGAAGCACATAGAGATGGAAGAGGAAGAATGAGAGAGGGAGAAAGAGAGACAGAGACAGATCAGAAGACAGAGAATGGAAAAGAGACAAAAACATATCGAAAGAGAAGAGAGACAGAAAGACATTGAAAGAGAGAATGAAGAAGAAAGATGTAAACAGAAGCAAATAGAGATGGAAGAGGAAGAAAGAGAAGAAGAGAGACAGAGAGCGATCGAAGAGAAAGAAAGACGACAGCAACAAGAGGAGATAAAGATAATGTTTGAGAGAGATCAAGAAGAAGAAAATATATGGAAACAGAAGCAAATTGACATGGAGAAGGAGGGAAGAGAGGGGGAGAACAAGAGACAGAGAGAGATAGAAGAGATACACAGACGACAACAACAAGAGGAGAGACAGAAACAAATGGAGAAGGAGAAAGAAAGGGAGAAAGACAATGACAATCAGAGAGAGATGGAATTAAAAGATCAGCAACAGAAAGAGATGGAGAAAGAAAAGATGATTATGAGAGAAAGGGAGGAAGCAGGAAGAAGAAAGGAGGGGCAGAAAAATATTTTGGGGGAAATTGAGGGACAGAATGAACTGGAGATAGAACAGGAGAGAGAGATGGAAGAAAAGCAGGCAGTGATTAAGGAAGCAGAGGAAGAGTACAGGGAAAGAGAAGAGAGAGGAAAGGAAGTAAGCATGAAGAAACATGTAGTAGTTAATGTTAAAGCAAAAGCACGGGAAGTCTTCAATAGGCGTAAAGAGAGGAGGTTAGAAGTGTTGAAGGGGGAACGAGAACACATAGAAAGAGGACAACAAATCAGGAGGGAGAAGGAGGAAAGACAGCTGGAGATGGAAAGAAAACAGGAGAGGGCAAGACAACAAGAGGAGCAGGATAAAAAACAAGAGATTGAAATTGCTAGACAGAAAGAAATGTTGAGACTAAGAGAGGAGGAGAGGCAGAGAGAGGAAGAGAGAGAGGAACAGAGAAAGAGAGCCATTGAAGGCCATTTAGCTTTAATCAGAGAGAGAGAGAAGATTTTAGAGGTAAAGAAAAAAGAGGAGATGGGGGGGCCAGACAGCCAGCAGCTAGAAGCTCCAGAAGAGGCTGAAACATCAGAGCCAACCTCCAAGAACAAGAAAAAGCCAAGCATCTGGAAGAGAATTAAGATGAGGTAAAGAATGTTTAAACATCTATTCATGTTTTACACTGTTAATATATATATGTTATCACTTTAAAAAGTGACATTATGCAAATGTGAGGGTTTAGTGTACATGCAACACACATGTAAACATATAGATACTTACCTGTCTCTGTGATGTCTTACAGCCTTCCTGACGTGCTGTCTGCCTAGAGCTGGAACTCGATGAAGCCACAGTTCCACTGAGGTTACGTTGGTAATTAAAAGTGTCGCCCAATAATTCCTCCTCCTCTTTAAGTCATCAAGCCACATTTCCTCCTCAAAACATTATAGTCTCCTCAAGCCAGCAAGTATCCTCTTTATCAGGCAACAAACCATCGAAGGTCAGTGACCCTCCTCCCCAGAGCAGAGACTCTCATCTGTATCCTAGTTAAATTCATCTCTGATCACCACCTCTACAGTCCTAGAAAATATCCCAAAAATGGAAATGGTTTCAACAGAAGTCCTCCCCTCAGACCAGTGGCTCCACAAACCAGAGTTTCTCATCTTTATTCAAGTTGAATGCAACTCTGATCATTTCCACCACCTCTCCTGTTAAGGGGAGGTGCTGAAAAGGAGGTCTGGGAGGAGGTCTGCAGGTAGCCTGGACCGGACCGGTAGCAGCTAAGTTGCTGGCTCCATCCCCGGGCAGAGCTGCTCAAGTCAGGCCAGTGATGTTTGATGATGTCATTTTTGTTAGCAAAGTTTTACTCTTTAATAAAAGCATTTAGTAAAAAAGCAATATTGTTGTTACGGTGTGGATTGTTTTGTTATTTATTAGAATTGAAACATCCAGTAGTCATGGTAGATGTTAGACTTTCAATGAGACACCTAACATTCCATCAGTTTGATACAATGTGTGACATGTTATATTAGAGAGGAGTCCTCTATACACATCTATTTTAGACCATAGGAGAAATATCAGATTGAAATAGCTTCTCTAAGAATCTGAGGAGAGAGCAACAGTAGATGCATCGTTAGCTCTCCCACCTCCAGTTCAGTACTCGGGTCATTCCACCAATTGAGTACCTTTCGGGGAGTGTAACTTTTATTTCACCTAATTCTAATATTTTGTCATAAATAGCACATGTTCAACTTAATAAAAAACATGTTTTCCCATCTCAAAAGTAACAAATACATACTATAGTAAGTGCCTATTAAGTGCCAAATAAAGTGACAGGGTTGACTGTAACAGAGTTGACTATTTAATCTAGAATCAACCATAGATCCCCATGTGACAGGGGGAATGGAATGCAAGCTTACCAAACACATGTAAATAGTTTAAACATTTCTAGACTGTCTATCTATAGGTAACAGGGTTGGTGTGTTATAATTCACCCACCCAGTGGTGATTGCAGCATGTACATCTTGGTGGGGAAAACTCCCCCAAAATGTTTTAGATGAATGCCAGCAAAGCCACTACACAACACAACACTAAACAATACATTAATTGCACTATAACTTTAACAAACGGTGCCCACAAACTGTTAGGGTCGACATAAAGCTGTCCCAACAGCAGAGCTTTCTTTTCAGCACCATGGAGAGAATCCTTTAAAAAACATAGCTGGTATGGCTGACTTGCTTAAACAAATGTGGTTTCTACTGACACTTGAGATGTACAAACTATGGCACAAGGGACAACGAGTGGATAAGAGGCAATACGTAATATTGATGAAGACATTAATGAACGATCTAGGATGGACGTAGTCAATATAACCATGTGTTCAGCACTTTTGAAATGTACAGCGACAGAATTTTGAACATGGGCCATTCTTACAGTATTTTCCCTGTACACCAAGTCATAACTGCATATAAGCAGACAATGAAAGCTCATACAATATCTGATGATTACATTTCTCTAAAATGGGCTGTAGTCTACATGTGCATCATCAAGTCAGAGCAGTAGGCTAAGTTATGAGAGGGGAAAGTGACAACATTATTAGGGTGAGGCACATGGGCTCCTAACAGCTTACTACACAACATACACTTAGTACTACTTTCTTATCTACAGTATACACATCTCCCTGGCATATTACATCATTTATAGAGCAGCAGTCAATACATTGTTGGACTCACCTTGTTGTGCTCACTTGAACAGGAAGGTGTATCGGCAGTTTGGCATCAAAATTTGTCATCAAAGTCTGTCATTCTCTGGATTTATGGTTCTTTCAAGACAACTGGGAACTCTGAAAAAACAAGGTTGAATCATGACGTCAGTGATCTTCAGGTCAGAGCACAAGAAAGAGGCCCGAGTTCCCGACTTGGATTTCTGAGTTGGATGGCCATTCAAAACCTGTTTTCCCAGTCAGAGTTCCCAGTTGTCTTGAACTCACTGAAGTCTAAGAGTTCCCAGTCAGAGTTCCCAGTTGTCTTGAACTCACTGAAGTCTAAGAGTTCCCAGTCAGAGTTCCCAGTTGTCTTGAACTCACTGAAGTCTAAGATTTCACAGTTCCGAGTTTCCAGTTGTTTTGGATGTGGCAGGAGTCATGTTGAATAGTAGGCTAGTGATTGATTTGTTAAGCTTGAAGTTAGCCACTGATTCCTTCCAAACCACTCATTGCTGAATTTGCGATTTCCAACTTTTTGTTTTTATTTGGAAAGGTTGATGAGCACTGATACTTTTAATCTAAAATGTCTCTTCATATGACAAGGATTGAAAAGGATTTGCCAGTAGATTGTTGACTGGATGCATGATGATGACTGCTAGCTTGGTAGCTATGATTTTGAAAATGTGATGTTGAACCAATCACGGCGCAACCAGAGAACATAACCAACCCCTACGCTCCGTATTTCTCGCTGGCTGCCCCACCACCACAGAAAGCACTAAGCTGGGCTGAAACACCTGCATTTATGAGCTGCCTTCCTCAAGAAAGTAAAAAAGAGAAGGTGTCTGTATGCAGCTTTATTAACTCAATGATTTTTTTTTAAAGTAGACATTGTTTGCAAACTGATATGTGACACATATTAATACCAAAATAACATGCAAAGCAGGCAACATATATATATATATATATTGTTGTTAAACACGCGGGGCTCAAAACGGGTGTGGCTCTGCCCCACCTGCCCTAAATGACGGCTCACCACTGACAACACTATAATCAAAGATGATTCTATGATGAATACATTATTATTAAAAGATGAGCTCACCCTTTTTATTGGTCAATCAAAATGTAATGATTTAATCATACAGTGTTTTACAGTGGTGAACTTAGCTCTATAATAAAGATTCAGATACCAATACCTTCTCAACGACATGACAGAGATCTCAAACAAATTTCACACTGTTAAGAGACCTCTTTTCTCGAATGCAATTAGTTACATTATTTTAAAGTTCTATAAAATCTACTAAAAGTAAAACAAGTTACTTTACATAAAAATACTTTTAAAAATCTATATCTTCCACCCCATTAGACTTTCATGAAAACAACCAACCAAACTTACCTACCACATTGGTTCAGGGATGTCATGCCTCCAATCAACAGTAATGTGTGTATTTGTTGACTTTGGATACTTTTTTACAAACATTCATTAAATTTGCATGAATACTACTTTAACATGTCAATAGATTCCACCCCATGTGACATTCATGAGTAAAACTAACTGTGATTGGTTCAGGGACCTCATCCCTGCAATCAGTAGCAATTACTTTTGTATTTCTTGACTTTGGTGATATTCTATCAACTTAAATTGACTTTACAGTAAAGATACTTTCTTAAAACGTCAATAGCTTCCACCCCATATTACTGTAATGAATACAAACAACTGTCATTGGTTCAGGAACCTCATCCCACTAATAAACGTCAATATCTTCCACCCCATATTACTTTAATGAATACAAACAACTGTCATTGGTTCAGGAACCTCATCCCACTAATAAACGTCAATATCTTCCACCCCATATTACTTTAATGAATACAAACAACTATCATTGGTTCAGGAACCTCATCCCACTAATAAACGTCAATATCTTCCACCCCATATTACTTTAATGAATACAAACAACTATCATTGGTTCAGGAACCTCATCCCACTAATAAACGTCAATAGCTTCCACCCCATATTACTGTAATGAATACAAACAACTATCATTGGTTCAGGAACCTCATCCCACTAATAAATTTAAAAAAAACTATTTTATTTTTTTAATGAATTTGAATGGACTTTACCTGAAAAATGCTTCCCTAAAACTTCAGTAGCTTCCACTTTTATGAATACAACAAACTGATACTGGTTCACAGACCTCTTCCCTCCAATCCACGGTAATTACGTTTGGACTTTTGGACATTACAAATTAAGTCAAATTGAAAACAGTATTGGTGTTGTTGAATTAGGTTTTCATAATAGCAAGCTAGGACTGATGGTTTGGTTATCTAAACTAGCAAGTATGTTTGTTTGGTTACCAAGGCAACTACTGTAGCTATCTAGTAAACTTGCTAGCTACTTCAATGGATGTTAAACACATTTCTACCGGCAAATGTGTTAAATTATAGCCATGGTATAAAATGGATAATCAACTCAGGGCTTTATGGTTCTCTGGAAAATAATGCAAGTCCATGGAAGGTCAGTTCCACAGTGTTCATTATTTACCATAGAACTCATAGTCCCTCGTTGATTATCCCTTACATCACTTTATGAGCTGGATTTGCCTTTCTTTGCAACAGTGGAAGCTGCTGAGGAGACGACGGCTCATAATAATGGTTGGAATGGAGTCAATGGAGTGGTATCAACCACATTAAAGATGTGGTTTCCATGTGTTTGATACTACTCAATTGACTTCATTCCAGACATTATTATGAGTTGTCTTCCCCTCAGCAGCCTCCACTGCTTTGCAATTAGTTTGTTTGTTTTCAGTTGTTAGCATTCAGCTAACAGCGTCTATGTGAATTTGCTATCAGTTTGTGCTAATTTGTTAGCATTCTGGTAATAGAGGGCAATAGGTTTTTCTTGTGTTTTTAGCACCCACTCATGTGCTATGCCGGTAATACTGTAAATCCCGGTATGAGAGAAGGATGGTATGACAATATGAACATCTGGATACCGCTCAACCCTAATCACCACAACTACCACACCTACCTACCACAACTACCACACCTACTTATCCCAACTACCACATCTACCTACCACAACTACCGCCCCTATGTACCACAACCACCACACCAACCTACCAAAACTAACACACTTACCACACCTATCATCACCACAACTACAAAACCTACCATCACCAAACCTACCTAACACAACCACCACACATATGTACCACAACTACCCCACCTACCTACCAAAACTGCCACACCTACCAAACACAACTACCAAACCTACCTACCACAACTACCACATCGACCTACCACAACTATCACACCTACCATCAACACACCTACAATCCACCAACACTACAACTATCACATCTATTATCATCAAACTTACCACACCTACCAAACCTGCCACAACTACCTACCCAAACTACCACATCTCTAATCACCATACTTACCATATCTATCATCACCAAACCTACCAACCTTACCTACCATCACCACTTCACTCACACCTACATCACAAAACCTAACACACCTACCATACCTACCTTCACCAAACCATCCATCACCACACCTATCACACCTACCATAACCACAGCTACCTCACGTACCATCACCAAACCTACCTACCTACCTACCACAACTATCACACCTAACATTAACACACCTACCATCAACATACCTACCATTACACCTACCATCACCACACCCACCATACCTACCATCCATACACCTACCATCACCACACCTATCACACCTACAATCACTATACCTATCTCACCTACCATCACCACAAAAACCATACCATAATTACTTCACCACACCTACCATCATCACATCTACCATAACCACACCTACCATCACAACACCTACCGTCACCACACCTACAATCACCACACCTACCATCACTACACTTACCATCACCACACCTACCATCACCACACCTACCATCATCACATCTACCATAATCACACCTACCATACCTACCGTCACCACACCTACAATCACCACACCTACCATCACCACACCTACCACCACTCCACTTACCATTACACCTACCATCGCTACCATCCCCACACCTATCACACCTACCATCCCTACCACCACCACACCTACCATAATAAATGTGGATGGGTATTCTGCTTCATTCAATGATTACGGTATTGTAGAAGGTAGATACAGGAGTAGCCTATAGTCTACAATAATCACGTCATTGAATGTACTATAGTATCATTTATTTAATTGATCACATCACTGCAGCTGTTCTACCCACCACCCCCACTGCTCTTCCTCCACCACCAACCTCATCCTCTTCTCCTGTTCAACTCATTTGTTGCCACCCTAGAAAGGACTGTACATACAGTTGAAGTCAGAAGTTAACATACACTTAGGTTGGAGTCATTAAAACTCATTTTTTAACCACTCCACAAATTTCTTGTTAACAAACTATAGTTTTGGCAAGTCGTTTAGGACATCAACTTTGTTCATGAAACAAGTAATTTCCCCCCCAAAAATGCACCGACAGATTATTTCACTTATGATTCACTGTTTCACAATTTCAGTGGGTCAGAAGTTTACATAAACTAAGTTGAATGTGCATTTAAACAGCTTGGAAAATTCCAGAAAATGATGTCATGGCTTTAGAAGCTTCTGAAAGGCTAATTGAAATTATTTGAGTCAATTGGAGGTGTACCTGTGGATGTATTTCAAGGCCAACCTTAAAACTCAGTGCCTCTTTTGCTTGACATCATGTGGAAAATCGAAAGAAATCAGCCAAGACCTCAGGAAAAAAAATTGTAGACCTCCACAATTCTGGTTCATCCTTGGGAGCAAGTTCCAAACGCCTGAAGGTACCACATTCATCTGTACAAACAATAGTACGCAAGTATAAACACCATGGGACCACGCAGCCGTCATACCGATCAGGAAGGAGACGTGTTCTGTCTCCTAGAGATGAACGTACGTTGGTGCAAAAAGTGCAAATCAATCCCAGAACAACAGCAAAGGACCTTCTGAAGTAGCTGGAGGAAACAGGGACAAAAATATCTTTATCCACAGTAAAACGAGTCCTATATCGACATAACCTGAAAGGCCCTCAGCAAGGAAGAAGCCACTGCTCCAAAACCACCATAGAAAAGCCAGACAACGGTTTGCAACTGCACATGTAGACAAAGATCGTACTTTTTGGAGAAATGTCCTCTGGTCTGATGAAACAAAAATAGAACTGTTCTAAAAGTCACCAAATTTATTGTGGGAAGCTTGTGGAAGGCTACCCGAAACGTTTGACCCAAGTTAAATTGAAAGGGAATGCTACCAAATACTAATTGGGTGTATGTAAACTTCTGACACACTAGGAATGTGATGAAAGAAATAAAAGCTGAAATAAATCATTCTCTGTCCTATTATTCTGACAATTCACATTCTTAAAAGAAAGTGGTGATCTTAACTGACCTAAGACAGGGAATCTTTACTTGGATTAAATGTCAGGAATTGTGAAAAACTATGTTTAAATGTATTTGGCTAAGGTGTATGTAAACTCCCGACATCAACTGTTCATACCCCTGTGCCCATCTCATTGCAATATGGTCCATCCAGGGCCTCAGCTGGATGCCTACAATGTGAGAAATGTAAACAAGATGCTATAATTGTGTGTGTGTGTGTGGTTTGAGCTCCAAAAAAAGACATGAGTGTTATGTGCCCCTCTGTTTTAATGTTGGGGGGCGGGGCGGGGCGTTAGTGAGATCGTGAGGTCTTAGAGGTTTCTTCTTCGATCTTGGAGAATGCCTACTACTGAAAACTAATAACGTTTCTCCGTCTCATCATTTGACCCTATTAATCAAGTTACGTAATGTGCAAAAGTGCAATATGACTCTCAGCACATTGAGGTAACATGGTTAACTACATAGTCCATGAGTTTGGTCACGTTTGAAGGCAATTGAAGGGAGTTTTAACAGAGTGATAAACTGGTTGGTATTTTCCCCATTGTAAGTAATGGAGGTTGGCTAGGTTGCTAATGGTTTACATGTAAGAGGAGGGATCAAGATGGCGTCTGAAATTTCTGTACTTTTTTTCAACAACGTTTTAGATCCTATTTGTTTTATTTTCTAACAAAGACTCAGTTATTTAGTTCAGGTAATATATGTAAATATGTGATGTCACTATAAAATGTGTTAATATTTCTACAAAAATAGCATTTAACAGTTCGCTAGCTTGATGCTAACCAAATTTAGCTTGTCTAAGCACTAGCTAGCTCTAGGCTAGTTTATCTCAGTCTGATAACTTACATGTTAGTAGTTTATAATATAATGGTTGTAGCACCGTTTACCACAGGCCTCCAGTAATTTATAGCTTTTTCCAAATGGACACTGATAGTACAGTGAGTTATATATAATGTGAATGTGTAGATGTGTGGTGATAGTATTTTAACCTCAGACCTTTTATTTTGTTGATACTGGAGTATGAAATGTGGAGATGTAATGCAACAATAGAGTTGTAATGGATACTTGGTTTTGAAACCAAACAGAGTAACAAAAGAGAACAGTATTTTAATACATCTTGGAGAATTCCTACTACTGAACACTAGTAACGTTTCTCCGTCTCATCATTTTACCCTGTTAATTCAGGTTTATTATCTGCTGACCACATCCCAGTCCGAGGCGTGTAACATATGTCAACAGGTGTCAAGGACTTGAAAGTTACAGAAATTTAGTTAACTGTTAGGACAAGGGATAACAACTAAATGAAATCCAGATCCTCAAACCTCACTTAGATGACTGCATTGATAGAATTGGCTCTGCTGCTTACGTTAGTAAGTTAGATTTGCTAAAAGGTTAATGGCAGGTGCCTCTGTACTCTCGAGCTTCTGACATCTCAGCTTTCGTTACGCCTGATAACTTCATACAATATACTGTTAGGACAAGGGATAACAGCTAAATGAAATCCAACTGATGCCATTGCGTGAAGACACAAACAAGCTGATATTCATTGATTATTTTTGACTGCTGTCATATAATGCCATTATTGCTTTTGTGCTGAGTTTCACTATTTATCAAGGCTACTTCTACTTCTGAATCAGTAATCTTGACTCTGAATCATGTGCAGTGTGACCACTGAGACTTAAACTAACTCAATATGACTCCTGAGATATACAGTTAATCAATTATAGCGTCTTTGAAAATAATCAAAATCAGTCAGTCTGGTCAGAGTGACTCTATAAAGACAGACTGAATCAACAGAGAGAGTTAGAGAGAGAGAGAGAGCGAGAGGGAGATTGTCTAGAATCAGACTCTTTAAACAGTCTTGGTTTGACCACCAGAGAAAAGAAAGAAAGTAGTTATGAGCTGAACAATATGCCAGTGGAAGGGAGGACAGTACCAGGTAACCCAGTTGTGGTTTGTAACTATTCTGATTTCTCATTGTTGCCAATTGAGTTGCAGTGGAATAGAAACTCAGTGGCACCAGTTATGTGATCCAGACCCCAGATGGTAGGTGTTCTGCCCGTGTGTCATGTTAACATGCTGCAAGGGTATTATATGCGTGACTCTCCAGACAGCTCCTCAGGTGAGCCGGTCCAGCCCGTCTCCAGTGTGTCTGCGGTGGTGCTGAAGCCTGGCTGGGACCTAGAGGAGGAGAAGGAGGACGGGTTGGAGTTACTCCATACGTTACAGCAGTGTGAACACAACAAGTTACCCTCTCAAATGGAACATGTGGAGAACAAATCAAACGAATGATCTCATCCTGTTGATAAATAGTTTTCTCAATGTGTTTCAGGACGTTCCAAGTCGCACGTCCATCTTGGAACATGATGTGGATGTGGGGAACGCTACTCCTATTCGTCAGCACCCGTACCGGGTTAACGCACATAGTCCATCTGTAAATAGCCCACCCAATCTACCTACCTCATCCCCATATTGTTTTTTTTACTTTTCTACTCTTTTGCACACCAGTATCTCTACTTGCACATCATCATCTGCTCATTTATCACTCCAGTGTTAATCTGATAAATTGTAATTACTTCTCTACTATGGCCTATTTATTGCCTACCTCCTCACGCCATTTGCCATTTTTTCTATTGTGTTATTGACTGTACGCTTGTTTATCCCATGTGTAACTCTGTGTTGTTGTTTGTGTCGCACTGCTTTGCTTTATCTTGGCCAGGTCGCAGTTGTAAATGAGAACTTGTTCTCAACTAGCCTACCTGGTTAAATAAAGGTGAAATAATAAATAAAAAACCCTAAGAAAAGGGAGGTAATGAAAAGTGAAGTAGCTTATTTATTACAGAATGACATGTGAAAACCCAGTAACAGCTCCTGTTGTTCCCCATGTATTCTTGTTCCTGAGCCTGACGGTACGTCCCCCTTATGTACGGACTATCGGAGTGTAAATTCGTTACAACATCTGATTATTTTCCTCTACCTCACTTTGATGACTGCATTGATAGAATTGGCTCTGCTGCTTACGTTAGTAAGTTAGATTTGCTAAAAGGTTATTGGCAGGCGCCTCTGAACTCTCGAGCTTCTGACATCTCGGCTTTCGTTACGCCTGATAACTTCGTACAATATACTGTGATGCCCTTTGGAATGTGTAATGCACCTGATATTTTTCAGCGCCTAGTTAACATTGTGTTCGTGGATGTGCCAGATTGGACTGTTTAAATTGACGATGTGGTGATACATTTGTTTACTTGGTCTGATCATCTTGCCCCCTGAAAAGGGTGTTTCAGCAGTTGGAGAAGGCTCCAACTGAAGAATGCTTCTTTAACCCCCAATTTGGCCAAGTGTGACTTTGGGAAGGCTACTGTGGCTTACTTGGGGAAGCAGGTGGGACGAGGTCAAGTGTGCGCACAATAACTGGCAAAGTGGAAGCAATTGTTGCTTTTCCTGCTCTCACGACTTGACGCCAGTTGTGCAGATTCCTGGGGATGGGAGGGTACTATCGTACGTTCTGTAAGAATTTTTCGACGGTAGTAGCTCTCCTTACATCTCTGCTTAGTCCCAAAGTACCATTTAAGTGGTCCAAGGAATGTAACTATGCTTTAGATTCAGCGAAAGCACTACTTTGTAGTGCCCTAGTGCTTGTCGCCCCCCAACTTTGACAAACCTTTCAAGTTGGATGTAGATGCTAGTATAGTGGGGGTGGGTGGGTGCGTGAAGTCCTATGAGTGCCATCTGATGAAGATCATCAAAGGTTAGTGATTAATTTCACTAGGTAAGACGTGGGTGAACCATCCCCTGTATTGTGGTTAGTGCACCAAGTGGTGCTAAAGTTTAGGTAAGAAGTGGGAAGGCAGGTAAGGTAGGAGAGGGGACTCTTTAACCTCTAACTTTTCTTTGCTTTGCTTTGGTTCAGTCCAACTCCTTTTCCCCAATTTACCGTGTTTAGGAATAATACATTCCTGGTAAACTCTGTCGTCCTTCCCAGCACCTACGATCACATACCTTTTTCACTCCACAGGGAGTTGAGATGTACATAACATTCGGTTAACAAGTCTTCAATTGTTGAAAAACGGATCTAGAATTACATTTCCCAAAAATATACACTCTTAGATTTCATTTGACACCCAATTACACATGCTCCAATTAACATCACATTGGTTCTCATGCATCCTTTTACATGGAAATGCCCTACTGTACCTCTAGAGATACTATCCATCCCCAAATAGTAATAAAGTGGTTGGACTGGTTGCTACTGGCCTCTCCAGCTTCAGGCTGAATCACACCCATGATGAGAGGAGGTTTACTGGACACACAGGGAGAAACTACAGGCTGAATCACACCCATGATGAGAGGAGGTTTACTGGACACACAGGGAGAAACTACAGGCTGAATCACACCCATGATGAGAGGAGGTTTACTGGACACACAGGGAGAAACTACAGGCTGAATCACACCCATGATGAGAGGAGGTTTACTGGACACACAGGGAGAAACTACAGGCTGAATCACACTCATGATGAGAGGAGGTTTACTGGACACACAGGGAGAAACTACAGTCTGAATCACACCCATGATGAGAGGAGGTTTACTGGACACACAGGGAGAAACTACAGGCTGAATCACACCCATGATGAGAGGAGGTTTACTGGACACACAGGGAGAAACTACAGGCTGAATCACACCCATGATGAGAGGAGGTTTACTGGACACACAGGGAGAAACTACAGTCTGAATCACACCCATGATGAGACTACCTTTAAGGCATAAAGGTTTGGTTAATGTTAGGGTTAAGGTTAGGGTTAATGTAAGGATTAAGGTTAGTGTTAAGGTTAGGGTCCGTTTTAGGTTTTGGTCAGACGGGCTGTCAATGTGATGTTGGTCAGAAAAGTCCATTTAGTCTTTCCCTTCTCAAACCTGTCCTCCCCCTAACCAGCTCATATCATGTATTCCACCACCAGCACACCTGATTCACTCATCAGAGGTTTGGATGATTAGTTGACCAGTGGTACAAAGTGGACTGGATCTAGGTGAACTATGTGGAGAGTCTTCCAGGGACAGTACAGTACAGACTAAGAAGCTAATAACAGTGTAGTTTACTCAACTCATCATGACTATTGTTTAGAGAGAAGAGAGAGAGAAGATCTGCACAAGGGCATAAAGATCTGCACAAGGGCATAAAGTTTAAGATATAGCAAGAAAGGACAATATGCAAGGTAGCCAAAGTGGAATCAAAAGTCATAGGCCTAATCATCAATCAAATATGAAATATAAAACCCAAATATAATCTACATATAAAGACAACATGTCATCTACATGTGTTATAGAATAGCTCCCTTCTCACATCCCAGGTCATGTTTGGACTGGAACGTGACAACTCAACGGGCTATGCGCATCTCCCCAATAGCCTACAGACAACTTTCCTGAGTGCAATGTCATTAATGTGACCGATATGTACAGTATAATAAGCATAGTGAAGAAGGAAAAGATCCCACCTCTGACGCACAGCAGAGACATCGCTGCAAGAGTCCCTCAATAATTTAAAAACAGTCATTGCGTTTCAATGAATGTCCTCCCCAAACGCTTGTTGCATCGTGAACTATCCTCCCAGTCCCTTGGGATTTCATCGGATGGATGATGCGCCGCTGCCATTTACTTGGATGAGAAGTTGGACGAACGCTCCTCCAGCTCACGATACGAAATGGTGGAGAACTACAGTGTGGTGATGTGTCGTTCACGAACGAACGGCTCTTTTTGAACGGATCTTTTTGTTGAACCTCGGGAACCGAATTGCATCGGTGAAAGAGCCATTCATCTGGCTCTATGATTTGCAAACTCCTACTACTGCTTATTGACCTCAGAACAACGTTTTTCTGTAGATAAATTACAACATCATTATCTAAAGGGGGTGAATCCTCACTGCAGAAATAATAAATAGTGGGGAGAGAGTTGTGATTGTATGTTTGTTTGTACAGTTATGGCTCTAATGTTATTATTTTGTGTTCTCACTAAACACCCACATTTGTATTTGTGTGGGAAATGTTTGTAGGCTATGGTTGCTGTTTGTATTTCATTGAACTTTAGGCCCATACAAAGACAAATCACACAACATAGAATTCCAAATAACCTTAGGCAAAAATACACGAGTCAAGTGAAAATAGTTATAAATGTCTTTATCAATTATGAGTAGCTAAACATTATCTACTTTTGGACACTGGTGCGCAGGAGAACCCATAGCTGTCAATCAAGCAGGCGCGGTGAACGGATTATGACGCTCAAGCGTTCCAAATGACGCAACAATACAGCTCCAGACCAGAGAAAGTTAATGCCGAAGAAATCATTCGGTTCAACACTAAAACTGAGGTTTGACACGTGTGATTTGAGGTAAGTCAAATATTTACAAAAGTTTACAATACATTAACCATCCGCTTCGTTATTTCTGTTGCTATCAATCACTCCATCTGTATCTACTCTTCTGTCTGTCGGACTATCTGAATTGTCTGTGTACTGTCTAGCCAGCATATGACAGAAAGGATCTTTCACATAGGCTCATATTCACAAAGTCTCATAGAAGGAGTGCTGATCAATAATCAGTTTGCTTTTAAATTAAACTGAATACGTTTTGATGGACAGGAGGCGACCTGATCCTAGATCAGCACTCCTACCCTGAAACACTTTGTGAACACAATCCTGGTGTACTGTGATTATGAAGTTGTGATGAGGTATTATTATATGAGTTGTGCTGATGCATGATGGGTTGTAGGTTAGAGCTTGAGGACTCAACTCTGAAGACTGTTTCTGAATTCACTGACCTGGTGAGTAAATTTTGTGTACAATGGCACCATCTACTGACAGAAACATAGAAACACACATTGTTGCTGAACGAAGGCATCTCTTTATTTTCCAGAAATAAAACTTGTAGACCTTTCCTGCAGGCTCTGAGGAGATGGACACCTCTTCTTCTTCTGGACGATCTCCCTCTCCTACTGGGACTGTCTTCTTACCCCCTCCTATCATGTGGAACAGTCTGTAAGTCATTCATCACATAACCTAGCTCTGGTACAGGCCATTATGTGCGGCTTGCTGAAGGACGGCTCAGTGTCTGCAAGCTGTACGTAACGCCCTGGACCAGAGTGACACATGACACACCTCTGGCCATCATGGATAGTCAACTCATCACATTCACGTATTGTAAGTCACAGTTGTGTGATTTGTGTTATTAAAGACAGTTAAATTGAGCAGAAGTTGAATTGTTATTTTACTATTGTAGTAAATTGTCTGAGTTCACTTCCTAAATAATGTGTTGATATTCCTTTGCTCCCAGCTACAAGCAGGCAGAGATGGAGGTTCACTTCCCGAGTGAAGAGAAGAAGACCTATACAGAGAAGGAAGCCCACATGCTTGAGTTGAGGGGGAAGGATCGAATGATCCGAAATCAGAAGAAGGAGATGGACAGACTTCAAGTCTGCCTCTGGGAGGAGGAAAAGAAGAAGAGGAATGGTGGAACGGAGAAGGACAAGATCATTGAACAATTACAGTCTGAGACAGACCATCTCCGAGCCCTTTTAAAAGATGAAAGGAGGAGAAGAAGAGTAGAAAGGGGTATCATGGAAGAGTGGAAGGCTGAGATCTTGAGACTGAGGGAGGCAGAGTGCCAGAGGGAGTCAGAGAGCCAGAGGGAGGCAGAGAGCCAGAGAGATGCAGAGAGACAGAGAGAAGCAGAGAGACAGAGAGAAGCAGAGAGACAGAGGGAGGCAGAGAGAGAGAGGGAAGCAGAGAGACAGAGGGAGGCAGAGAGACAGAGGGAGGCAGAGAGACAGAGAGAAGCAGAGAGACAGAGAGAAGCAGAGAGAGCCACAGAAGCAATGGAACACCAGAGAAAACTGCAGGAGATCCACAGACTCAAACAACTGCTGGATCTACTGATGGTGGACCTACAACTGGCCCACGTAAGACATGTCATTGTTATTATTAAAAGGCAGTGTATATTTACCCAGCTGAAAATGAATAGTGGCAGACAGCGGTACGCTAACCCAATGTTAACTTTTATTCCTTTCCTTAACCTCACTGAAACTATACCTAACCTTTACCTTAACCCAACCCTAGGTCCTGAACCTAACCTTCATTTATCTCAACCCCTATGCCTTTCTTCTGCCAGTTGAATATCCACTTCCTTATTAACGTCATTACTGTTGTTGTTGTTGATAACTGTATCTGTGCAGGTTGTAAATAACTGCATTAGTGAAACATCATTTGTAGGAGTAATTTCTACAAGCATAAACATCAGAGGCAACATTGTTGTAACATCACACAAATTGTAACAGGAATTTCTCAAACCCCTAACTGAATGGGCAAGAAGGTTGTGTGTTTGTATTTGTACACATTTTGGACATAATTGATTCCATAAAATGTCTCATAATTTTTTCAAACCATGTCAATACATTAATTGACAATGAATTGTCCAGATGAATTGATCAACATGACCCTGCTATTGATGTTGTCCAGTGTTTTAATTAATTCCTTAGCTCTAGGTTCCATTTCTGTGTATCATTCTCTGCAAATCCTTTGAAAGTATGTCTTGGTAATAGATTATCACAAATTTTACCTTTTAAAATGAAGCAAGAGATTGAGAGATTGAGGCTATGGCAGAAAGTCATGGAGGAGCAGCGACCAAGACTGGCCTGGAACAACAAACCTATTGAAACAGGAAGAGAGAGAGAAAGAGAGAGAGAAAAGGAGAGGGAAAGGGAGAGAAAAGCAGAATTGGAAAGACAAGAAATGAAGAAGAAAGTGGAACAGGCAGAAGAAACGATAAAAGCGTTAGAACGAGAGATTGAGAGATTGAAAGAGATTGAGAAGGAAATTATATTTGAAAGAGAAAGAGACATGCGTATTGCAGAGAATGAGAAAGTCAAACTGGTTAACGAAAAGGTAAAAGAGTTAGAGAGAGAGGTTGAGAGACTGAAAGAAGATATGACAACAAAAGAGATTCAATACAAAATCAAATTTGAAAGAGCGAAAGAAGCGTTTAGAAGACAGAATGAGAGAGTGAAACAGGTTAATCAAAATGTACTAGTGTTAGACAGAGAGGTTGTGAGAATGAAAGAAGAGATTAGATTGAAAGACGAGACTGAACCAGAGAGAACATTTGATAGAGACAGAGAGAGAGAAAATGATTGGAGACAAAGTGAAGAGGAGATGAGAAAGAGAGTGGAGAGAGAGATGGAGATGGAGACAGCCCTCATCAATGACAAAAAGACGTCTGAATTGGAGGAAGTCTTCAAGAAAATCAAGGAACAGCGGATTGAATTAGAAAATATGGAAACAGACAAATATAAATGGAAACAGAACCAAATGGACATGGAGGAGAAGATGGAGGGTGAGCACAACAAACAGAAAGAGGTAGAAAGAAAGAGAATGGAGAAAATACCAAAACAGAGACAAGAAGAAGATGAGAAGAAGAAGGAGATGGAGAGAGAAGAAGAAGAGGAGAGACGCAAACAGAAGCACATAGAGATGGAAGAGGAAGAAAGAGAGAGGGAGAAAGAGAGACAGAGAGACATCAAAAGGAAGATAATGGAAAAGAGACATAAAAATATGGAAAGAGAAGAGAGACAGAGAGAGATTGAAAGAAAGATAATGGAAAAGAGACAAAAACAAATCGAAAGAGAAGAAGAGAGACAGAAAGAGATTGAAAGAGAGAATGAAGAACTATTTGAACAGAAGCAAAAAGAGATGGAAGAGGAAGAACGAGAGAGGGAGAAAGAGAGACAGAGAGAGATCAAAAGAAAGATAATGGAAAAGAGACAAAAACATATCGAAAGAGAAGAAGAGAGACAGAAAGAGATTGAAAGAGATCGTGAAGAAGAAAGATGTAAACAGAAGCAAATAGAGATGGAAGAGGAAGAACGAGAGAGGGAGAAAGAGAGACAGAGACAGATCAGAAGACAGAGAATGGAAAAGAGACAAAAACAAATCGAAAGAGAAGAAGAGAGACAGAAAGAGATTGAAAGAGAGAATGAAGAACTATTTGAACAGAAGCAAAAAGAGATGGAAGAGGAAGAACGAGAGAGGGAGAAAGAGAGACAGAGAGAGATTGAAAGAGAGATTGAAGAAGAAAGATGTCAACAGAAGCAAATAGAGATGGAAGAGGAAGAACGAGAAAGGGAGAAAGAGAGACAGAGACAGAAAAATATGGAAAGAGAAGAAGAGAGACAGAGAGAGATTGAAAGAGAAGAAGAGGAGAGACGCAAACAGAAGCACATAGAGATGGAAGAGGAAGAACGAGAGAGGGAGAAAGAGAGACAGAGACAGATCAGAAGACAGAGAATGGAAAAGAGACAAAAACATATCGAAAGAGAAGAGAGACAGAAAGACATTGAAAGAGAGAATGAAGAAGAAAGATGTAAACAGAAGCAAATAGAGATGGAAGAGGAAGAACGAGAGAGGGAGAAAGAGAGACAGAGAGAGATCAAAAGGAAGATAATGGAAAAGAGACATAAAAATATGGAAAGAGAAGAGAGACAGAGAGAGATTGAAAGAAAGATAATGGAAAAGAGACAAAAACAAATCGAAAGAGAAGAAGAGAGACAGAAAGAGATTGAAAGAGAGAATGAAGAACTATTTGAACAGAAGCAAAAAGAGATGGAAGAGGAAGAACGAGAGAGGGAGAAAGAGAGACAGAGAGAGATTGAAAGAGAGATTGAAGAAGAAAGATGTCAACAGAAGCAAATAGAGATGGAAGAGGAAGAACGAGAAAGGGAGAAAGAGAGACAGAGACAGAAAAATATGGAAAGAGAAGAAGAGAGACAGAGAGAGATTGAAAGAGAAGAAGAGGAGAGACGCAAACAGAAGCACATAGAGATGGAAGAGGAAGAACGAGAGAGGGAGAAAGAGAGACAGAGACAGATCAGAAGACAGAGAATGGAAAAGAGACAAAAACATATCGAAAGAGAAGAGAGACAGAAAGACATTGAAAGAGAGAATGAAGAAGAAAGATGTAAACAGAAGCAAATAGAGATGGAAGAGGAAGAACGAGAGAGGGAGAAAGAGAGACAGAGAGAGATTGTAAGAGAGTATGAAGAAGAAAGATGTCAACAGAAGCAAATAGAGATGGAAGAGGAAGAAAGAGAAGAAGAGAGACAGAGAGCGATCGAAGAGAAAGAAAGACGACAGCAACAAGAGGAGATAAAGATAATGTTTGAGAGAGATCAAGAAGAAGAAAATATATGGAAACAGAAGCAAATTGACATGGAGAAGGAGGGAAGAGAGGGGGAGAACAAGAGACAGAGAGAGATAGAAGAGATACACAGACGACAACAACAAGAGGAGAGACAGAAACAAAAGGAGAAGGAGAAAGAAAGGGAGAAAGACAATGACAATCAGAGAGAGATGGAATTAAAAGATCAGCAACAGAAAGAGATGGAGAAAGAAAAGATGATTATGAGAGAAAGGGAGGAAGCAGGAAGAAGAAAGGAGGGGCAGAAAAATATTTTGGGGGAAATTGAGGGACAGAATGAACTGGAGATAGAACAGGAGAGAGAGATGGAAGAAAAGCAGGAAGTGATTAAGGAAGCAGAGGAAGAGTACAGGGAAAGAGAAGAGAGAGGAAAGGAAGTAAGCATGAAGAAACATGTAGTAGTTAATGTTAAAGCAAAAGCACGGGAAGTCTTCAATAGGCGTAAAGAGAGGAGGTTAGAAGTGTTGAAGGGGGAACGAGAACACATAGAAAGAGGACAACAAATCAGGAGGGAGAAGGAGGAAAGACGGCTGGAGATGGAAAGAAAACAGGAGAGGGCAAGACAACAAGAGGAGCAGGATAAAAAACAAGAGATTGAAATTGCTAGACAGAAAGAAATGTTGAGACTAAGAGAGGAGGAGAGGCAGAGAGAGGAAGAGAGAGAGGAGCAGAGAAAGAGAGCCATTGAAGGCCATTTAGCTTTAATCAGAGAGAGAGAGAAGATTTTAGAGGTAAAGAAAAAAGAGGAGATGGGGGGGCCAGACAGCCAGCAGCTAGAAGCTCCAGAAGAGGCTGAAACATCAGAGCCAACCTCCAAGAACAAGAAAAAGCCAAGCATCTGGAAGAGAATTAAGATGAGGTAAAGAATGTTTAAACATCTATTCATGTTTTACACTGTTAATATATATATGTTATCACTTTAAAAATTGACATTATGCAAATGTGAGGGTTTAGTGTACATGCAACACACATGTAAACATATAGATACTTACCTGTCTCTGTGATGTCTTACAGCCTTCCTGACGTGCTGTCTGCCTAGAGCTGGAACTCGATGAAGCCACAGTTCCACTGAGGTTACGTTGGTAATTAAAAGTGTCGCCCAATAATTCCTCCTCCTCTTTAAGTCATCGAGCCACATTTCCTCCTCAAAACATTATAGTCTCCTCAAGCCAGCAAGTATCCTCTTTATCAGGCAACAAACCATCTAAGGTCAGTGACCCTCCTCCCCAGAGCAGAGACTCTCATCTCTATCCTAGTTAAATTAATCTCTGATCACCACCTCTACAGTCCTAGAAAATATCCCAAAAATGGAAATGGTTTCAACAGAAGTCCTCCCCTCAGACCAGTGGCTCCACAGACCAGAGTTTCTCATCTTTATTCAAGTTGAATGCAACTCTGATCATTTCCACCACCTCTCCTGTTAAGGGGAGGTGCTGAAAAGGAGGTCTGGGAGGAGGTCTGCAGGTAGCCTGGACCGGACCGGTAGCAGCTAAGTTGCTGGCTCCATCCCCGGGCAGAGCTGCTCAAGTCAGGCCAGTGATGTTTGATGATGTCATTTTTGTTAGCAAAGTTTTACTCTTTAATAAAAGCATTTAGTAAAAAAGCAATATTGTTGTTACACTGTGGATTGTTTTGTTATTTATTAGAATTGAAACATCCAGTAGTCATGGTAGATGTTAGACTTTCAATGAGACACCTAACATTCCATCAGTTTGATACAATGTGTGACATGTTATATTAGAGAGGAGTCCTCTATACACATCTATTTTAGACCATAGGAGAAATATCAGATTGAAATAGCTTCTCTAAGAGTCTGAGGAGAGAGCAACAGTAGACGCATCGTTAGCTCTCCCACCTCCAGTTCAGTACTCGGGTCATTCCACCAATTGAGTACCTTTCGGGGAGTGTAACTTTTATTTCACCTAATCCTAATATTTTGTCATAAAGAGCACATGTTCAACTTAATATAAAACATGTTTTCCCATCTTAAAAGTAACAAATACATACTATAGCAAGTGTCTATTAAGTGCCAAATAAAGTGACAGGGTTGATTGTAACAGAGTTGACTATTTAATCTAGAATCAACCATAGATCCCCATGTGACAGGGGGAATGGAATGCAAGCTTACCAAACACATGTAAATAGTTTAAACATTTCTAGACTGTCTATCTATAGGTAACAGGGTTGGTGTGTTATAATTCACCCACCCAGTGGTGATTGCAGCATGTACATCTTGGTGGGGAAAACTCACCCAAAATGTTTTAGGTGAATGTCAGCAAAGCCACTACACAACAACACTAAACAATACATTAATTGCACTATAACTTTAACAAACGGTGCCCACAAACTGTTAGGGTCGACATAAAGCTGTCCCAACAGCAGAGGTTTCTTTTCAGAACCATGGTGTCACGGCTTCAATAAGTAGTGAGTGCAGGAGTCAGGCGCAGAGAGCAGGGTAGTTCAAAAGATGTGGATCTTTAATATTCCAACAAACCCAGAGAGACGGTCACGCCACACACACAAGGGAGCGTAAAGTCCCAGTCCAACCAAACAGGACGAAACTGATCGGAAAAAGAAACCACAAGAATAATCAAACACCACAAACAGAGAAACAAGCACAAAAGCCGGTGGGCCGACTGGGTTTAAATAGCCCACAACCAAACCTAAACACGAAACAGGTGCAACAAATCAGACACGACTAAATGAAATAGAAAAGGGGATCGGTGGCAGCTAGTAGGTTGGCGACGACGACCGCCGAGCGAACAGGAAGAGGCACCATCTTCGGCGGGATTCGTGACACATGGAGTGAATCCTTTTTAAAAAACATAGCTGATATGGCTGACTTGCTTAAACAAATGTGGTTTCTACTGACAATTGAGATGTACAAACTATGGCATAAGGGGACAATGAGTGGACTACAGGATATCTGTAATTCAGATTAAGACAATGAGAGAGCTAGGATGACGTCGTCAATATAACCATTTGTTCAGCACTTTTGAAATGTACAGCGACAGAATTTTGAACATGGGCCATTCTTACAGTATTGTCCCTGTACACCAAGTCATAACTGCATATAAGCAGACAATGTTTCTCTAAAACAGTAAAGATACTTTCTTAAAACGTCAATAGCTTCCACCCCATATTACTTTAATGAATACAAACAACTATCATTGGTTCAGGAACCTCATCCCACTAATAAATATAAATAACCTTTTGTATTTAAAAAAAACTCTTATTTTTTTAATGAATTTGAATGGACTTTACCTGAAAAATGCTTCCCTAAAACTTCAGTAGCTTCCACTTTTATGAATACAACAAACTGATATTGGTTCACAGACCTCTTCCCTCCAATCCACGGTAATTACGTTTGGACTTTTGGACATTGCAAATGAAGTCAAATTGAAAACAGTATTGGTGTTGTTGAATTAGGTTTTCATAATAGCAAGCTATGTGTTGGCTACTGCCAACACACTGTCAATGCCACGTCCCATAGCAACGATTAAAACATTCCCCAACCAGAAACCGTGGATTGATGGCAGCATTCGTGTGGAACTGAAGGCGCGAACCACTGCTTTTAATCAGGGCAAGGTGTCTGGTAACATGACTGAATACAAACAGCGCAGCTACTCCCTCCGCAAGGCTATCAAACAAGCTAAGCGCCAGTACAGAGACAAAGTAGAATCTCAATTCAACGGCTCAGACACAAGAGGCATGTGGCAGGGTCTACAGTCAATCACGGACTACAGGAAGAAACCCAGCCCAGTCACGGACCAGGATGTCTTGCTCCCAGGCAGACTAAACAACTTTTTTGCCCGCTTTGAGGACAATACAGTGCCACTGACACGGCCTGCAACGAAAACATGCGGTCTCTCCTTCACTGCAGCCGAAGTGAGTAAGACATTTAAACGTGTTAACCCTCGCAAGGCTGCAGGCCCAGACGGCATCCCCAGCCGCGCCCTCAGAGCATGCGCAGACCAGCTGGCCGGTGTGTTTACGGACATATTCAACCAATCCCTATACCAGTCTGCTGTTCCCACATGCTTCAAGAGGGCCACCATTGTTCCTGTTCCCAAGAAAGCTGAGGTAACTGAGCTAAACGACTACCGCCCCGTAGCACTCACATCCGTCATCATGAAGTGCTTTGAGAGACTAGTCAAGGACCATATCACCTCCACCCTACCTGACACCCTTGACCCACTCCAATTTGCTTACCGCCCAAATAGGTCCACAGACGATGCAATCTCAACCACACTGCACACTGCCCTAACCCATCTGGACAAGAGGAATACCTATGTGAGAATGCTGTTCATCGACTACAGCTCGGCATTCAACACCATAGTACCCTCCAAGCTCGTCATCAAGCTCGAGACCCTGGGTCTCGACCCCGCCCTGTGCAACTGGGTACTGGACTTCCTGACGGGCCGCCCCCAGGTGGTGAGGGTAGGCAACAACATCTCCTCCCCGCTGATCCTCAACACTGGGGCCCCACAAGGGTGCGTTCTGAGCCCTCTCCTGTACTCCCTGTTCACCCACGACTGCGTGGCCACGCACGCCTCCAACTCAATCATCAAGTTTGCGGACGACACAACAGTGGTAGGCTTGATTACCAACAACGACGAGACGGCCTACAGGGAGGAGGTGAGGGCCCTCGGAGTGTGGTGTCAGGAAAATAACCTCACACTCAACGTCAACAAAACTAAGGAGATGATTGTGGACTTCAGGAAACAGCAGAGGGAACACCCCCCCATCCACATCGATGGAACAGTAGTGGAGAGGGTAGCAAGTTTTAAGTTCCTCGGCATACACATCACAGACAAACTGAATTGGTCCACTCACACAGACAGCATCGTGAAGAAGGCGCAGCAGCGCCTCTTCAACCTCAGGAGGCTGAAGAAATTCGGCTTGTCACCAAAAGCACTCACAAACTTCTACAGATGCACAATCGAGAGCATCCTGGCGGGCTGTATCACCGCCTGGTATGGCAACTGCACCGCCCTCAACCGTAAGGCTCTCCAGAGGGTAGTGAGGTCTGCACAACGCATCACCGGGGGCAAACTACCTGCCCTCCAGGACACCTACACCACCCGATGCTACAGGAAGGCCATAAAGATCATCAAGGACATCAACCACCCGAGCCACTGCCTGTTCACCCCGCTGTCATCCAGAAGGCGAGGTCAGTACAGGTGCATCAAAGCTGGGACCGAGAGACTGAAAAACAGCTTCTATCTCAAGGCCATCAGACTGTTAAACAGCCACCACTAACATTGAGTGGCTACTGCCAACACACTGTCAATGCCACTGACTCTACTCCAGCCACTTTAATCATGGGAATTGATGGGAAATGATGTAAATATATCACTAGCCACTTTAAACAATGCTACCTTATATAATGTTACTTACCCTACATTATTCATCTCATATGCATACGTAGATACTGTACTCTATATCATCGACTGCATCCTTATGTAATACATGTATCACTAGCCACTTTAACTATGCCACTTGGTTTACATACTCATCTCATATGTATATACTGTACTCGATATCATCTACTGTATCTCGCCTATGCTGCTCTGTACCATCACTCATTCATATATCCTTATGTACATATTCTTTATCCCCTTACACTGTGTATAAGACAGTAGTTTTTTTTGGAATTGTCAGTTAGATTACTTGTTCGTTATTACTGCATTGTTGGAACTAGAAGCACAAGCATTTCGCTACACTCGCATTAACATCTGCTAACCATGTGTACGTGACAAATAAATTTGATTTGATTTGATTTGATTTTGACTGATGGTTTGGTTATCTAAACTAGCAAGTATGTCTGTTTGTTACCAAGGCAACTACTGTAGCTATCTAGTAAACTTGCTAGCTACTTCAATGGATGTTGAACACATTTCTACCGGCAAATGTGTTAAATTATAGCCATGGTATAAAAAGGATAATCAACTCAGGGCTTTATGGTTCTCTGGAAAATAATGCAAGTCCATGGAAGGTCAGTTCCACAGTGTTCATTATTTACCATAGAACTCATAGTCCCTCGTTGATTATCCCTTACATCACTTTATAAGCTGGATTTGCCTTTCTTTGCAACAGTGGAAGCTGCTGAGGAGACGACGGCTCATAATAATGGTTGGAATGGAGTCAATGGAGTGGTATCAACCACATTAAAGATGTGGTTTCCATGTGTTTGATACTACTCAATTGACTTCATTCCAGACATTATTATGAGTTGTCTTCCCCTCAGCAGCCTCCACTGCTTTGCAATTAGTTTGTTTGTTTTCAGTTGTTACCATTCAGCTAACAGCGTCTATGTGAATTTGCTATCAGTTTGTGCTAATTTGTTAGCATTCTGGAAATAGAGGGCAATAGGTTTTTCTTGTGTTTTTAGCACCCACTCATGTGCTATGCCGGTAATACTGTAAATCCCGGTATGAGAGAAGGATGGTATGACAATATGAACATCTGGATACCGCCCAACCCTAATCACCACAACTACCACACCTATCATCACCACAACTATAAAACCTACCATCACCAAACCTACCTAGCACAACCACCACACATATGTACCACAACTACCCCACCTACCAAACACAACTATCAAACCTACCTACCACAACTACCACATCGACCTACCACAACTATCCTACCCACCATCAATATACCTACAATCCACCAACACCACAACTATCACATCTACGATCAGCAAACTTACCACACCTACCAAACCTACCACAACTACCTACCCAAACTACCACACCTATAATCACCAAACCTACCAAACTTACCTACCATCACCACTTCCCTCACACCTACATCACAAAACCTAACACACCTACCATACCTACCTTCACCAAACCATCCATCACCACACCTATCACACCTACCATCGCCACACCTACCATAACCACAGCTACCTCATGTACCATCACCACACCCACCAAACCTACCTACCTACCTACCACAACTACCACACCTACCTACCACAACTATCACACCTACCATCACCATACATACCATTACACCTATCATCACCACTCCCACCACACCTACCATCCATACACCTACCATCACCACACCTACACACCTACACTCACTACACATACCATCCTACATACCAATACCACACCTATCACATCTACCATCACCATACCATAATTACTTCACCACACCTACCATCAGACCTGCCATCACCACACATACCATCATCGCATCTACCATAACCACACCTACCATCACAACACCTACCGTCACCACACCTACCATCATCACATCTACCATAACCACACCTACCACACCTACCGTCACCACACCTACCATCACCACATCTACCATAATCACACCTACCATACCTACCTTCACCACACCTACAACCACTCCACTTACCATTACACCTACCATCCCGACACTTATCACACCTACCATCCCTACCACCACCACACCTACCATTATAAATGTGGATAGGTATGCTGCTTCATTCAATGATGACGGTATTGTAGAAGGTAGATACAGGAGTAGCCTATAGTCTACAATAATCACGTCATTGAATGTACTATAGTATAATTTATTTAATTGTTGAATGAAATTGTAAATAGGCTCCTTCATTCAGTGAATACTGGATGTCTTTCTATCTCTGGGAGGATGTTAATGAAGGCTTTTCAGCTGTTGAACTATGGCAATGTCCAACAAATGTCTAAATCTTTCTTTCTTTTAGTCAACAAGTGATGAGCCAGAGCAACCAATCAACGTCACTGCAGCTGTTCTACCCACCACCCCCATTGCTCTTCCTCCACCACCAACCTCATCCTCTTCTCCTGTTCAACTCATTTGTCGCCCCACTAGAAAGTACTGTACATACAGTTGAAGTCAGAAGTTTACATACACTTAGGTTGGAGTCGTTAAAACTCATTTTTCAACCACTCCACAAATTTCTTGTTAACAAACTATAGTTTTGGCAAGTCGTTTAGGACATCAACTTTGTGCATGAAACAAGTAATTTTTCCAAAAAAAATGTGCCGACAGATTATTTCACTTATGATTCACTGTATCACAATTTCAGTGGGTCAGAAGTTTACATAAACTAAGTTGAATGTGCATTTAAACAGCTTGGAAAATTCCAGAAAATGATGTCATGGCTTTAGAAGCTTCTGTTAGGCTAATTGACATCATTTGAGGCAATTGGATGTGTACTGTGAGGTTCTGTGTTACACACTATAGCCCTTACCATATCATATGTGATGGAATACTATTTGCTGTTGGCTTGTGTTATGCAACATAGCTGACTTGAGACATTGTTAAGGCCTTTCTCATGATGGAAAAATACAGAATAACATGAAGACAGGATCTGTGCAATGAGTTGTGGGGGCACATTCAGAACGTAGTGTTGGGAGAACAAACAGTCTTTTGTTAGATATCAGGAGCCAGGTATGAGATAACTGTATTGAGTGTGTGAGCGCATAGATATTCTACACAACTACAACGACTGACCGCTGAAGCGTCAAGGAGGCTGGGACCAGCTCGTGCGCCAACAATCAACGATAGGCTGGGTGAGTTTAAACCACGCCCAGTCTCTACTCTGACAGGCCGGCTCGGAAGCAGGAACTACTCCTGTCAAGAGTATATTATAATATCTTTGTCAGGAACAAGTCAGTTCTCTGTTTGCCCTGCGAGGTGGGACAGAGAGCCCGTATATAAGAAAATTGCATTTACCACTTATTGCTTAGCTAATAAAAAATACATAGTATACAATCGGTGACTCAATGTCATATTTATCCAGATACCAGATTCGAATTGATGCAACCCTAACAGTGCCTGTGGATGTATTTCAAGGCCTACCTTAAAACTCTGTGCCTCTTTGCTTGACATCATGGGAAAATCAAATGAAATCAGCCAAGACCTCAGAAAAGAAATTGTAGACCCCCACAAGTCTGGTTCATCCTTGGGAGCAAGTTCCAAACGCCTGAAGGTACCACATTCATCTGTACAAACAATAGTACGCAAGTATAAGCACCATGGGATTACGCAGCCGTCATACTGATCAGGAAGGAGACGTGCTCTGCCTCCTAGAGATGAACGTACGTTGGTGCCAAACAAAAAGTGCAAATCAATCCCAGAACAACAGCAAAGGACCTTGTGAAGTAGCTGGAGGAAACAGGTACAACAATATCTTTATCCACAGTAAAACGAGTCCTATATCGACATAACCTAAAAGGCCCTCAGCAAGGAAGAAGCCACTGCTCCAAAACCACCATAGAAAAGCCAGACAACGGTTTGCAACTGCACATGTAGACAAAGATCGTACTTTTTGGAGAAATGTCCTCTGGTCTGATGAAACAAAAATTGTTCTAAAATTCACCAAATTGATTGTGGGAAGCTTGTGGAAGGCTACCCGAAACGTTTGACTCAAGGTAAACAATTTAAAGGGAACGCTACCAAATACTAATTGAGTGTATGTAAACTTATGACCCACTAGGAATGTGATGAAATAAATAAAAGCTGAAATAAATCATTCTCTGTCATATTATTCTGACAATTCACATTCTTAAAAGAAAGTGGTGATCCTCACTGACCTAAAACAGGGAATCTTTACTTGGATTAAATGTCAGGAATTGTGAAAAACTATGTTTAAATGTATTTGGCTAAGGTGTATGTAAACTCCCGACATCAACTGTACATACCCCTGTGCCCATCTCATTGCTATATGGTCCATCCAGGGCCTCAGCTGGATGCCTACAATGTGAGAAATGTAAACAAGATGCTATAATTGTGTGTGTGTGGTTTGAGCTCCAAAAAAAGACATGAGTGTTATGTGCCCCTCTGTTTTAATGTTGAAATGCCATGAATGGAAGATGACAAAGGAGATAGTGATGAGGGTGAGAGCATCCAGTATGAAAATAAAGACCCCTTCGGATCTAAAATGAGTGTGGGGGCCCTCTTGTGTCTCCTTTCTGTCCGTTTGAGGATACTACGGTCACCCCTGGTGGAGGATCTTGGAACACTGCTATTTAAGAGGTTGATGAAAACCTTTAACGGTGGTGGTGCTATGTTGCATGTTATCTTGAATACCAATCAGCAGTTTGAGGACAGAATGAAATGGTGTAAACTTAACAGGTTGAACCTGTTGAGGACACTCTTCTAAAAAGGGGTTCCAACAGGGTTCTAGGCTGTTACCGAAGGAAAATCATTTTTGGTTCCAGGTAGAACCCTCTGTGGAATGGAGCCCAACAGTGTTCTACCTAGGCACAGAAGGGGTTCTACCTGGAACCAAAAAGGGTTCTCCTATGGGGACAGAGGAATAATCCTTTTAGGTTGTTGAAAGCACCTTGTTCTTAGTGTAGGTCTGTATTGCAGTGGTGGTTCAGTGGTTTTCTGTAATAAAATAAATGGTTCATTGGTGGTGGGGAGTTTAGATGATCTGAAATAATATGAAACATCCCCACTTTTAGCCCACATTTACAAGCAGGCAAAGTAACCTCCTACATGTGCTGAGGCATGTGTGATCACTCAACATTGACAGGACCGACAGAAAAAGACATGCTCACATGCAAACAAAAGATAACATGTGTCTAGCTTGCACCGTTATGCAATTATTAAGAGACTAGATACAAACAGCTAATCCTGGCTACCAATTTTCTAGCATTCATTTATTGAAGATAGCCAGTGGTGTAAAGTACTTAAGTAAAACTACTTTAAAGTACTTCTTAAGTCGTTTTTGGGGGGGTATCTGTACTGTATTTTACTATTTATATTGTTGCCAACTTTTACTTTTACTTCCCTACATTCCTAAAGAAAAGAATGTATTTTTTACTCCATACATTTTCCCTGACATCAAAAAGTACTTGTTACATTTTGACAGGAAAATGGTCCAATTTACACACTTATCAAGAGAACATCCCTGGTCACCCCTACTGCCTCTGATCTGGAGGACTCACTGAACAGAGAACATCCCTGGTCACCCCTACTGCCTCTGATCTGGCGGGCTCACTAAACAGAGAACATCCCTGGTCACCCCTACTGCCTCTGATCTGGCGGGCTCACTAAACACAGAAGCTTCGTTTGTAAATTATATCTGAGTGTTGGAGTGTTCCCCTGGCTATCCGCAAATACATTTAAAAAAAGAAAGAAAATTGTACCATCTGGTTTGCTTAATAAGGAATTTGAAATGGTTTACACTTGTAGTTTTACTTTTGATACTTAAGTACATTTGAGATATTCCATTTACTTTTGATACTTCAGTATATTTAAAACCAAATACTTTTAGACTTTTACTCAAGTATTATTTCACTGGGTGACTCTCACTTTTACTTGTCATTTTCTATTAAGGTATCTTTACTTTTACTCAAGTATGACTATATAGTACTTTTTCCACCACTGAGGCAAGCAGATCAGAGATGTCAAGGTGGCACCCAAGCATATGCCATGTGTATATGTGCCACATACAAATACAAATGGTCATATATTTGATATTTTATTTCATTTGTTATCTGATGGAGCCATCCCTTGTATCATTTTCTAGGCCTCCCAGGTATTTGCATTTAAAGTAAGGTATATGATTACTGCTGCTAGGGGGAGCTGTGACGTCAATGGGGGGCGGGGCGTTAGTGAGATCGTGAGAGGTTTCTTCTTCGATCTTGGAGAATGCCTACTACTGAAAACTAATAACGTTTCTCCGTCTCATCATTTGACCCTATTAATCAAGTTACGTAATGTGCAAAAGTGCAATATGACTCTCAGCATATTGAGGTAACATGGTTAACTACATAGTCCATGAGTTTGGTCACGTTTGAAGGCAATTGAAGGGAGTTTTAACAGAGTGATAAACTGGTTGGTATTTTACCCATTGTAAGTAATGGAGGTTGGCTAGGTTGCTAATGGTTTACATGTAAGAGAAGGGAACAAGATGGCGTCTGAACTTTCTGTACTTCTTTTCAACAACGTTTTAGATCCTATTTGTTTTATTTTCTAACAAAGACTCAGTTATTTAGTTCAGGTAATATATGTAAATATGTGATATAAAATGTGTTAATATTTCTACAAAAATAGCATTTAACAGTTCGCTAGCTTGATGCTATCCATATTTAGCTTGGCTAAGCGCTAGCTAGCTCTAGGCTATCTTATCCTGTTGATAAATAGTTTCTCAATGTGTTTCAGGACGTTCCAAGTCGCACGTCCATCTTGGAACATGACGTGGATGTGGGGAACGCTGCTCCTATTCGTCAGCATCCGTACCGGGTTAACGCACATAGTCCATCTGTAAATAGCCCACCCAATCTACCTACCTCATCCCCATATTGTTTTATTTACTTTTCTACTCTTTTGCACACCAGTATCTCTACTTGCACATCATCATCTGCTCATTTATCACTCCAGTGTTAATCTGATAAATTGTAATTATTCGCTACTATGGCCTATTTATTGCCTACCTCACACCATTTGCACACACTGTATATAGACTTTATTTTTTTCTATTGTGTTATTGACTGTATGCTTGTTTATTCCATGTGTTGTTGTTTGTGTCGCACTGCTTTGCTTTATCTTGGCCAGGTCGCAGTTGTAAATGAGAACTTGTTCTCAACTAACCTACCTGGTTAAATAAAGGTGAAATAATAAATAAAAAACAAGGCAGGCGCCTCTGAACTCTCGAGCTTCTGACATCTCGGCTTTCGTTACGCCTGATAACTTCATACAATATACTGTGATGCCCTTTGGAATGTGTAATGCACCTGCTACTTTTCAGCGCCTAGTTAACATTGTGTTCGTGGATGTGCCAGATTGGACTGTTTAAATTGACGATGTGGTGATACATTTGTTTACTTGGTCTGATCATCTTGCCACCTTGAAAAGGGTGTTTCAGCAGTTGGAGAATGCTTCAACTAAAGAATGCTTCTTTAACCCCCAATTTGGCCACGTGTGAGTTTGGGAAAGCTACTGTGACTTACTTGGGGAAGCAGGTGGGACGAGGTCAAGTGTGCGCCCAATAACTGGCAAAGTGGAAGCAATTGTTGCTTTTCCTGCTCTCACGACTTGTCGCCAGTTGTGTAGATTCCTGGGGATGGGAGGGTACTATCATACGTTCTGTAAGAATGTTGTGTAGATTCCTGGGGATGGGAGGGTACTATCATACGTTCTGTAAGAATGTTGTGTAGATTCCTGGGGATGGGAGGGTACTATCATACGTTCTGTAAGAATGTTGTGTAGATTCCTGGGGATGGGAGGGTACTATCATACGTTCTGTAAGAATGTTGTGTAGATTCCTGGGGATGGGAGGGTACTATCATACGTTCTGTAAGAATGTTGTGTAGATTTCTGGGGATGGGAGGGTACTATCATACGTTCTGTAAGAATGTTGTGTAGATTCCTGGGGATGGGAGGGTACTATCATACGTTCTGTAAGAATGTTGTGTAGATTCCTGGGGATGGGAGGGTACTATCGTACGTTCTGTAAGAATGTTGTGTAGATTCCTGGGGATGGGAGGGTACTATCGTACGTTCTGTAAGAATGTTGTGTAGATTCCTGGGGATGGGAGGGTACTATCGTACGTTGTGTAAGAATGTTGTGTAGATTCCTGGGGATGGGAGGGTACTATCATACGTTCTGTAAGAATGTTGTGTAGATTCCTGGGGATGGGAGGGTACTATCATACGTTCTGTAAGAATGTTGTGTAGATTCCTGGGGATGGGAGGGTACTATCATACGTTCTGTAAGAATGTTGTGTAGATTCCTGGGGATGGGAGGGTACTATCATACGTTCTGTAAGAATGTTGTGTAGATTCCTGGGGATGGGAGGGTACTATCATACGTTCTGTAAGAATGTTGTGCAGATTCCTGGGGATGGGAGGGTACTATCATACGTTCTGTAAGAATGTTGTGTAGATTCCTGGGGATGGGAGGGTACTATCATACGTTCTGTAAGAATGTTGTGTAGATTCCTGGGGATGGGAGGGTACTATCGTACGTTCTGTAAGAATGTTGTGTAGATTCCTGGGGATGGGAGGGTACTATCGTACGTTGTGTAAGAATGTTGTGTAGATTCCTGGGGATGGGAGGGTACTATCGTACGTTGTGTAAGAATGTTGTGTAGATTCCTGGGGATGGGAGGGTACTATCATACGTTCTGTAAGAATGTTGTGTAGATTCCTGGGGATGGGAGGGTACTATCATACGTTCTGTAAGAATGTTGTGTAGATTCCTGGGGATGGGAGGGTACTATCATACGTTCTGTAAGAATGTTGTGTAGATTCCTGGGGATGGGAGGGTACTATCATACGTTCTGTAAGAATGTTGTGTAGATTCCTGGGGATGGGAGGGTACTATCATACGTTCTGTAAGAATGTTGTGTAGATTCCTGGGGATGGGAGGGTACTATCATACGTTCTGTAAGAATGTTGTGTAGATTCCTGGGGATGGGAGGGTACTATCATACGTTCTGTAAGAATGTTGTGTAGATTCCTGGGGATGGGAGGGTACTATCATACGTTCTGTAAGAATGTTGTGTAGATTCCTGGGGATGGGATGGTACTATCGTACGTTCTGTAAGAATGTTGTGTAGATTCCTGGGGATGGGAGGGTACTATCGTACGTTGTGTAAGAATGTTGTGTAGATTCCTGGGGATGGGAGGGTACTATCATACGTTCTGTAAGAATGTTGTGTAGATTCCTGGGGATGGGAGGGTACTATCATACGTTCTGTAAGAATGTTGTGTAGATTCCTGGGGATGGGAGGGTACTATCATACGTTCTGTAAGAATGTTGTGTAGATTCCTGGGGATGGGAGGGTACTATCATACGTTCTGTAAGAATGTTGTGTAGATTCCTGGGGATGGGAGGGTACTATCATACGTTCTGTAAGAATGTTGTGCAGATTCCTGGGGATGGGAGGGTACTATCATACGTTCTGTAAGAATGTTGTGTAGATTCCTGGGGATGGGAGGGTACTATCATACGTTCTGTAAGAATGTTGTGTAGATTCCTGGGGATGGGAGGGTACTATCGTACGTTCTGTAAGAATGTTGTGTAGATTCCTGGGGATGGGAGGGTACTATCGTACGTTGTGTAAGAATGTTGTGTAGATTCCTGGGGATGGGAGGGTACTATCATACGTTCTGTAAGAATGTTGTGTAGATTCCTGGGGATGGGAGGGTACTATCATACGTTCTGTAAGAATGTTGTGCAGATTCCTGGGGATGGGAGGGTACTATCATACGTTCTGTAAGAATGTTGTGTAGATTCCTGGGGATGGGAGGGTACTATCATACGTTCTGTAAGAATGTTGTGTAGATTCCTGGGGATGGGAGGGTACTATCATACGTTCTGTAAGAATGTTGTGTAGATTCCTGGGGATGGGAGGGTACTATCATACGTTCTGTAAGAATGTTGTGTAGATTCCTGGGGATGGGAGGGTACTATCATACGTTCTGTAAGAATGTTGTGTAGATTCCTGGGGATGGGAGGGTACTATCATACGTTCTGTAAGAATGTTGTGTAGATTCCTGGGGATGGGAGGGTACTATCATACGTTCTGTAAGAATGTTGTGTAGATTCCTGGGGATGGGAGGGTACTATCATACGTTCTGTAAGAATGTTGTGTAGATTCCTGGGGATGGGAGGGTACTATCATACGTTCTGTAAGAATGTTGTGCAGATTCCTGGGGATGGGAGGGTACTATCATACGTTCTGTAAGAATGTTGTGCAGATTCCTGGGGATGGGAGGGTACTATCATACGTTCTGTAAGAATGTTGTGCAGATTCCTGGGGATGGGAGGGTACTATCATACGTTCTGTAAGAATGTTGTGTAGATTCCTGGGGATGGGAGGGTACTATCATACGTTCTGTAAGACTGTTGTGTAGATTCCTGGGGATGGGAGGGTACTATCATACGTTCTGTAAGAATGTTGTGTAGATTCCTGGGGATGGGAGGGTACTATCATACGTTCTGTAAGAATGTTGTGTAGATTCCTGGGGATGGGAGGGTACTATCATACGTTCTGTAAGAATGTTGTGTAGATTCCTGGGGATGGGAGGGTACTATCATACGTTCTGTAAGAATGTTGTGTAGATTCCTGGGGATGCGAGGGTACTATCATACGTTCTGTAAGAATGTTGTGTAGATTCATGGGGATGGGAGGGTACTATCATACGTTCTGTAAGAATGTTGTGTAGATTCCTGGGGATGGGAGGGTACTATCATACGTTCTGTAAGAATGTTGTGTAGATTCCTGGGGATGGGAGGGTACCATCATACGTTCTGTAAGAATGTTGTGTAGATTCCTGGGGATGGGAGGGTACTATCATACGTTCTGTAAGAATGTTGTGCAGATTCCTGGGGATGGGAGGGTACTATCATACGTTCTGTAAGAATGTTGTGCAGATTCCTGGGGATGGGAGGGTACTATCATACGTTCTGTAAGAATGTTGTGCAGATTCCTGGGGATGGGAGGGTACTATCATACGTTCTGTAAGAATGTTGTGCAGATTCCTGGGGATGGGAGGGTACTATCATACGTTCTGTAAGAATGTTGTGCAGATTCCTGGGGATGGGAGGGTACTATCATACGTTCTGTAAGAATGTTGTGCAGATTCATGGGGATGGGAGGGTACTATCATACGTTCTGTAAGAATGTTGTGTAGATTCCTGGGGATGGGAGGGTACTATCATACGTTCTGTAAGAATGTTGTGTAGATTCCTGGGGATGGGAGGGTACCATCATACGTTCTGTAAGAATGTTGTGTAGATTCCTGGGGATGGGAGGGTACTATCATACGTTCTGTAAGAATGTTGTGCAGATTCCTGGGGATGGGAGGGTACTATCATACGTTCTGTAAGAATGTTGTGCAGATTCCTGGGGATGGGAGGGTACTATCATACGTTCTGTAAGAATGTTGTGCAGATTCCTGGGGATGGGAGGGTACTATCATACGTTCTGTAAGAATGTTGTGCAGATTCCTGGGGATGGGAGGGTACTATCATACGTTCTGTAAGAATGTTGTGCAGATTCCTGGGGATGGGAGGGTACTATCATACGTTCTGTAAGAATGTTGTGCAGATTCCTGGGGATGGGAGGGTACTATCATACGTTCTGTAAGAATGTTGTGCAGATTCCTGGGGATGGGAGGGTACTATCATACGTTCTGTAAGAATGTTGTGTAGATTCCTGGGGATGGGAGGGTACTATCATACGTTCTGTAAGAATGTTGTGTAGATTCCTGGGGATGGGAGGGTACTATCATACGTTCTGTAAGAATGTTGTGTAGATTCCTGGGGATGGGAGGGTACTATCATACGTTCTGTAAGAATGTTGTGTAGATTCCTGGGGATGGGAGGGTACTATCATACGTTCTGTAAGAATGTTGTGTAGATTCCTGGGGATGGGAGGGTACTATCATACGTTCTGTAAGAATGTTGTGTAGATTCCTGGGGATGGGAGGGTACTATCATACGTTCTGTAAGAATGTTGTGTAGATTCCTGGGGATGGGAGGGTACTATCATACGTTCTGTAAGAATGTTGTGTAGATTCCTGGGGATGGGAGGGTACTATCATACGTTCTGTAAGAATGTTGTGTAGATTCCTGGGGATGGGAGGGTACTATCATACGTTCTGTAAGAATGTTGTGTAGATTCCTGGGGATGGGAGGGTACTATCATACGTTCTGTAAGAATGTTGTGTAGATTCCTGGGGATGGGAGGGTACCATCATACGTTCTGTAAGAATGTTGTGTAGATTCCTGGGGATGGGAGGGTACTATCATACGTTCTGTAAGAATGTTGTGCAGATTCCTGGGGATGGGAGGGTACTATCATACGTTCTGTAAGAATGTTGTGCAGATTCCTGGGGATGGGAGGGTACTATCATACGTTCTGTAAGAATGTTGTGCAGATTCCTGGGGATGGGAGGGTACTATCATACGTTCTGTAAGAATGTTGTGCAGATTCATGGGGATGGGAGGGTACTATCATACGTTCTGTAAGAATGTTGTGCAGATTCATGGGGATGGGAGGGTACTATCATACGTTCTGTAAGAATGTTGTGTAGATTCCTGGGGATGGGAGGGTACTATCATACGTTCTGTAAGAATGTTGTGTAGATTCCTGGGGATGGGAGGGTACCATCATACGTTCTGTAAGAATGTTGTGTAGATTCCTGGGGATGGGAGGGTACTATCATACGTTCTGTAAGAATGTTGTGCAGATTCCTGGGGATGGGAGGGTACTATCATACGTTCTGTAAGAATGTTGTGCAGATTCCTGGGGATGGGAGGGTACTATCATACGTTCTGTAAGAATGTTGTGCAGATTCCTGGGGATGGGAGGGTACTATCATACGTTCTGTAAGAATGTTGTGCAGATTCCTGGGGATGGGAGGGTACTATCATACGTTCTGTAAGAATGTTGTGCAGATTCCTGGGGATGGGAGGGTACTATCATACGTTCTGTAAGAATGTTGTGCAGATTCCTGGGGATGGGAGGGTACTATCATACGTTCTGTAAGAATGTTGTGCAGATTCCTGGGGATGGGAGGGTACTATCATACGTTCTGTAAGAATGTTGTGCAGATTCATGGGGATGGGAGGGTACTATCATACGTTCTGTAAGAATGTTGTGTAGATTCCTGGGGATGGGAGGGTACTATCATACGTTCTGTAAGAATGTTGTGTAGATTCCTGGGGATGGGAGGGTACCATCATACGTTCTGTAAGAATGTTGTGTAGATTCCTGGGGATGGGAGGGTACTATCATATGTTCTGTAAGAATGTTGTGCAGATTCCTGGGGATGGGAGGGTACTATCATACGTTCTGTAAGAATGTTGTGCAGATTCCTGGGGATGGGAGGGTACTATCATACGTTCTGTAAGAATGTTGTGCAGATTCCTGGGGATGGGAGGGTACTATCATACGTTCTGTAAGAATGTTGTGTAGATTCCTGGGGATGGGAGGGTACTATCATACGTTCTGTAAGAATGTTGTGTAGATTCCTGGGGATGGGAGGGTACCATCATACGTTCTGTAAGAATGTTGTGTAGATTCCTGGGGATGGGAGGGTACTATCATACGTTCTGTAAGAATGTTGTGCAGATTCCTGGGGATGGGAGGGTACTATCATACGTTCTGTAAGAATGTTGTGCAGATTCCTGGGGATGGGAGGGTACTATCATACGTTCTGTAAGAATGTTGTGCAGATTCCTGGGGATGGGAGGGTACTATCATACGTTCTGTAAGAATGTTGTGCAGATTCCTGGGGATGGGAGGGTACTATCATACGTTCTGTAAGAATGTTGTGCAGATTCCTGGGGATGGGAGGGTACTATCATACGTTCTGTAAGAATGTTGTGCAGATTCCTGGGGATGGGAGGGTACTATCATACGTTCTGTAAGAATGTTGTGCAGATTCCTGGGGATGGGAGGGTACTATCATACGTTCTGTAAGAATGTTGTGCAGATTCATGGGGATGGGAGGGTACTATCATACGTTCTGTAAGAATGTTGTGTAGATTCCTGGGGATGGGAGGGTACTATCATACGTTCTGTAAGAATGTTGTGTAGATTCCTGGGGATGGGAGGGTACCATCATACGTTCTGTAAGAATGTTGTGTAGATTCCTGGGGATGGGAGGGTACTATCATACGTTCTGTAAGAATGTTGTGCAGATTCCTGGGGATGGGAGGGTACTATCATACGTTCTGTAAGAATGTTGTGCAGATTCCTGGGGATGGGAGGGTACTATCATACGTTCTGTAAGAATGTTGTGCAGATTCCTGGGGATGGGAGGGTACTATCATACGTTCTGTAAGAATGTTGTGTAGATTCCTGGGGATGGGAGGGTACTATCATACGTTCTGTAAGAATGTTGTGTAGATTCCTGGGGATGGGAGGGTACTATCATACGTTCTGTAAGAATGTTGTGTAGATTCCTGGGGATGGGAGGGTACTATCATACATTCTGTAAGAATGTTGTGTAGATTCCTGGGGATGGGAGGGTACTATCATACGTTCTGTAAGAATGTTGTGTAGATTCCTGGGGATGGGAGGGTACTATCATACGTTCTGTAAGAATGTTGTGTAGATTCCTGGGGATGGGAGGGTACTATCATACGTTCTGTAAGAATGTTGTGTAGATTCCTGGGGATGGGAGGGTACTATCATACGTTCTGTAAGAATGTTGTGTAGATTCCTGGGGATGGGAGGGTACTATCATACGTTCTGTAAGAATGTTGTGTAGATTCCTGGGGATGGGAGGGTACTATCACACGTTCTGTAAGAATGTTGTGTAGATTCCTGGGGATGGGAGGGTACTATCACACGTTCTGTAAGAATGTTGTGTAGATTCCTGGGGATGGGAGGGTACTATCATACGTTCTGTAAGAATGTTGTGTAGATTCCTGGGGATGGGAGGGTACTATCATACGTTCTGTAAGAATGTTGTGTAGATTCCTGGGGATGGGAGGGTACTATCATACGTTCTGTAAGAATGTTGTGTAGATTCCTGGGGATGGGAGGGTACTATCATACGTTCTGTAAGAATGTTGTGTAGATTCCTGGGGATGGAGGGTACTATCATACGTTCTGTAAGAATGTTGTGTAGATTCCTGGGGATGCGAGGGTACTATCATACGTTCTGTAAGAATGTTGTGTAGATTCCTGGGATGGGAGGGTACTATCATACGTTCTGTAAGAATGTTGTGTAGATTCCTGGGGATGGGAGGGTACTATCATACGTTCTGTAAGAATGTTGTGTAGATTCCTGGGGATGGGAGGGTACTATCATACGTTCTGTAAGAATGTTGTGTAGATTCCTGGGGATGGGAGGGTACTATCATACGTTCTGTAAGAATGTTGTGTAGATTCCTGGGGATGGGAGGGTACTATCATACGTTCTGTAAGAATGTTGTGTAGATTCCTGGGGATGGGAGGGTACTATCATACGTTCTGTAAGAATGTTGTGTAGATTCCTGGGGATGGGAGGGTACTATCATACGTTCTGTAAGAATGTTGTGTAGATTCCTGGGGATGGGAGGGTACTATCATACGTTCTGTAAGAATGTTGTGTAGATTCCTGGGGATGGGAGGGTACTATCATACGTTCTGTAAGAATGTTGTGTAGATTCCTGGGGATGGGAGGGTACTATCATACGTTCTGTAAGAATGTTGTGTAGATTCCTGGGGATGGGAGGGTACTATCATACGTTCTGTAAGAATGTTGTGTAGATTCCTGGGGATGGGAGGGTACTATCATACGTTCTGTAAGAATGTTGTGTAGATTCCTGGGGATGGGAGGGTACTATCATACGTTCTGTAAGAATGTTGTGTAGATTCCTGGGGATGGGAGGGTACTATCATACGTTCTGTAAGAATGTTGTGTAGATTCCTGGGGATGGGAGGGTACTATCATACGTTCTGTAAGAATGTGTGTAGATTCCTGGGGATGGGAGGGTACTATCATACGTTCTGTAAGAATGTTGTGTAGATTCCTGGGGATGGGAGGGTACTATCATACGTTCTGTAAGAATGTTGTGTAGATTCCTGGGGATGGGAGGGTACTATCATACGTTCTGTAAGAATGTTGTGTAGATTCCTGGGGATGGGAGGGTACTATCATACGTTCTGTAAGAATGTTGTGTAGATTCCTGGGGATGGGAGGGGTACTATCATACGTTCTGTAAGAATGTTGTGTAGATTCCTGGGGATGGGAGGGTACTATCATACGTTCTGTAAGAATGTTGTGTAGATTCCTGGGGATGCGAGGGTACTATCATACGTTCTGTAAGAATGTTGTGTAGATTCCTGGGGATGGGAGGGTACTATCATACGTTCTGTAAGAATGTTGTGTAGATTCCTGGGGATGGGAGGGTACTATCATACGTTCTGTAAGAATGTTGTGCAGATTCCTGGGGATGGGAGGGTACTATCATACGTTCTGTAAGAATGTTGTGCAGATTCCTGGGGATGGGAGGGTACTATCATACGTTCTGTAAGAATGTTGTGCAGATTCCTGGGGATGGGAGGGTACTATCATACGTTCTGTAAGAATGTTGTGCAGATTCCTGGGGATGGGAGGGTACTATCATACGTTCTGTAAGAATGTTGTGCAGATTCCTGGGGATGGGAGGGTACTATCATACGTTCTGTAAGAATGTTGTGCAGATTCCTGGGGATGGGAGGGTACTATCATACGTTCTGTAAGAATGTTGTGCAGATTCCTGGGGATGGGAGGGTACTATCATACGTTCTGTAAGAATGTTGTGCAGATTCCTGGGGATGGGAGGGTACTATCATACGTTCTGTAAGAATGTTGTGCAGATTCCTGGGGATGGGAGGGTACTATCATACGTTCTGTAAGAATGTTGTGCAGATTCCTGGGATGGGAGGGTACTATCATACGTTCTGTAAGAATGTTGTGCAGATTCCTGGGGATGGGAGGGTACTATCATACGTTCTGTAAGAATGTTGTGCAGATTCCTGGGGATGGGAGGGTACTATCATACGTTCTGTAAGAATGTTGTGTAGATTCCTGGGGATGGGAGGGTACTATCATACGTTCTGTAAGAATGTTGTGCAGATTCCTGGGGATGGGAGGGTACTATCATACGTTCTGTAAGAATGTTGTGCAGATTCCTGGGGATGGGAGGGTACTATCATACGTTCTGTAAGAATGTTGTGCAGATTCCTGGGGATGGGAGGGTACTATCATACGTTCTGTAAGAATGTTGTGTAGATTCCTGGGGATGGGAGGGTACTATCATACGTTCTGTAAGAATGTTGTGTAGATTCCTGGGGATGGGAGGGTACTATCATACGTTCTGTAAGAATGTTGTGTAGATTCCTGGGGATGGGAGGGTACTATCATACGTTCTGTAAGAATGTTGTGTAGATTCCTGGGGATGGAGGGTACTATCATACGTTCTGTAAGAATGTTGTGTAGATTCCTGGGGATGGGAGGGTACTATCATACGTTCTGTAAGAATGTTGTGTAGATTCCTGGGGATGGGAGGGTACTATCATACGTTCTGTAAGAATGTTGTGTAGATTCCTGGGGATGGGAGGGTACTATCATACGTTCTGTAAGAATGTTGTGTAGATTCCTGGGGATGCGAGGGTACTATCATACGTTCTGTAAGAATGTTGTGTAGATTCCTGGGGATGCGAGGGTACTATCATACGTTCTGTAAGAATGTTGTGTAGATTCCTGGGGATGCGAGGGTACTATCATACGTTCTGTAAGAATGTTGTGTAGATTCCTGGGGATGGGAGGGTACTATCATACGTTCTGTAAGAATGTTGTGTAGATTCCTGGGGATGGGAGGGTACTATCATACGTTCTGTAAGAATGTTGTGCAGATTCCTGGGGATGGGAGGGTACTATCATACGTTCTGTAAGAATGTTGTGCAGATTCCTGGGGATGGGAGGGTACTATCATACGTTCTGTAAGAATGTTGTGCAGATTCCTGGGGATGGGAGGGTACTATCATACGTTCTGTAAGAATGTTGTGCAGATTCCTGGGGATGGGAGGGTACTATCATACGTTCTGTAAGAATGTTGTGCAGATTCCTGGGATGGGAGGGTACTATCATACGTTCTGTAAGAATGTTGTGCAGATTCCTGGGGATGGGAGGGTACTATCATACGTTCTGTAAGAATGTTGTGCAGATTCCTGGGGATGGGAGGGTACTATCATACGTTCTGTAAGAATGTTGTGCAGATTCCTGGGGATGGGAGGGTACTATCATACGTTCTGTAAGAATGTTGTGCAGATTCCTGGGGATGGGAGGGTACTATCATACGTTCTGTAAGAATGTTGTGCAGATTCCTGGGGATGGGAGGGTACTATCATACGTTCTGTAAGAATGTTGTGCAGATTCCTGGGGATGGGAGGGTACTATCATACGTTCTGTAAGAATGTTGTGTAGATTCCTGGGGATGGGAGGGTACTATCATACGTTCTGTAAGAATGTTGTGCAGATTCCTGGGGATGGGAGGGTACTATCATACGTTCTGTAAGAATGTTGTGCAGATTCCTGGGGATGGGAGGGTACTATCATACGTTCTGTAAGAATGTTGTGCAGATTCCTGGGGATGGGAGGGTACTATCATACGTTCTGTAAGAATGTTGTGTAGATTCCTGGGGATGGGAGGGTACTATCATACGTTCTGTAAGAATGTTGTGTAGATTCCTGGGGATGGGAGGGTACTATCATACGTTCTGTAAGAATGTTGTGTAGATTCCTGGGGATGGGAGGGTACTATCATACGTTCTGTAAGAATGTTGTGTAGATTCCTGGGGATGGGAGGGTACTATCATACGTTCTGTAAGAATGTTGTGTAGATTCCTGGGGATGGGAGGGTACTATCATACGTTCTGTAAGAATGTTGTGTAGATTCCTGGGGATGGGAGGGTACTATCATACGTTCTGTAAGAATGTTGTGTAGATTCCTGGGGATGGGAGGGTACTATCATACGTTCTGTAAGAATGTTGTGTAGATTCCTGGGGATGGGAGGGTAGAGGAGGAGGAAATCTGCCATTACATTTAGATTCAGCCAAAGCACGACTTGGTAGTGCCACAGTGCTTGTTGCTCCCAACTTTGACAAACCATTTAAGTTGGACGTATACGCTAGTATAGTATAATTTGGTAACGGAATTATGAGTTTTAATCACTTAATAATTCACAAACAAAATATACATCAGAAAAATCACTAGAACTAATTGTTAGCTCCACCATTACTGGTTACTTCTGTGAACTTTCATTTCACATATCTTGAAGTTATGTGGGTTTTAGACAATATTACCAAAACTATTTCGCCAAACACGAATGTAAGTGTTGATAATAGTAGTCAGGGGTCTTTATGTCAACATGATTCTGGTTTTATGTAGTTCTGATATTGGACCTTTTAAGACTTTTTCTGGTGATGTTTTCTAAGATCCCTTTTCCATCTGTTGACCCAGAAATCAAAGCCTTCACTGGTTGAAAAATGTATCTAGAATTACATTTACCAAAAATATACACTCTTAGATTTCATTTGACACCCAATTACACATGCTCCTATGAACGTCATAATTGGTGCGTAAATCAAAATCTAATTTTATTGGTCACAACACATGTAGATGTTATTGCGAGTCTAGTGAAATGTTGGTGCTTCTAGTTCCGACAGTGCAGTATTATCTAAAAAGTAATATCTAACAATTTCACAAATACCTAAAAGACAATCCTTTTACATGGAAATGCCCTACTGTACCTCTAGAGATACTATCCATCCCCAAATAGTAATAAAGTGGTTGGACTGGTTGCTACTGGCCTCTCCAGCTTCAGGCTGAATCACACCCATGATGAGAGGAGGTTTACTGGACACACAGGGAGAAACTACAGGCTGAATCACACCCATGATGAGAGGAGGTTTACTGGACACACAGGGAGAAACTACAGGCTGAATCACACCCATGATGAGAGGAGGTTTACTGGACACACAGGGAGAAACTACAGGCTGAATCACACCCATGATGAGAGGAGGTTTACTGGACACACAGGGAGAAACTACAGGCTGAATCACACCCATGATGAGAGGAGGTTTACTGGACATACAGGGAGAAACTACAGTCTGAATCACACCCATGATGAGAGGAGGTTTACTGGACACACAGGGAGAAACTACAGGCTGAATCACACCCATGATGAGAGGAGGTTTACTGGACACACAGGGAGAAACTACAGGCTGAATCACACCCATGATGAGAGGAGGTTTACTGGACACACAGGGAGAAACTACAGTCTGAATCACACCCATGATGAGAGGAGGTTTACTGGACACACAGGGAGAAACTACAGGCTGAATCACACCCATGATGAGAGGAGGTTTACTGGACACACAGGGAGAAACTACAGGCTGAATCACACCCATGATGAGAGGAGGTTTACTGGACACACAGGGAGAAACTACAGGCTGAATCACACCCATGATGAGAGGAGGTTTACTGGACACACAGGGAGAAACTACAGTCTGAATCACACCCATGATGAGAGGAGGTTTACTGGACACACAGGGAGAAACTACAGGCTGAATCACACCCATGATGAGAGGAGGTTTACTGGACACACAGGGAGAAACTACAGGCTGAATCACACCCATGATGAGACTACCTTTAAGGCATAAGGGTTTGGTTAATGTAAGGATTAAGGTTAGTGTTAAGGTTAGGGTCCGTTTTAGGTTTTGGTCAGACGGGCTGTCAATGTGATGTTGGTCAGAAAAGTCAATTTAGTCTTTCCCTTCTCAAACCTGTCCTCCCCCTAACCAGCTCATATCATGTATTCCACCACCAGCACACCTGATTCACTCATCAGAGGTTTGGATGATTAGTTGACCAGTGGTACAAAGTGGACTGGATCTAGGTGAACTATGTGGAGAGTCTTCCAGGGACAGTACAGTACAGACTAAGAAGCTAATAACAGTGTAGTTTACTCAACTCATTCAAACTATCATGACTATTGTTTAGAGAGAAGATCTGCACAAGGGCATAAAGTTTAAGATATAGCAAGAAAGGACAATATGCAAGGTAGCCAAAGTGGAATCAAAAGTCATAGGCCTAATCATCAATCAAATATGAAATATAAAACCCAAATATAATCTACATATAAAGACAACATGTCATCTACATGTGTTATAGAATAGCTCCCTTCTCACATCCCAGGTCATGTTTGGACTGGAACGGGACAACTCAACGGGCTATGCGCATCTCCCCAATAGCCTACAGACAACTTTCCTGAGTGCAATGTCATTAATGTGACCGATATGTACAGTATAATAAGCATAGTGAAGAAGGAAAAGATCCCACCTCTGACGCACAGCAGAGACATCGCTGCAAGAGTCCCTCAATAATTTAAAAACAGTCATTGCGTTTCAATGAATGTCCTCCCCAAACGCTTGTTGCATCGTAAACTATCCTCCCAGTCCCTTGGGATTTCATCGGATGGATGATGCGCCGCTGCCATTTACTTGGATGAGAAGTTGGACGAACGCTCCTCCAGCTCACGATACGAAATGGTGGAGAACTACAGTGTGGTGATGTGTCGTTCACGAACGAACGGCTCTTTTTGAACGGATCTTTTTGTTGAACCTCGGGAACCGAATTGCATCGGTGAAAGAGCCATTCATCGGGCTCTATGATTTGCATACTGCTACAACTGCTTATTGACCTCAGAACAACGTTTTTCTGTAGATAAATTACAACATCATTATCTAAAGGGGGTGAATCCTCACTGCAGAAATAATAAATAGTGGGGAGAGAGTTGTGATTGTATGTTTGTTTGTACAGTTATGGCTCTAATGTTATTATTTTGTGTTCTCACTAAACACCCACATTTGTATTTGTGTGGGAAATGTTTGTAGGCTATGGTTGCTGTTTGTATTTCATTGAACTTTAGGCCCATACAAAGACAAATCACACAACATAGAATTCCAAATAACCTTAGGCAAAAATACACGAAGTAAAAGTCAAGTGAAAATAGTTATAAATGTCTTTATCAATTATGAGTAGCTACACATTATCTACTTTTGGACACTGGTGCGCAGGAGAACCCCTAGCTGTCAATCAAGCAGGCACGGTGAACGGATTATGACGCTCAAGCGTTCCAAATGACGCAACAATACAGCTCCAGACCAGAGAAAGTTAATGCCGAAGAAATCATTCGGTTCAACACTAAAACTGAGGTTTGACACGTGTGATTTGAGGTGAGTCAAATATTTACAAAAGTTTACAATACATTAACCATCCGCTTCGTTATTTCTGTTGCTATCAATCACTCCATCTGTATCTCCTCTTCTGTCTGTCGGACTATCTGAATTGTCTGTGTACTGTCTAGCCAGCATATGCCAGAAAGGATCTTTCACATAGGCTCATATTCACAAGGTCTCATAGAAGGAGTGCTGATCAATAATCAGTTTGCTTTTAAATGAAACTGAATACGTTTTGATGGACAGGAGGCGACCTGATCCTAGATCAGCACTCCTACCCTGAAACACTTTGTGAACACAATCCAGGTGTACTGTGATTATGAAGTTGTGATGAGGTATTATTATATGAGTTGTGCTGATGCATGATGGGTTGTAGGCTAGAGCTTGAGGACTCAACTCTGAAGACTGTTTCTGAATTCACTGACCTGGTGAGTAAATGTTGTGTACAATGGCACCATCTAGTGACAGAAACATAGAAACACACATTGTTGCTGAACGAAGGCATCTCTTTATTTTCCAGAAATAAAACTTGTAGACCTTTCCTGCAGGCTCTGAGGAGATGGACAGCTCTTCTTCTTCTGGACGATCTCCGTCTCCTACTGGGACTGTCTTCTTACCCCCTCCTATCATGTGGAACAGTCTGTAAGTCATTCATCACATAACCTAGCTCTGGTACAGGGCATTATGTGCGGCTTGCTGAAGGAAGGCTCAGTGTCTGCAAGCTGTACGTAACGCCCTGGACCAGAGTGACACATTACCCACCTCTGGCCATCATGGACAGTCAACTCATCACATTCACGTACTGTAAGTCACAGTTGTGTGATTTGTGTTATTAAAGACAGTTAAATTGAGCAGAAGTTGAATTGTTATTTTACTATTGTAGTAAATTGTCTGAGTTCACTTCCTAAATAATGTGTTGACATTCCTTTGCTCACAGCTACAAGCAGGCAGAGATGGAGGTTCACTTCCCGAGTGAAGAGAAGAAGACCTATACAGAGAAGGAAGCCCACATGCTTGAGTTGAGGGGGAAGGATCGAACGATCCGAAATCAGAAGAAGGAGATGGACAGACTTCAAGTCTGCCTCTGGGAGGAGGAAAAGAAGAAGAGGAATGGTGGAACGGAGAAGGACAAGATCATTGAACAATTACAGTCTGAGACAGACCATCTCCGAGCCCTTTTAAAAGATGAAAGGAGGAGAAGAAGAGTAGAAAGGGGTATCATGGAAGAGTGGAAGGCTGAGATCTTGAGACTGAGGGAGGCAGAGTGCCAGAGGGAGTCAGAGAGCCAGAGGGAGGCAGAGAGCCAGAGAGATGCAGAGAGACAGAGAGAAGCAGAGAGACAGGGAGAAGCAGAGAGACAGAGGGAGGCAGAGAGAGAGAGGGAAGCAGAGAGACAGAGGGAGGCAGAGAGACAGAAGGAGGCAGAGAGACAGAGAGAAGCAGAGAGACAGAGAGAAGCAGAGAGAGCCACAGAAGCAATGGAACACCAGAGAAAACTGCAGGAGATCCACAGACTCAAACAACTGCTGGATCTACTGATAGTGGACCTACAACTGGCCCACGTAAGACATGTCATTGTTATTATTAAAAGGCAGTGTATATTTACCCAGCTGAAAATTAATAGTGGCAGACAGCGGTACGCCAACCCCTTTTTTAAACTTTTTTTCCTTTCCTTAACCCTTACCTTAACCTCACTGAAACTATACCTAACCTTTACCTTAACCCAACCCTAGGTCCTGAACCTAACCTTCATTTATCTCAACCCCTATGCCTTTCTTCTGCCGGTTGAATATCCACTTCCTTATTAACGTCATTACTGTTGTTGTTGTTGATAACTGTATCTGTGCAGGTTGTAAATAACTGCATTAGTGAAACATCATTTGTAGGAGTAATTTCTACAAGCATAAACATCAGAGGCAACATTGTTGTAACATCACACAAATTGTAACAGGAATTTCTGAAACCCCTAACTGAATGGGCAAGAAGGTTGTGTGTTTGTATTTGTACACATTTTGGACATAATTGATTCCATAAAATGTCTCATAATTTTTTCAAACCATGTCAATACATTAATTGACAATGAATTGTCCAGATGAATTGATCAACATGACCCTGCTATTGATGTTGTCCAGTGTTTTAATTAATTACTTAGCTCTAGGTTGCATTTCTGTGTATCATTCTCTGCAAATCCTTTGAAAGTATGTCTTGGTAATAGATTATCACTAATTTTACCTTTTAAAATGAAGCAAGAGATTGAGAGTTTGAGGCTATGGCAGAAAGTCATGGAGGAGCAGCGACCAAGACTGGCCTGGAACAACAAACCTATTGAAACAGGAAGAGAGAGGGAAAGAGAGAGGGAAAGGGAGAGAAAAGCAGAATTGGAAAGACAAGAAATGAAGAAGAAAGTGGAACAGGCAGAAGAAACGATAAAAGCGTTAGAACGAGAGATTGAGAGATTGAAAGAGATTGAGAAGGAAATCAAATTTGAAAGAGAAAGAGACATGCGTATTGCAGAGAATGAGAAAGTCAAACTGGTTAACGAAAAGGTAAAAGAGTTAGAGAGAGAGGTTGAGAGACTGAAAGAAGATATGACAACAAAAGAGATTCAATACAAAATCAAATTTGAAAGAGCGAAAGAAGTGTTTAGAAGACAGAATGAGAGAGTGAAACAGGTTAACCAAAATGTACTAGTGTTAGACAGAGAGGTTGTGAGAATGAAAGAAGAGATTAGATTGAAAGACGAGACTGAACCAGAGAGAACATTTGATAGAGACAGAGAGAGAGGAAATGATTGGAGACAAAGTGAAGAGGAGATGAAAAAGAGAGTGGAGAGAGAGATGGAGCTGGAGACAGCCCTCATCAATGACAAAAAGACGTCTGAATTGGAGGAAGTCTTCAAGAAAATCAAGGAACAGCGGATTGAATTAGAAAATATGGAAACAGACAAATATAAATGGAAACAGAACCAAATGGACATGGAGGAGAAGATGGAGGGTGAGCACAACAAACAGAAAGAGGTAGAAAGCAAGAGAATGGAGAAAATACCAAAACAGAGACAAGAAGAAGATGAGAAGAAGAAGGAGATGGAGAGAGAAGAAGAAGAGGAGAGACGCAAACAGAAGCACATAGAGATGGAAGAGGAAGAAAGAGATGGGGAGAAAGAGAGACAGAGAGACATCAAAAGAAAGATCATGGAAAAGAGACAAAAACATATCGAAAGAGAAGAAGAGAGACAGAAAGTGATTGAAAGAGATCGTGAAGAAGAAAGATGTAAACAGAAGCAAATAGAGATGGAAGAGGAAGAAAGGGAGAGGGAGAAAGATAGACAGAGAGAGATCAAAAGGAAGATAATGGAAAAGAGACATAAAAATATGGAAAGAAAGAGAGACTGAGAGAGATTGAAAGAGATCGTGAAGAAGAAAGATGTAAACAGAAGCAAATAGAGATGGAAGAGGAAGAAAGGGAGAGGGAGAAAGATAGACAGAGAGAGATCAAAAGGAAGATAATTGAAAAGAGACATAAAAATATGGAAAGAGAAGAGAGACAGAGAGAGATTGAAAGAAAGATAATGGAAAAGAGACAAAAACAAATCGAAAGAGAAGAAGAGAGACAGAAAGAGATTGAAAGAGAGCATGAAGAAGAACTATTTGAACAGAAGCAAAAAGAGATGGAAGAGGAAGAACGAGAGAGGGAGAAAGAGAGACAGAGAGAGATCAAAAGAAAGATAATGGAAAAGAGACAAAAACATATCGAAAGAGAAGAAGAGAGACAGAAAGAGATTGAAAGAGATCGTGAAGAAGAAAGATGTAAACAGAAGCAAATAGAGATGGAAGAGGAAGAAAGAGAGAGGGAGAAAGAGAGACAGAGAGAGATTGAAGAAGAAAGATGTCAACAGAAGCAAATAGAGATGGAAGAGGAAGAACGAGAGAGGGAGAAAGAGAGACAGAGACAGAAAAATATGGAAAGAGAAGAAGAGAGACAGAGAGAGATTGAAAGAGAGAATGAAGAAGAAAAATGTAAACAGAAGCAAATTGAGATGGAAGAGGTAGAACGAGAAGAAGAAAGACAGAGAGAGATTGAAAGAGAAGAAGAGGAGAGACGCAAACAGAAGCACATAGAGATGGAAGAGGAAGAAAGAGAGAGGGAGAAAGAGAGACAGAGACAGATCAGAAGACAGAGAATGGAAAAGAGACAAAAACATATCGAAAGAGAAGAGAGACAGAAAGACATTGAAAGAGAGCATGAAGAAGAACTATTTGAACAGAAGCAAAAAGAGATGGAAGAGGAAGAACGAGAGAGGGAGAAAGAGAGACAGAGAGAGATTGTAAGAGAGTATGAAGAAGAAAGATGTCAACAGAAGCAAATAGAGATGGAAGAGGAAGAAAGAGAAGAAGAGAGACAGAGAGCGATCGAAGAGAAAGAAAGACGACAGCAACAAGAGGAGAGAAAGATAATGTTTGAGAGAGATCAAGAAGAAGAAAATATATGGAAACAGAAGCAAATTGACATGGAGAAGGAGGGAAGAGAGGGGGAGAACAAGAGACAGAGAGAGATAGAAGAGATACACAGACGACAACAACAAGAGGAGAGACCGAAACAAATGGAGAAGGAGAAAGAAAGGGAGAAAGACAATGACAATCAGAGAGAGATGGAATTAAAAGATCAGCAACAGAAAGAGATGGAGAAAGAAAAGATGATTATGAGAGAAAGGGAGGAAGCAGGAAGAAGAAAGGAGGGGAAGAAAAATATTTTGGGGGAAATTGAGGGACAGAATGAACTGGAGATAGAACAGGAGAGAGAGATGGAAGAAAAGCAGGAAGTGATTAAGGAAGCAGAGGAAGAGTACAGGGAAAGAGAAGAGAGAGGAAAGGAAGTAAGCATGAAGAAACATGTAGTAGTTAATGTTAAAGCAAAAGCACGGGAAGTCTTCAATAGGCGTAAAGAGAGGAGGTTAGAAGTGTTGAAGGGGGAACGAGAACACATAGAAAGAGGACAACAAATCAGGAGGGAGAAGGAGGAAAGACGGCTGGAGATGGAAAGAAAACAGGAGAGGGCAAGACAACAAGAGGAGCAGGATAAAAAACAAGAGATTGAAATTGCTAGACAGAAAGAAATGTTGAGACTAAGAGAGGAGGAGAGGCAGAGAGAGGAAGAGAGAGAGGAGCAGAGAAAGAGAGCCATTGAAGGCCATTTAGCTTTAATCAGAGAGAGAGAGAAGATTTTAGAGGTAAAGAAAAAAGAGAAGATGGGGGGGCCAGACAGCCAGCAGCTAGAAGCTCCAGAAGAGGCTGAAACATCAGAGCCAACCTCCAAGAACAAGAAAAAGCCAAGCATCTGGAAGAGAATTAAGATGAGGTAAAGAATGTTTAAACATCTATTCATGTTTTACACTGTTAATATATATATATGTTATCACTTTAAAAAGTGACATTATGCAAATGTGAGGGTTTAGTGTACATGCAACACACATGTAAACATATAGATACTTACCTGTCTCTGTGATGTCTTACAGCCTTCCTGACGTGCTGTCTGCCTAGAGCTGGAACTCGATGAAGCCACAGTTCCACTGAGGTTACGTTGGTAATTAAAAGTGTCGCCCAATAATTCCTCCTCCTCTTTAAGTCATCGAGCCACATTTCCTCCTCAAAACATTATAGTCTCCTCAAGCCAGCAAGTATCCTCTTTATCAGGCAACAAACCATCTAAGATCAGTGACCCTCCTCCCCAGAGCAGAGACTCTCATCTGTATCCTAGTTAAATTCATCTCTGCTTACCACCTCTACAGTCCTAGAAAATATCCCAAAAATGGAAATGGTTTCAACAGAAGTCCTCCCCTCAGACCAGTGGCTCCACAGACCAGAGTTTCTCATCTTTATTCAAGTTGAATGCAACTCTGATCATTTCCACCACCTCTCCTGTTAAGGGGAGGTGCTGAAAAGGAGGTCTGGGAGGAGGTCTGCAGGTAGCCTGGACCGGACCGGTAGCAGCTAAGTTGCTGGCTCCATCCCCGGGTAGAGCTGCTCAAGTCAGGCCAGTGATGTTTGATGATGTCATTTTTGTTAGCAAAGTTTTACTCTTTAATAAAAGCATTTAGTAAAAAAGCAATATTGTTGTTACGGTGTGGATTGTTTTGTTATTTATTAGAATTGAAACATCCAGTAGTCATGGTAGATGTTAGACTTTCAATGAGACACCTAACATTCCATCAGTTTGATCCAATGTGTGACATGTTATATTATATTAGTCCTCTATACACATCTATTTTAGACCATAGGAGAAATATCAGATTGAAATAGCTTCTCTAAGAATCTGAGGAGAGAGCAACAGTAGATGCATCGTTAGCTCTCCCACCTCCAGTTCAGTACTCGGGTCATTCCACCAATTGAGTACCTTTTGGGGAGTGTAACTTTTATTTCACCTAATTCTAATATTTTGTCATAAATAGCACATGTTCAACTTAATAAAAAACATGTTTTCCCATCTCAAAAGTAACAAATACATACTATAGTAAGTGCCTATTAAGTGCCAAATAAAGTGACAGGGTTGACTGTAACAGAGTTGACTATTTCATCTAGAATCAACCATAGATCCCCATGTGACAGGGGGAATGGAATGCAAGCTTACCAAACACATGTAAATAGTTTAAACATTTCTAGACTGTCTATCTATAGGTAACAGGGTTGGTGTGTTATAATTCACCCACCCAGTGGTGATTGCAGCATGTACATCTTGGTGGGGAAAACTCCCCCAAAATGTTTTAGATGAATGCCAGCAAAGCCACTACACAACACAACACTAAACAATACATTAATTGCAATATAACTTTAACAAACGGTGCCCACAAACTGTTAGGGTCGACATAAAGCTGATGGACGTAGTCAATATAACCATTTGTATAGCACTTTTGAAGTGAACATGGGCCATTCTTACAGTATTCTCCCTGTACACCAAGTCATAACTGCATATAAGCAGACAATGAAAGCACTTACAAAATTTGATGATTACATTTCTCTAAAATGGGCTGTAGTCTACATGTGCATCATCAAGTCAGAGCAGTAGGCTAAGTTATGAGAGGGGAAAGTGACAACATTATTAGGGTGAGGCACATGGGCTCCTAACAGCTTACTACACAACATACACTTAGTATTACTTTCTTATCTACAGTATACACATCTCCCTGGCATATTACATCATTTATAGAGCAGCAGTCAATACATTGTTGGACTCACCTTGTTGTGCTCACTTGAACAGGAAGGTGTAGCGGCGGTTTGGCATCAAAGTCTGTCATTCTCTGGATTTATGGTTCTTTCAAGACAACTGGGAACTCGGGAAAAAACAAGGTTGAATCTTGACATCAGTGATCTTCAGGTCAGAGTAGAAGAAAGAGGCCCGAGTTCCTGACTTGGATTTCTGAGTTTGATGGCCGTTCAAAACCTGTTTTCCCAGTCAGAGTTCCCAGTTGTCTTGAACTCACTGAAGTCTAAGAGTTCCCAGTCAGAGTTCACAGTTGTCTTGAACTCACTGAAGTCTAAGATGTCCCAGTTCCGAGTTTCCAGTTGTTTTGAATGCGGCAGTAGTGATGTTGAATAGCAGGCTAGTGATTGCTTTGTTAAGCTTGCAGTTAGCCACTGATTCCTTCCAAACCACTCATTGTTGAATTTACGATTTCCAACTTTTTGTGTTTATTTGGAAAGGTTGATGACCACCGATACTTTTTATCTATAATTTCTCTTCATATGACAAGGATTGAAAAGGATTTGCCAGTAGATTGTTGACTGGATGCATGATGATGACTGCTAGCTTGGTAGCTTTGATTTTGAAAATATGATGTTGAACCAATCACGGCGCAACCAGAGAACATAACCAACCCCTTAAATAAGGTATTTAAGTTCTGTATTTTTAATAGATTTGCAAAAATGTCTAAATATATATTTTCACTTTAACATTGTGTGTAGATTATAGAAGATTTTTTATTTATTTATTTAAACCATTTTAGAGTAAGTCTGTAACGTTACTAAGTGTGGAAAAAGGTCAAGGGGTCTGAATACTTTCAGAAGGCACTGTGCATATGATGGGCATGATGTTTTCACGACAACTGAGAACTACAAAATAAAAAATAAAAAAAGTAAAATCATGACGTCAGTCATCTTCTGGTCGGAAAGTTCGGAACTCCAGAAAGATACTCAAGTGACCGACTTGGAATTCTGAGTTGGATGACCTTTCAAAAGATTTTTATCAGTCGGGTCTCGTTTTTTCCCAAGTTACCAGTTGTTAAGAATGCACTTGAGTCGGAGACTTCAGACCTCCGAGTTGCTATCTCTAGTCCTGTAGGCTCAAAGGAGGGAGGGAGAGAATGTAACCGATGTGAAATGGCTAGCTAGTTAGTGGTGGTGCGCGCTAATAGCGTTTCAATCGGGTGACGTCACTCGCTCTGAGACCTGAAGTAGTTCCCCTTGCTCTGCAAGGGCCGTGGCTTTTGTGGCGCGATTGGTAATGATGCTTCGTGGGTGACTGTTGATGTGTGCAGAGGGTCCCTGGTTCGAGCCTGGGTAGGGGCGAGGGGATGGACTAAGGTTATACTGTTACAAGAGCATGAGAGGGTTCACCTTCCACGCCCCCTGCTCTCTCTCCCTCCAGTGAGACTGACTAGAGACACCTGATGGTGAAACTCGAATCACACTGCATATCTGCCTCATGCACAAATGCATGTTCTGCTTGTGACCAGAGAAAGCTAAATATTCCTTTCTGATGGGCCAGTGAAGGTAGGAAACATCTCCTCCACCCCGCTGATCCTCAACACTGGGGCCCCACAAGGGTGCGTGCTCAGCCCACTCCTGTTCTCACTGTTCACCCATGACTGCGTGGACATGCACGCCTCCAACTCAATCATCAAGTTTGCATATGACACAACAGTGGTAGGCTTGATTACCAACAACGATGAGACAGCCTACAGGGACGAGGTGAGGGCTCTGGGAGTGTGGTGCCAGGACAATAATCTCTCACTCAACGTCAACAAAGGAGATGATCATGGACTTCAGGAAAGAGCAGAGGGAGCACCCTCCTATTCACATCGACGGGACAGCTGTGGAGAAGGTGGAAAGTTTTAAGTTCCTCAGCGTACACATCACTGACCAAACTGAAATGGTCCACAGACAGTGTGGTGAAGAAGGCTGAAAAAATTTGGCTTGTCACCTAAAACCTGTCGGGCTGTATCCTGTCGTGCTGTATCGCCGCCTGGTACGGAAACTGCACCGCCCACAACCGCAGGGCTCTCCAGAGGGTGGTGCGGTCTGCACAAAGCATCACCGGGGGCAAACTACCTGCCCTCCAGGACACCTACACCACCCGATGACACGGGAAGGCCAAAAAGATCATCAAAGACAGCAACCACCCGAGCCACTGCCTGTTCACCCCGCTAGTATCCAGAAGGGGAGGTCAGTACAGCTGCATCAAAGCTGGGACCGAGAGACTGAAAAAGACTGAAAAACAGCTTCTATCTCAAGGCCATCAGACTGTTAAATAGCCATAACTGACGCAGAGAGGCTGCTTGAGGCACAGACTTAATCATTGACCATTTTAATTATGTCACTTTAATAATGTTTACATATCTTGCATTACTCATCCCATATGCATATCCTGTATTCTATACTATTCTACTGTATCTTAGTCTATGTATTACTCATCCCATATGCATATCCTGTATTCTATACTATTCTACTGTATCTTAGTCTATGCATTACTCATCTCATATGTATCTCCTGTATTCTATACTATTCTACTGTATCTTAGTCTATGCATTACTCATCCCATATGTATATACTGTATTCTATACTATTCTACTGTATCTTAGTCTATGCATTACTCATCCCATATGTATCTCCTGTATTCTATACTATTCTACTGTATCTTAGTCTATGCATTACTCATCTCATATGTATCTCCTGTATTCTATACTATTCTACTGTATCTTAGTCTATGCATTACTCATCCCATATGTATATACTGTATTCTATACTATTCTACTGTATCTTAGTCTATGCATTACTCATCCCATATGCATATCCTGTATTCTATCCTATTCTACTGTATCTTAGTCTATGTATTACTCATCCCATATGCATATCCTGTATTCTATACTATTCTACTGTATCTTAGTCTATGCTGCTCTGACATTACTCATCTCATATGTATATCCTGTATTCTATACTATTCTACTGTATCTTAGTCTATGTATTACTCATCCCATATGCATATCCTGTATTCTATACTATTCTACTGTATCTTAGTCTATGTATTACTCATCCCATATGCATATCCTGTATTCTATCCTATTCTACTGTATCTTAGTCTATGCTGCTCTGACATTACTCATCTCATATGTATATCCTGTATTCTATACTATTCTACTGTATCTTAGTCTATGCATTACTCATCCCATATGCATATCCTGTATTCTATACTATTCTACTGTCTCTTAGTCTATGCATTACTCATCCCATATGCATATCCTGCATTCTATACTATTCTACTGTATCTTAGTCTATGCATTACTCATCCCATATGCATATCCTGTATTCTATACTATTCTACTGTATCTTAGTCTATGCATTACTCATCTCATATGTATCTCCTGTATTCTATACTATTCTACTGTATCTTAGTCTATGCATTACTCATCTCATATGTATCTCCTGTATTCTATACTATTCTACTGTATCTTAGTCTATGCATTACTCATCCCATATGTATATACTGTATTCTATACTATTCTACTGTATCTTAGTCTATGCATTACTCATCCCATATGCATATCCTGTATTCTATCCTATTCTACTGTATCTTAGTCTATGTATTACTCATCCCATATGCATATCCTGTATTCTATACTATTCTACTGTATCTTAGTCTATGCTGCTCTGACATTACTCATCTCATATGTATATCCTGTATTCTATACTATTCTACTGTATCTTAGTCTATGTATTACTCATCCCATATGCATATCCTGTATTCTATACTATTCTACTGTATCTTAGTCTATGTATTACTCATCCCATATGCATATCCTGTATTCTATCCTATTCTACTGTATCTTAGTCTATGCTGCTCTGACATTACTCATCTCATATGTATATCCTGTATTCTATACTATTCTACTGTATCTTAGTCTATGCATTACTCATCCCATATGCATATCCTGTATTCTATACTATTCTACTGTCTCTTAGTCTATGTATTACTCATCCCATATGCATATCCTGCATTCTATACTATTCTACTGTATCTTAGTCTATGCATTACTCATCCCATATGCATATCCTGTATTCTATACTATTCTACTGTATCTTAGTCTATGCATTACTCATCCCATATGTATATACTGTATTCTATACTATTCTACTGTATCTTAGTCTATGCATTACTCATCCCATATGTATATCCTGTATTCTATACTATTCTACTGTATCTTAGTCTATGTATTACTCATCCCATATGTATATCCTGTATTCTATACTATTCTACTGTATCTTAGTCTATGCATTACTCATCCCATATGCATATCCTGTATTCTATACTATTCTACTGTATCTTAGTCTATGCATTACTCATCCCATATGTATATCCTGTATTCTATACTATTCTACTGTATCTTAGTCTATGCCACTCTGTAGCCTGTTATATACTGTGTATATACTGTATTCTATACTATTCTACTGTATCTTAGTCTATGCATTACTCATCTCATATGTATCTCCTGTATTCTATACTATTCTACTGTATCTTAGTCTATGCATTACTCATCCCATATGTATATACTGTATTCTATACTATTCTACTGTATCTTAGTCTATGCATTACTCATCCCATATGCATATCCTGTATTCTATACTATTCTACTGTATCTTAGTCTATGCATTACTCATCCCATATGTATATACTGTATTCTATACTATTCTACTGTATCTTAGTCTATGTATTACTCATCTCATATGTATATACTGTATTCTATACTATTCTACTGTATCTTAGTCTATGTATTACTCATCCCATATGTATATACTGTATTCTATACTATTCTACTGTATCTTAGTCTATGCCACTCTGTAGCCTGTTATATACTGTGTATATACTGTATTCTATACTATTCTACTGTATCTTAGTCTATGTATTACTCATCCCATATGCATATCCTGTATTCTATACTATTCTACTGTATCTTAGTCTATGTATTACTCATCTCATATGTATATCCTGTATTCTATACTATTCTACTGTATCTTAGTCTATGCATTACTCATCTCATATGTATATACTGTATTCTGTCCTATTCTACTGTATCTTAGTCTATGCATTACTCATCTCATATGTATATACTGTATTCTGTCCTATTCTACTGTATCTTAGTCTATGCATTACTCATCTCATATGTATATACTGTATTCTGTCCTATTCTACTGTATCTTAGTCTATGCATTACTCATCTCATATGTATATACTATATTCTATTCTATTGTACTATATCTTAGTCTGTGCCGCTCTGACATTTCTCATCCATATATTTATATATTCTTAATTCCAATATTTTACTTAGATTTGTGTGTATTGGGTATTTGTTGTGAAATTGTTGGATATTACTTGTTAGATATTTCTGCACTGTCGGAAACTGAGATTTAAACTGCAGCCAAGTATCGATGATAATGTCACCATAACAAGACCCTAGATATGTATTGGAAAGGAGCATAAAGCTCATCACCTTGCACGTTCACCACCCTGTAAAGTTCATCATCATTTATCTGGATCACATAATATGTTATTGTAGTGATTCCAAGTTTACTTCAATGTAGGCTAATGGTAATTATATTGGCAGGGTAGCCTGTAGAGTGTAGAGGTGGCAGGGTAGCCTAGTGGTTCGAGTGTAGACGGCAGGGTAGCCTAGTGGTTAGAGTGTAGACGGCAGGGTAGCCTAGTGGTTAGAGTGTAGACGCAGGGTAGCCTAGTGGTTAGAGTGTAGAGGCGGCAGGGTAGCCTAGTGGTTAGAGTATAGACGCAGGGTAGCCTAGTGGTTAGAGTGTAGAGGCGGCAGGGTAGCCTAGTGGTTAGAGTGTAGAGGCGGCAGGGTAGCCTAGTGGTTTCAGTGTAGAGGCGGCAGGGTAGCCTAGTGGTTAGAGTGTAGACGGCAGGATAGCCTAGTGGTTCGAGTGTAGACGCAGGGTAGCCTAGTGGTTAGAGTGTAGAGGTGGCAGGGTAGCCTAGTGGTTTAAGTGTAGAGGCGGCAGGGTAGCCTAGTGGTTAGGGTGTTGGACTACTAACCTGAAGGTTGCAAGTTCAAACCCCCGAGCTGACAAGGAACACATCTGTCGTTCTGCCCCTGCAGTCAACCCACTGTTCCTAGGCTTTCATTGAAAATAAGAATTTGTTCTTAACTGACTTGCCTACTTAAAAAAAAAAAAGGTGAATACAAGCGTTTCCAACTACATTTCACGCATAATTAATTTTACCGACACAAAAATAGCTCACCTTGTCTAGCCTATTTTATTTTGTCGACATTTGGAAAGTTGTTCAGTTTCCATCAGGCTTGTCATTAAAATGTTTTTCCCGACATACCTAACTCGCATTAAAAAAAAGTTGGATGGAAACCGGGTTAGTGTCGTAGAAGAAACCGCCCAAGTTTGACCCCCACCTAACTGCGGGTCGCCCAAAAGCGGGTAGCTAACCTCCAGAACGGTTGAAGTATGTCCTTGATCCTCACGGTATTGGACCTGACGGAATCCCTATGAGAGAGGGCTGAGCTGAATCCGGGTTGACGTAATAACGTACTGTAGCCCTGTTATGCGCTGCTTCTGCGTTGTCGAGCGCTGGGCGCGAGCAAAAAAACAAACATATTCCAAGCGTCAGTGATTAGGCCTATTATTCGCGTGAATATTGAGGACAAAGGACAAGGTGGATACTATTGACACGATAATAACATCGTTGGCAACCTGCTTAAACGTAAGTATAGTCGCCTTCGTGTCTTTCTAGTAGAAGGCTGTGATATAATGGTAAGAGAGGGAGAGGGGAGAAGCAATGCATTGCTTGGACAGCATCACATCGGAAGCTGGAAAATCCCGCCGTAGCACCATAACGGTAAAGGAACAGCAAAAACCGGTCTTGCAACAAAAAATGTCTTTATTGCTAATGGGTCTATATCGCTTCGGATGCATTTTAGACTACCGTAGCCAGTAGTGGATCTTAGTCTGTAGCCTAACCTTTCTGTGAAGGAATCATACGTTGCCATGAAACGGGCCTCGATCTGCTATAAACCTTTACAAAATTGTCTCCAACAATAGTCGTTTCGATCTTGGTGTTGGTGAATTCGCCATGTGGTCTATATGAAAGGGCACTTCAGTGAATATAACAGGCTTTTCAAAATGAAGTATTGTTGCACAATTTCTACTTAGAATATCAAAAGGGACGCAAATGGAATAATTTCGTAGAATGACCCAGCCTATAGATGCTCTATATTAGCCTAAGCAATGTATTTACGTGAAATACTCAGACTATTTCTGATAGCATACCCTATGTTGAGACTTGTGACAACAAAGCAGCGCTTGTTCTTGTGCTCTGCTCTGCTCTTGTCTCTATAACTGCGTTGTGTTGTTATTGTCGCGTTTTTATTGTCGCCTCTGCGGCTGTGGAACGCACTTCCAGACACTATTAGGGTTTCAGAGTCTCTGTTCTCCTTTATGGCACAGCTCAAGACCGTGCTGTTCAGTAAAGCTTTCAAGAACCTCTGCTAATTCTGTCCTCATGTCCAGCTGTATGTCGTTTTGTTTGTTGTCTGTGTTCTGTGGTTTGGATTGTTTTTATTAGTTGTTTTATTATTTTGCGCCTTGAGTAGTAGAAAATGCTTTACAAATGAAAATTATTATTATTTCACCTATATCGGCTAGTGGTCATTCCTGCTTTGCATTGGAGAAGAAAGAGAGAAAGATGTTCACTGTTCATTTCTGATTGTTCATTTAATTTTTGTTTATTATCTATTTCACTTCCTTTGGCAATGTTAACATGTTTACCGTGACAATAAATCCCGATAAATTGAGAGCGAGAGATGCAACCAAGCTTGTCTGTGTTGCCTATCCTCCAGTTATGCAACCCTCATATCATTGGCGGCAGGTAGCCTAGCGGTTAGAACGTTGGGTCAGTAATCGAAAGGTTGCTATATCGAATCCCCGGGAAAATAAATATGTGTTATTATCCGACTTACCTAGTTAAATGTCAAATAAATAAAAAATCCATCTTCATTCTGGCTAATCTGAAGTTTAATGTCCCGAATTGATTCCGCTCAACACAGACAGAGCGAGGCAATCATTACAAAGATAGGCTTCAAATGTGTAAATATGTCACATACGTCTAGGTATTTTACAATACTCGCCCCAGGTCTCTAGTAGCCCGGCTGCGGCTTAACTCTGTCTCCACCCTGTTCAGATCAAGTTCCCACTTGTCCTGGCTCTATAGAAGGAGAAGATTACAATCAAATCTCTTCAGTATTTTGAGCCATAAACAGACTGGGTGACTGAAGGGGGTAAAGGATAAGGCAAAGGGCACCCTATATCCCAACATAGTGCGCTACTTCTCAAATCAAATCTTATTGGTCCATACACACATATGTGTAAAGTACTTAAGTTAAAATACTTTAAAGTACTACTTAAATATTTTTTTTAGGGGATCTGTACTTTACTATTTATATTTTTGACTACTTTTACTTCCCTACATTCTTAAAGAAAATAATGTACTTTTTACTCCATACATTTTCCCTGACACCTAAAAGTACTCTTTACATTTAGAATGCTTAGCAGGACAGGAAAATGGTCCAATTCACACACTTATCAAGAGAACGTTCCTGTTCATCTACTGCCTCTGATCTGATGGACTCACTAAACAGAGAACATCCCTGGGCATCCCTACTGCCTCTGATCTGGTGGACTCACTAAACAGAGAACATCCCTGGGCATCCCTACTGCCTCTGATCTGGTGGACTCACTAAACAGAGAACATCCCTGGTCATCTACTGCCTCTGACCTGGAGGACTCACTAAACAGAGAACATTCCTGGTCATCATAACTGCCTCTGATCTGGAGGAATCACTAAACAGAGAACATCCCTGGTCACCCCTACTGCCTCTGATCTGGTGGACTCACTAAACACAAATGCTTTGTTTGTAAATCATGTCTGAGTGTTGGAGTGTGTCAATTTAAAAAAACAAGACAATAGTGCCACCTGGTTTGTTTAATATAAGGAATTTGAAATTATTTTTTACTTTTGATACATAAGTATACATAAGTATATTTAAAACGAAATACTTTTAGACTTTTACTCGGGTAGTAAAAGTGCTTCTACACCTGCATTGCTTGCTGTTTGGGGTTTTAGGCTGGGTTTCTGTACAGCACTTTGAGATATCAGCTGATGTACGAAGGGCTATATAAATAAATTTGATTTGATTTGATTAGTATTATTGGGTAGTATTCCCACTACTGCACACACAGCGAAATGCTAATATTGCTAGCGCCAACAGTGCAGTAATATCTAACACATAGAATTAAAGCATATAAATATTCAGATGAGGAATTTATTTGAACTAGGCAAGTCAGTTGAAAACAATTTCTTATTTTCAATGACGGCCTAGGAACAGTGGATTAACTTCCTGTTCAAGGGCAGAACGACAGATTTTGTACCTTGTCAGCTCGGGGATTTGAACTTGCAACCTTTACCTTTGCAACCGTTACTAGTCCAATGCTCTAACCACTAGGCTACCCTGCCACCCCAAATGTTGGAGTCTGGAGTGTGTGTATATGACTACATGACCAAAGGTATGTGGACACCTGCTCGTCAAACATCTCCTTCCAAAATCACGGGCATTAATATGGAGTTGTCCCCCCCCCCCCCCCCCTTTGCAGCTATAACAGCCTCCACTCTTCTGGGAAGACTTTACACTACATGTTGGAACATTGCTGCGGGGACTTGCTTCCGTTCAGCCACAAGAGCATTAGTCAGGACGGGCACTGATGTTGGGCGATTAGGCCTGGCTCATAGTCGGCGTTCCAATTCATCCTGAAGGTGTTAGATGGGGTTGAGGTCAGGGCTCGGTGCAGGCCAGTCAAGTTTTCCTACACCGATCTTGACAAACCGTTTCTGTATGGACCTCACTTTGTGCACGGGGGCATTGACATGCTGAAACAGGAAAGGCCCTTCCCCAAACTGTTGCCACAAAGTTGGAAGCAAAGAATCATCTAGAATGTCATTGTATGCTGTAGCGTTAAGATTTCCCTTCACTGGAACTAAGGGGCTTAGCTCAAACCATGAAAAACAGCCAAATATCATAAATCCTCCTCCACCAAACTTTACAGTTGGTGCTATGCATTGGAGCGGATTTGTCCGTGGGACTGCCAGATGGTGAAGTGAGGCAGTTTGGAAAACACTAGTAAGTGTTGCACCCGAGGACAGACAATGTTTTACGTGCTACACCCTTCAGCACTCGGCGGTCCCATTCTGTGAGCTTGTGTGGCCTACCACTTCTCGGCTGATCCGTTGTTGCTCCTAGACATTTTGTACTTCACAATAAAAGCACTTACAGTTGACCGGGGCAGCTTTAGTAGGGCAGTAAATTCAACAAACTCACTTGTTGGAAAGGTGGTATCCTATGACCGATCATGTACACCGCCAGGGACAGGACACTAGCAGGGATCATGTACACCGCCAGGGACAGGACACTAGCAGGGATCATGTACACCGCCAGGGACAGGACACTGGCAGGGATCATGTACATCGCCAGGGACAGGACACAAGCAGGGATCATGTACACCCCCAAGGACAGGACACGAGCAGGGATCATGTACACCGCCAGGGACAGGACACTGGCAGGGATCATGTACATCACCAGGGACAGGACACAAGCAGGGATCATGTACACCCCCAAGGACAGGACACGAGCAGGGATCATGTACACCGCCAGGGACAGGACACTGGCAGGGATCATTTACACCGCCAGGGACAGGACACTGGCAGGGATCATGTACATCGCCAGGGACAGGACACAAGCAGGGATCATGTACACCCCCAAGGACAGGACACGAGCAGGGATCATGTACACCGCCAGGGACAGGACACTGGCTGGGATCATGTACACCGCCAGGGACAGGACACTGGCAGGGATCATGTACACCCCCAAGGACAGGACACTAGCAGGGATCATGTACACCCCCCAGGACAGGACACGACACGAGCAGGGATCATGTACACCCCCCTGGACAGGACACTAGCAGGGATCATGTACACCCCCAGGAACAGTCTACAGAATGTGAAGACGATGTTACAGAACACAGATACAACATCCACCCTGCGTTGCGGACAGAGAGTAAAGTTGCAGGCTCTACTTACCTGTGTTTACACTACAGTACACTTAGTAGACATTTCACTAGAGGTCTACTTGTACAACAAGCTTACTATGTTACGTAAAGAGAGTAATCTTCCTATAGGCCGATAAGGGAAGGAAGAGAGGAGGGATCAGAGAGGGTGATGTGCTGTCTTTAGCCCTGACACACACATGATCAGGGATCAGAGACGGTGTGACTCCTGTTCTGTTTTTAGCCAGTGAGATCAGTGAGTGATCCTAACACTCCGTTGTTTCCAATGACAGAGGAAATAGGGGTGAATGTACCCTGTCCTGCCGAAGGAACACACACACACACACACACACACACACAGGTTAGTTAGTACGATTGACTGTGTACGTTAGTGTTGTGAATGTGGGTTGTGGTGAATGTGGGTTGTTGAGAATGTGGGTTGTGGTGAATGTGGGTTCTTCTGAATGTGGGTTCTTGAGAATGTGGGTTGTTGTGAATGTGGGTTGTTGTGAACGTGGGTTGTTGTGCTCGTGGGTTTGCATCCCGGGCCAGGCATTGCATCCCGGGCCAGACCGTGGTGGTGTGTGTCTCTGTGTGAGGAGGACAAAGGCTCTTTTAGTCAGTGAACATTCTCACACACACACACACACACACACACACACAATCACAGAGAAGCTTTGACACACACACACACACACACACACACACAATCACAGAGAAGCTTTGACACACACACACACACACACACACACACACACACACACACACACACACACACACACAAGTACATCTGACATTCATAAAGCAGTGTAAAGGCTGAGAGAAGGAGGGAGGAAAGAGACATGGAGAAGGTTAGGGACGAGGTTGCTAGTGACATCCATGTCGTATATACAGTGCCTTGCGAAAGTATTCGGCCCCCTTGAACTTTGCGACCTTTTGCCACATTTCAGGCTTCAAACATAAAGATATAAAACTGTATTTTTTTGTTAAGAATCAACAACAAGTGGGACACAATCATGAAGTGGAATGACATTTATTGGATATTTCAAACTTTTTTAACAAATCAAAAACTGAAAAATTGGGCGTGCAGAATTATTCAGCCCCTTTACTTTCAGTGCAGCAAACTCTCTCCAGAAGTTCAGTGAGGATCTCTGAATGATCCAATGTTGACCTAAATGACTAATGATGATAAATACAATCCACCTGTGTGTAATCAAGTCTCCGTATAAATGCACCTGCACTGTGATAGTTTCAGAGGTCCGTTAAAAGCGCAGAGAGCATCATGAAGAACAAGGAACACACCAGGCAGGTCCGAGATACTGTTGTGAAGAAGTTTAAAGCCGGATTTGGATACAAAAAGATTTCCCAAGCTTTAAACATCCCAAGGAGCACTGTGCAAGCGATAATATTGAAATGGAAGGAGTATCAGACCACTGCAAATCTACCAAGACCTGGCCGTCCCTCTAAACTTTCAGCTCATACAAGGAGAAGACTGATCAGAGATGCTGCCAAGAGGCCCATGATCACTCTGGATGAACTGCAGAGATCTACAGCTGAGGTGGGAGACTCTGTCCATAGGACAACAATCAGTCGTATATTGCACAAATCTGGCCTTTATGGAACAGTGGCAAGAAGAAAGCCATTTCTTAAAGATATCCATAAAAAGTGTCGTTTAAAGTTTGTCACAAGCCACCTGGGAGACACACCAAACATGTGGAAGAAGGTGCTCTGGTCAGATGAAACCAAAATTGAACTTTTTGGCAACAATGCAAAACGTTATGTTTGGCGTAAAAGCAACACAGCTCATCACCCTTAACACACCATCCCCACTGTCAAACATGGTGGTGGCAGCATCATGGTTTGGGCCTGCTTTTCTTCAGCAGAGACAGGGAAGATGGTTAAAATGGATGGGAAGATGGATGGAGCCAAATACAGGACCATTCTGGAAGAAAACCTGATGGAGTCTGCAAAAGACCTGAGACTGGGACGGAGATTTGTCTTCCAACAAGACAATGATCCAAAACATAAAGCAAAATCTACAATGGAATGGTTCAAAAATAAACATATCCAGGTGTTAGAATGGCCAAGTCAAAGTCCAGACCTGAATCCAATCGAGAATCTGTGGAAAGAACTGAAAACTGCTGTTCACAAATGCTCTCCATCCAACCTCACTGAGCTCGAGCTGTTTTGCAAGGAGGAATGGGAAAAAATGTCAGTCTCTCGATGTGCAAAACTGATAGAGACATACCCCAAGCGACTTACAGCTGTAATCGCAGCAAAAGGTGGCGCTACAAAGTATTAACTTAAGGGGGCTGAATAATTTTGCACGCCCAATTTTTCAGTTTTTGATTTGTTAAAAAAGTTTGAAATATCCAATAAATGTCGTTCCACTTCATGATTGTGTCCCAGTTGTTGTTGATTCTTCACAAAAAAATACAGTTTTATATCTTTACGTTTGAAGCCTGAAATGTGGCAAAAGGTCGCAAAGTTCAAGGGGGCCGAATACTTTCGCAAGGCACTGTATATGGGGACTTTCTTAGACAGGGTAACCGTTGGACACACTACTAGCAACAACAAACAATCAAGACTTTCGAGTTTCCAGAAAATAAAAATAAAAAAACTAAGAAATTAATTCTAAAAGCAAGAAAGGTTCTTTGTTTCATTTCAAAGGCACACAATTGTCTGTAAATGCCATTCTGGCTCCTAACATTTGATTCTAAACACAATACTATAGATGGTATTACGGTAATGATGTCCATCTCTACCACACCCCTCGCTGGCTGTCTCTGTAGCTTCTCTGGGGAGGTCTGCTCTGAATCCCAGCCCAATTCCTGGAAGTATAGTCCTGATGATGTAAGAGGGAGGAAGGGGGAGGCAGGGAGAGGGGGAGGGGAGGCAGGGAGAGGGAGGAAGGGGGAGGCAGGGAGAGGAGGAGGGGAGAGGGAGGAAGGGGGAGGCAGGGAGAGGGGGAGGCAGGGAGAGGGAGGAAGGGGGAGGCAGGGAGAGGGGGAGGGGAGGAAGGATGTCCTTTGTTTGTAGCTTGTCCTCTCCTTAAAGTACGTTCTTTGACTCAAACACACTGGCGCCAACACACTAACTTTAGGGTTTGGCTGTTTGCTAATGATGATTATACAAAATATATATTTAGTCACATACACTGGATAGATGCAGTGTAATGTGTTGTTTTACAGGGTCAGTCATAGTAGTATGATAGGTGTTGTTTTACAGGGTCAGTCATAGTAGTATGATAGGTGTTGTTTTACAGGGTCAGTCATAGTAGTATGATAGGTGTCGTTTTACAGGGTCAGTCATAGTAGTATGATAGGTGTTGTTTTACAGGGTCAGTCATAGTAGTATGATAGGTGTTGTTTTACAGGGTCAGTCATAGTAGTATGATAGGTGTTGTTTAACGGGGTCAGCCATAGTAGTATGATAGGTGTTGTTTTACAGGGTCAGTCATAGTAGTATGATAGGTGTTGTTTAACGGGGTCAGCCATAGTAGTACGGCGGCCCCTGGAACAAATGATGTTTAAGTTCCTTGCTCAAGGGCACATCAACAGATTTTTCCCCTTGTCGGCTCGGGTATTCTAACTTCTAGGATACCTGCCACTCTATAGGCAGGCCCGGCGTAGGCAGGCCCGACGTAGGCAGGCCCGGCGTTGGCAGGCCCGACGTAGGCAGGCCCGATGTAGGCAGGCCACTTAGGTTTTGACCAGGGTAATCTCGGGTTAACCCAGAAGTAAAATGTCAAGTAATTTGGTTAACTTACACGGAACCCAAACCGCCATCGTGCATACATTTATTTTGTCCCCCACACCAGACTCGATCACGACATGCAGGTTAAAATATCAAAACAAACTCTGAACCAATTATATTAATGTGGGGACAGGTCGAAAAGCATTAAAATATTTATGGCAATTTAGCTAGCTTGCACTTACTAGCTAATTTGTCCTTTTTAGCTAGCTAGCACTTACTAGCTAATTTGTCCTTTTCAGCTAGCTAGCACTTACTAGCTAATTTGTCCTTTTTAGCTAGCTTGCTGTTGTTAGCTACTTTGTCCCGGGATATAAACATTGAGTTATTTTACCTGAAATGCACAAGGTCCTCTACTCCGCCAATTAATCCACACAAAAAACGGTCAACTGAATCGTTTCTAGTCATCTCTCCTCCTTCCAGGCTTTTTCTTCTCTTGACTTTATAATTGGCAACAATTGTCGATTGGCAACTTTCATAAATTTGGTGCATTACCACCACTGACCTCGTTCGTCTTTCAGTCACCCACTAGGGTATAACCAATGAGGAGATGGCACATGGCTACCTGCTTCTATAAACCAATGAGGAGATGGGAGAGGCAGGACTTGCAGCGCGATCTGCATCAGGAATAGAACTGACTTCTATTTTAACCTTTGGCAACGCAGAAGCTCGTTGACGCGCGCGAGCAGTGTGGGTGCAATAATTGAATAACATGGATTTCTACATCCCTATAGATTCTTCAGTCTACAGAATCTGCCCACAAAAGATTAAGACCAGGGCGGAAAACGTACTCAGTGGAACTCATTCAGAGAATGTGTATGTGTGTGCATCCCGGATTGGCCGGCATGTGTGAGTTTATGTGTGTCATGTTAGAGCTGGGGGTTTACCAGTTTGAAGTATGACAGAGTTTAAGGCCAGGCACCACACCCTCATAGGGTAATTCTTTACCCGTAATCATATCACAATCAACTTTTACCAGTTGAATGTTGACACAAATTATAATACTTTTCTGAATTAAACATTTTCTGAAGTATGCTATTAAAATATGCAAATGAGGCTATATCTCATATGCATTCATTTGCATATCAGGCTAATCCATTTTTCTGGACATCGGATGATTTGAAGTCAGCCTAAAAATTTTGGTTTAAATTTGTTAAGATGCTCCAGGACCGGACTTGTTTTCATCTTTCTATCAGTAAAATACTAAAGACATGCTGAGAAATTCAAAGAAAATGTTATCTAGAATGATTTATATTTAAACAGACAACATACTTTATCAACAATTCCCTCTGGACCAGTATGGGGAAAATACTGTATCTAAAGATAACCACACAACATGTAGTAGATGCAGATGTTTCTGAGGCTGAGAAAAAAAATCTGTTGGCATGTGGGAAGTGTCTGACGTTCAGGAAATGGCAGTTGAAGACAAATACACTGATGCCTGGACCCAATCACCAGCTCTTTCAAAGTAAGTTAAACAATGATGTGTAATTTAATCAAGTGAGCTTTTAAAAGTATTAATGAATGTCCATTTTAAAGGGGTTAACATTTATGAAAATGTTGACGAAGGTAGTTGACGGTAGTATGATTAACTAAAGAAAATTTGAGACATTTTTATGTTTACTTTCTTGAAAATGCTAATATTATTGGAAAAACATTTCAGCCTGTGTGATGCCTGGCCTCAATATGAGATGTAGGTTTTGGGGCGTTAGCCACGTGTTGGTCCGGTTCATTCTATCCATTGCCTGTGTTGAGTTTAGGCTAATATTTACCCAGACAAGGCCTGCTGGCAGGGGCGCCGCCAGGGATTGTGGGCCCCACGAAAAGATATCACATTGGACCCCACCACCACAGGCCACACCAACCCTACGCAACAGCTCTAACCACACACCTCCAGAACCCAATCGACCCATTCAAAGCTTTAAATAACTCGCAGGCTTGCAACTCTCTTGTAGTCCAATGTTTACTGTACGATGTTAACTGACAGTGAGCTGTGATGATATAACGCTGTGCAGACATGCATGCAACATTCTGCAGACAGTGGAATTCACTATTTGATGCAAGACTGATACTTTCTATAAGAAATGTGCCAATCTTTTACACTCTTACACTGAAAAATGCTCTTAACATTAATGAATAACTTAAAATAAATTTAAATTGAATATACATTAACCTCTTATAATTAAAATAAATGAACATTATCATCGATAGAACGATATAACAAACAAAAATAATAAAATCAGCAAGCAGATTTTTTTTGAACTAAGTATACATACCAACTAGAAACTAAGCCGATGTGAAAATGGAAAACACAATGGAAATTTAAAGGCCTGATGGTGGCGCTAGAGGAAAGGTCAAGAGGTCACCAAACCAACAGGTTTCTTCCACTTGGGGTCTTGATTGTGCACAACAAATGTTATGGTCAATCCAGCCATTACTTTGAGACATATCTTGTTCTCAGTCTTGTTCTCAGCCAGTGGGAATTATGTGTGTAGTGATCCAGTATCCATAGCGATGCCATTTAACAGTTATCACTGGCCCTTGCTCAGCCTTACTCACCAAGAGCCCAGCGCCGAGCCTTCTTGCTAGCAAAGTCACTGATCAAGTCTTTGAAGTCCAGCTTTCTAGCTAATTGATGTTCAATGGACAGTGTGGCAACACTGCAAAGCCTGTCCTGGGACATAGTGGACCTCAAGTAGTTTTTTTTAATCAGTTTTAGCTTACTGACAAACTCTCTCGCCACCAGGAACAGTCACAGGCTTTGTACAAAACATACTTAAAGCAATGCACACTTCTCCCAGAATGCTTTGCAGCTGCATCTTACAAATTACATTAAGGAGACCAAGAGGGGACAAGTTAGGAGGGGAAAGAGTCAGCATATACAGTGTTCAGGAGACCAAGAGGGGACAAGTTAGAGGGGGAAAGAGGCAGCATATACTGTGTTCAGGAGACCAAGGGGGGATAAGTTAGGAGGAGAAAGTGGCAGCATATACTGTGTTCAGGAGACCAAGGGGGGACAAGTTAGAGGGGGAAAGTGGCAGCATATACTGTGTTCAGGAGACCAAGAGGGGATAAGTTAGGAGGAGAAAGTGGCAGCATATACTGTGTTCAGGAGACCAAGGGGGGATAAGTTAGAGGGGGAAAGAGGCAGCATATACTGTGTTCAGGAGACCAAGGGGGGATAAGTTAGGAGGAGAAAGTGGCAGCATATACTGTGTTCAGGAGACCAAGGGGGGACAAGTTAGAGGGGGAAAGAGGCAGCATATACTGTGTTCAGGAGACCAAGAGGGGATAAGTTAGAGGGGGAAAGAGGCAGCATATACTGTGTTCAGGAGACCAAGAGGGGATAAGTTAGAGGGGGAAAGAGGCAGCATATACTGTGTTCAGGAGACCAAGAGGGGATAAGTTAGAGGGGGAAAGAGGCAGCATATACTGTGTTCAGGAGACCAAGGGGGGATAAGTTAGGAGGGGAGCAAGCATATACAGTGCTCAGGTGTTTAACTTCATTTTGAAACTCAGGTGTAAGATCTCTGGAATACTTCATGATCAGTGGTTGGCACACAGAGGGGACTTTATCCTCACTAATCTGACCAACTTCCAGAACAGCAGGACATTATTCTAAAATTTTTGCAGTGGTGTGGAACCAAGTGTCCAAGTCACTTCTGATGTCGTCCACAGCAGTAAAAAAACACTGTTCTCCCATCCATCTCTAAGAGCCTGCATCTCTTCCTTTAAGGCTCTGATATTGGCTGCCTCTGTATCAAGTGAGATTTTTCCTGACTGGATAATCACATTCCTGTCCACAGTGCATTGCAGTACCTGCATTTATGCCAATTGACATGTCATTCAACCCAATGCTGCTCACCTCCTTCTTCAGTTGGGAGTAGGGCTGGTTCAGGGGTATGGGGAGACAGGGCTGGTTCAGAGGGATGGGGAGACAGGGCTGGTTCAGGGGATGGGGAGACAGGGCTGGTTCAGGGGGATGGGGAGACAGGGCTGGTTCAGGGGGATGGGGAGACGGGGCTGGTTCAGAGGGATGGGGAGACAGGGCTGGTTCAGGGGGATGGGGAGACAGGGCTGGTTCAGGGGGATGGGGAGACAGGGCTGGTTCAGGGGGATGGGGAGACAGGGCTGGTTCAGGGGGATGGGGAGACAGGGCTGGTTCAGAGGGATGGGGAGACGGGCTGGTTCAGAGGGATGGGGAGACGGGGCTGGTTCAGAGGGATGGGGAGACGGGGCTGGTTCACCCACCTTCTTTTGTGAAACAGTGGGTGACATACTGTCGCCTTTTTCTTTTCTCTCTCCTGTCTTTTCTTTCCTTTTCGTTTTTGGGAGACAGATGTTTCTTTCGGGAGCTGAGACATGATGCTCCACCAGCACTCCTCACTCACAATTCACTGCTAGCAATTACTGTTTGTTCCTGGTTTGGGGGCAGGACCGAACTATTTCATGTAAATAGAGGGGGGTTTTGGGCAATACAGAAGCTCTCTGGATGTTTATTTCAGACTATGTGGCTTTAACTTTAAAGCAAATGGCTACCTATTCTCAATATAGTGTACTACTTCATTTTGGTACATTATCTGTGTGTTTCTTCAATTTGGGACATTATCTGTGTGTTTCTTCAATTTGGGACATTATCTGTGTGTTTTTTCTTTTGGGACATTATCTGTGTGTCTTCATTTGGGACATTATCTGTGTGTTTCTTCATTTTGGGACATTATCTGTGTGTTTCTTCATTTGGGACATTATCTGTGTGTTTCTTCATTTTGGGACATTATCTGTGTGTTTCTTCATTTTGGGACATTATCTGTGTGTTTCTTCATTTTGGGACATTATCTGTGTGTTTCTTCATTTTGGGACATTATCTGTGTGTTTCTTCATTTTGGGACATTATCTGTGTGTTTCTTCATTTTGGGACATTATCTGTGTGTTTTTTTCATTTGGGACATTATCTGTGTGTTTCTTCATTTTGGGACATTATCTGTGTGTTTCACTGTGTTATCCCATGATTCTGGTTGTTTGTTCCTTGGCATTCTTCCACTGAAACAAAAAGGAACAGAATGTCACATCAGAGGAACACTAGTGCCAATTGTTAAAACTTATTGACTTTAGTAAAAAAGTGTTATTTGATTTATTTAAGCAAGTCAGTTAAGAACAAATTCTTATTTTCAACAACGGCCTAGGAACAGTGGGTTAACTGCCTTGTTCCGGGGCAGAATGACACATTTGTACCTTGTCAGCTTGGGGATTTGAACTTGCAACCTTTCGGTTACTAGCCCAACACTCGAACCACTAGGCTACCCTGCTGCCCCAAGGTAGGCAATAATGCATTATAATGGTGTCATAATGCATCGTTTGAGTTATCATAAACACCGATAACCCCCTACTGCTGTGTGCTCTTGCAGATGGCATTGAACATAAGGCATGTTAGAGTGAACTGCTACTACTACCGCTGTTGATTTTGATACAGTATAGCCATCAAAGATAGTAGCCGACACTAAGCAGGGATTGTACCGTTCTAGTCTTTAAAAAAAACCAGTACAGGACAGTTAACCCCAATCTGATCCTTCAGCCAATCCCTTAATCTCATTTGAAGTGTCAACGGTGGGGTGGGTGAGTGCTACACGTTAGGCCAATGCGGTTAGCTTCAGGCTGAATTTGTGTGGTTTGACTGTTGGCTTGTCCTTAGACTGCTAATATGCTAGGCTATTGCTTTTAGGATCTGGTGTGGTGGGTGTTGGCTTGTCCTTAGACTGCTAATATGCTAGGCTATTGCTTTTAGGATCTGGTGTGGTGGGTGTTGGCTTGTCCTCAAAGTGCTAAACTAAGCTAATAGGCTAGGTTAATCCTGTTAGCATTGACCACTTTCTCTCTCTGGGAACAGCTGGTCATACAGACACACTGCAGCAGTGCAGCTGCAACTGTGGGTTTAGGACGGTATTTAAACCGTATTCACTGTTTGAAAGGTTGTATGTTTGCTGGGTACCGTGCGCTGGACATTGTTACGTCAGGAGACGCTAGGTTCTTGTTAATGAGAATGGAGGAGAGAAGTTTGTTTTGAAAATTGGATGGAGATGAATGATAATTGTTGAAAGGTGGGGGACGTTGAGGAGGAGAAGAGGGGGAGAGCAGATTTACGTAAGGGGGATGATCCTCTGACATCTTCCTGTATGACTCATTGTAGCTGGCTCAGAGACAGGAAGTGGGGTGTGGGGATTCCGTCAGTGTTGTTGTCTGTGCCTCCCTTCTGCCTCAGGCATTTCAGATAGACCTGTAATTGACCCTTGAAATTGAATGGATTGTGTGTGTGTGTGTGTGTGTGTGTGTGTGTGTGTGTGTGTGTGTGTGTGTGTGTGTGTGTGTGTGTGTGTGTGTGTTTGAGCAGATCGAGCTACTGGTCTGCTGTCTCTAACCCCACCTGCACTGTCAGTCTCTGTAACAATTGGGATTATAAATATATCTAGGATTATGTCTGAGTTAGAATTAATCTATCCAGGATTACTCCCGAGTAGGTGTTGAGTCTGGATTAGAGTCATCTTGACTTGCCAGCGGCCATCTCTCTGCCCATGTTGACACCTGTCACCGCCCTGCGCCAGGGAGTTTATGAGATGCCTGTCTAGCCGTAGACATATCCAACGGCATTGATTAGATGTTAGCGATGAAAGTATGAGAGAGTGGAAGATCAGATGTGTGAGCTCATACTGCGTGTGAGTGAGAACCTGTCTCACTGTTTCCACCTCACATGGAAGTGACTCATGACTTCCCTGCTGTATGAGAAGACTTGTTATTTAACAGCTTCACAAGTCGCTTAAGATATTTAGATATCATATGGTGGTGGAAATCATGTGACAGTGTAGAGTATCTGCCTGTTGTGTTTACTCTGGCTGTCTCTCTGGCTCTCTCTCTCTCTCTCTCTGGCTCTCTCTCTCTCTGTCTCTCTGTCTCTCTCTCTCTGTCTCTCTCTCTCTCTGTCTCTCTCTCTCTGTCTCTCTCTCTCTCTGGCTCTCTCTCTGGCTCTCTCTCTCTGGCTCTCTCTCTCTCTGGCTCTCTCTCTGGCTCTCTCTCTCTCTGTCTCTCTCTCTCTCTGGCTCTCTCTCTGGCTCTCTCTCTCTCTGGCTCTCTCTCTCTCTCTCTCTGGCTCTCTCTCTCTCTGTCTCTCTCTCTCTGTCTCTCTCTCTCTCTGGCTCTCTCTCTGGCTCTCTCTCTCTCTGGCTCTCTCTCTCTCTGGCTCTCTCTCTCTCTCTGTCTCTCTCTCAATTCAATTCAATTCAATTCAAGGGCTTTATTGGCATGGGAAACATGTGTTAACATTGCCAAAGCAAGTGAGGTAGACAACATACAAAGTGAATATATAAAGTGCAAAACAACAAAAATGAACAGTAAACATTACACATACAGAAGTTTCAAAACAGTAAAGACATTACAAATGTCATATTATATATATATATACAGTGTTCTAACAATGTACAAATGGCTAAAGGACACAAGATAAAATAAATAAGCATAAATATGGGTTGTATTTACAATGGTGTATTTACAATGGTGTCTCTCTCTGTCTCTCTCTCTCTCTCTCTCTCTCTCTGGCTCTCTCTCTGGCTCTCTCTCTCTCTGGCTCTCTCTCTCTCTGGCTCTCTCTCTCTCTGTCTCTCTCTCTCTCTCTGGCTCTCTCTCTCTCGCTCTCTCTCTCTCTGGCTCTCTCTCTGGCTCTCTCTCTCTCTCTGGTTCTCTCTCTCTCTGGCTCTCTCTCTCTCTGTCTCTCTCTCTCTCTCTCTGTCTCTCTCTCTCTCTCTGGCTCTCTCTCTCTCTGTCTCTCTCTCTCTCTCTCTCGCTCTCTCTCTGGCTCTCTCTCTTTCTGGCTCTCTCTCTCTCTGGCTCTCTCTCTCTGGCTCTCTCTCTCTGGCTCTCTCTCTCTCTGTCTCTCTCTCGCTCTCTCTCTCTCTCTGGCTCTCTCTCTGTCTCTCTGTCTCTCTCATATTTATTTATTTATATATATATATATATATATATATATATATATATATATATATATATATATATACACACACCTTCAATTCAAGGGGCTTTATTGGCATGGGAAAGATATGTTAACATTACCAAAGCAAGTGAGGTAGATAATATACAAAGTGAAATAAAAAATAAACAGTAAACATTACACTCACAAAAGTTCCAAAAGAATAAAGACATTACAATTGTCATAGTATGTGTATATATACAGTGTTGTAATGATGTACAAATATGGGTTGTATTTACAATGGTGTTTGTAATTCACTGGTTGCCCTTTTCTTGTGGTAACAGGTCACAAATCTTGCTGCTGTGATGAAAAACTGATATTTCACACTGTAGATATTTATCAAAATCGGGTTTGTTTTCAAATTCTTTGTGGATCTGTGTAATCTGAGGGAAATATGTGTCTCTAATACGGTCATACATTTGGCAGGAGGTTAGGAAGTGCCGCTCAGTTTCCACCTAATTTTGTTGGCAGTGAGCACATAGGCAGTCCTGGCTCTCAAGAGAAGACAGGCTATGGTGGTCTTTCTCAATAGCAAGGCTATGCTCACTGAGTCTGTACATAGTCAAAGCTTCCCTTAAGTTTGGGTCAGTCACAGTGGTCAGGTATTCTGCCACTGTGTACTCTCTGTGTAGGGCCAAATAACGTTCTAGTTTACTCCGTTTTTTCGTTAATTCTTTCCATTATGTCAAGTAATTATCGTGTTTTCTCATGACTTGGTTGGGCCTAATTCTGTTGCTGTCCTGGGGCTCTGTGGGGTGTGTTTTTGTTTGTGAACAGAGCCTCAGGACCAGCTTGCTTAGGGGACCTTTCTCCATGTTCATCTCTCTGTAGGTGATGGCTTTGTTATGGAAGGGTTGGGAAGCGCTTCCTTTTAGGTGGTTATAGAATTTAACGGCTCTTTTTCAGATTTTGACAATTAGCGGGTATCGGCCTAATTCTTCTCTGCGTGCATTATTTGGTGTTTTACGTTGTACTCTAAGGATATTTTTGCAGAATTCTGCATGCAGAGTCTCAATTTGGTGTTTGTCCCATTTTGTGAATTCCTGGTTGGTGAGCGAACCCCAGACCTCACAACCATAAAGGGCAATGGGTTACTGTCAGGGCCCAGATTTTTTTTTGCCTATTTTGAACGTTGTTTGTGTACATGGATTTTATAATGTCGTATGTTTTTCCCCCAACAACACTTTCCATCAATTTGAAAAGCAGACCCTCATGACAAATTTAGTCTGAGTCTTTTTGAAAATCAAAAGAAGCATTAGAAGACGTTGCCTTTGTTTTGGTTTGTCTGTCAATTATGGTGTGCAGGGTGAGTACGTGGTCTGTCGTTCGATCATTTGGTAAAAAGACAATTTGACATTTGCTCAGTACATTGTTTTCACTGAGGAAATGTACAAGTCTGCAGTTAATCTTGATTCTAGCCATCCCGGATCCGGGATCGTGAATACAGCCTCAAGCTCATTACCATAACGCAACGTTAACTATTCATGAAAATTGCAAATGAAATGAAATAAATATGCTAGCTCTCAAGCTTAGCCTTTTGTTAACAACACTGTCATCTCAGATTTTCAAAATATGCTTTTCAACCATAGCAAAACAAGCATTTGTGTAAGATTATTGATAGCTAGCGTAGCATTTAGCATTCAGCAGGCAACATTCACAAAAACAAGAAAAGCATTCAAATAAAATAATTTACCTTTGAAGAACTTCAGATGTTCTCAATGAGGAGACTCTCAGTTAGATAGCAAATGTTCAGTTTTTCCAAAAAGATTCTTTGTGTCTGAGAAATCGCTCCGTTTTGTACATCACGTTTGGCTACCAAAAAAAACAGAAAATTCATGGCACATCATAAGGAGACAAGTTTCATAAGGAGACAATGGAAAACAGAGCTAATTTCCTGTTTGAAGTTTTATCTTGGTTTCACCTGTAGCATGAGTTCTGTGGCACTCACAGATAATATCTTTGCAGTTTTGGAAACGTCAGAGTGTTTTCTTTCCAAAGCTGCCAATTATATGCAGTCGAGCATCTTTTCCTGAAAAAATATTGCGCTTAAAACGGGCACGTTTTTTTATCCATAAATTAAAAGAGCGCCCCCTATATCCAAGAAGTTCATGCTAATGCAGAGGATTTTCCCAAGGTTACTGTTGACCCATATCCCACAGTAGTTATTGGGGTCAAATTTGTCTCCACTTTGATGGATTGGGTAAGTCCTTGGTTCCAAATATTGAGGAAGATGCCAGAGCTAAGGATGATGTTTAAGAGTTTTAGTATAGTCAATTGGAATTTGTCTGTATATTTTATAGTTTCATTTAGGATACCATCAACCCCACAGGCCTTTTTGGGTTGGAGGGTTTTTATTTTGTCCTGTAGTTCATTCAAGGTAATTGGAGAATCGAGTGGGGACCTAGAACAAGCATCTCTGTTTTGTCCAAGTTTAAAAGTAAAACATTTGCTGCCATCCACTTCCTTATGTCTGAAACACAGGCTTCCAGGGAGGGCAATTTTGGGGCTTCACCATGTTTCATCGAAATGTATAGCTGTATATCGTCTGCATAGCAGTGAAAGTTGACATTACGTTTCTGAATGACATATACCATCTCTCTCTCTCTCATACCCTCTCTCTCTCTCTCTCTTCCAGATGTACCACTCGGACCACATAGTCGATTTCCTTGACCTCTCCTTCACCATCCCAATCCCTGAAGCCTTGGGCCTAGCATCAAACCACTGAACCAACCCCTTGTCCTATATCCCTCCACATATCCTATACCCCCACCCCAGCACTCACACAGCCTTTTCCCCTACCCCCTGTCCAAACCCCCATACCCGGAGGACCATGGACAGCCCCTCCAAGCTGTCTGGCGAGACCCTGATCGTTCATCACATCCCCCTGGTACACTGCCAGGTGACCGGGGGTCGGCAGGGCTACAGCGGAGGAGGAGGGGGGTCCCTGAAGAGATCAAACCAACCAGAGCACCTGGGCCTGAGCCCCACCACCTCCCTCCCTGAGCGAGATGTACTCCAGAGGGAAGCCCTGGTGTACAGCAGCCTCATCCAGACCTCTACAGGAGGAGGAGGAGGAGGAAGAGGAAGAGAAGGAAGAGGGGGAGGAGAAAGAGAAGGAAGAGGGGGAGGAGAGAGTGGAGGACATGGAGGAGAGAGAGGAGGAGGACAAGGAGTAGGAGAACGAGGAGAAGGAGGGAGAGGAGAAGGAGTAGGAGGCGGCAGCACAGGGAGCGATAATTTGTCTGTGACGTCCAGTAACTCGGAGGACCAGGTGATGGTGGACAACACTCTGCTCAGGGTGAAACCAAGGGAACAGGCCAACAACCCTCTCCGGCTCCGCCACAACCCTTTTCTGCTCAACACGGAGGAGGAGGATGATGACGAGGAGGAAGAGGACGAAGACGATAGTGATAATCTCAACGGTTACCTGGAAGATTCATCCTTCCATCTCCATGGCAATACAAACTCTGCCCTAGATGAGGAGGGAGACGGGGTCACGCCCTTTCACCTCCACGACCTGGGGTTCACCACACACGAGCCCTTCCTGTTGCAAAGCACCCTGGGAAAGCACTCCTGGGGCTGCTCCGGGGGACGGGATTCCCTCAGGGGTGTGGCCTCCGATCTCTCCTCCCACCTGGAGGGCCTAGACCTGCTGGTATTGGATGGTCCTCGCCGACACGGCAGCAGCGGCTCCACCCTCTCCATGGACTGTGGAGAGCAGGAGTGGGCCGAGGATGATGAGGAGGAGGCGGAAGACCCAATGAGGGGTGGTGGGAGGAGCAGTAGCCAGGCTGACTCGTCTTCCTCCAGCTCCGCCCACCAGCTCTGCTCCTGCTACGGCCTCTCACAGACGTTTCACGAACACTTCCCAGAACAGTTTTCCCAGTCGTTGGAATGCCAGCTGGGCTACGGCAGTGAATCGTCCTGCAACAGCTCGGATGGCATGCTGGTCAACTTCAGTGCCATTTATAACAAGATCAATAACAGTGTCCCTTCGACCTCCTCCGAGCCACCTCCTCCTGCCACGACCACCAACCTGAACAGTTCCACTGACCACACCTCCTCTGTCTGCACCTCTTCTGTACTGGGTGGGGAGGCAGGGAACCCAGGAAGAGCCAGAGACAGGGGTGCTTTCTACCTCGACCTCCACACTTCCCCCACCGAGCCCCCCAACTCTCATCAACCATCTTGCTCCTCCAATAGCACCCGGTTGTTTGGACTCCACCCCTACACCAACACCTCCGCATGCACCTGCTCAGCCGAACACCAGGGGGCGCTAGATCTGGACGCCAACTGCAATTCTTACCAGCCTCCCCACCACTCAGACTCAGGAAGTGACCTCACATCCTGTCTGCAGGTATAAAATCCTAAATCTCCTTCTGTTGAGCCTTTCGGGCAACTGCTACATGGGCGCCGTAGTATGGCCGCCCTCTGCTCCAGCCTTTCCGAGGGGATGAAGAGGGAGTCAATTTCAAGTTAGAATTGTATTTAATTGCACAATAAAGTAATTCTTCTTCTGCTTCTTCTGCTTCTGCTTCTTCATCTTCGGCAGAGCCAGGCCCATCTCGTGGTAGCCACCCAGAACTACTACAAGTTGGTGACCTGTGACCTTTCATCTCAGTCGCCACCGAGCCCTGTGGGAAGCTCCGCGTCGTTTACCAGCTGCTCTGACGAGCACAGCAAGGAAAGCCCCGCTCCCGACACGCCTAACACCACCCAGCCAACCGAATACTACCTGTTCAGACGGCCACCTGGGGGAGAGGAAAAGGAGGCCGAAGAGGAAGATGAGGAGGGAGAGTTGTCACAGGTAAGTGGAGGAGGATGTTGGTTCTGAAGCTCAGTTGGTGGAGCATATTGCCTGAAACACAATGATAGAGGCTCTGATTCCTTGTACCACACATATGTATAAAATGGACTGTAGGTCACTTTGGGTGAAAGTGTCTGCTAAATGGTATAATTCGTTGTTGTTTTTTAAGAGTCAGACAGAGTTCTGTTTTCTGTAAATGGGGGTGATATGTAGCTCAGAGGTTCGGAGAGGTGAACCAGTGTTACAACGTAAACACAATATTTCCAGGGGTAAAAAAAAATGCTCTTGATGACTTAATGAATGACAACTCAATTCATATTACAGAGATCATATAAGGAAGGTGGGGATTGAGATTTCAATTACCAACATGTACAGTACCAGTACATAATAATAGTGAAGACGTCACAACTATGAAATAATACTGATGGAATCATGTAGTAACCAAACAATTGTTAAACAAATCAAAATATATTTTATATTTGAGATTCTTCAAAGTAGCCACCCTTTGCTTTGATGAGAGCTTTGCACACTCTTGGCATTCTCTCAACCAGCCTCATGAGGTAGTCACCTGGAATGCATTTCAATTAACAGGTGTGCCTTGTTAAAAGTTAATTTGTGTAATTTCTTTCCTTCTTAATGCGGTTTGAACCAATCAGAAGACAGCCCTATTTAACTGCACCTCAGATTGTAGCCCAAATAAATGCTTCACAGAGTTCAAATAACAGACACATCTCCACATCAACTGTTCAGGGGAGACTGCGTGAATCAGGCCTTCAATGTCGAATTTCTGCAGAGAAACCAACCTCCGTGTCTTTGTGAGATGCAGAGTAGGCGAACGGCTGATCTCCGCATGTTTGGTTGCCACAGCGAAGCGAGGAGGAGGAGGTGTGATGGTGTGGGGGGTGCTTTGATAGTGACACTGTCTGTGATTTTATTTAGAATTCAAGGCACACTTAACCAGCATGGCTACCACAGCATTGTCCAACGATACGCCATCCCATCTGGTTAGTAGGTGTGTCTAAACGTTTGACTGGTACTGTACCCTCCTTGACCTCCGACTTCTAGAACCCATCTGGTTAGTAGGTGTATCTAAACGTTTGACTGGTACTGTACCCTCCTTGACCTCCGACTTCTAGAACCCATCTGGTTAGTAGGTGTGTCTAAACGTTTGACTGGTACTGTACCCTCCTTGACCTCCGACTTCTAGAACCCATCTGGTTAGTAGGTGTGTCTAAACGTTTGACTGGTACTGTACCCTCCTTGACCTCCGACTTCTAGAACCCATCTGGTTAGTAGGTGTATCTAAACGTTTGACTGGTACTGTACCCTCCTTGACCTCCGACTTCTAGAACCCATCTGGTTAGTAGGTGTATCTAAACGTTTGACTGGTACTGTACCCTCCTTGACCTCTGACTTCTAGAACCTATTCGGTAAAGTAATGTATAATTTTCACTACTAAAGGAGTTGATACAGTTGAAGTCTGAAGTTTACATACACTTAGGTTGGAGTCATTAAAACTAATTTTTTAACCCCTCCACAAATTTCTTGTTAACAAACTATAGTTTTGGCAAGTCGGTTAGGACATCAACTTTGTCATTTTTCCAACGATTGTTTCCAGACAGATTATTTCAAGAGTTATTGACATTTTACGGTGTTCTTGTGATCAGATTTATAAAAACATCCCGCTCTTTGAAAGTACGCCTTGGAAAACATAAACCCCACTAAATAACCCGTAAAGATATCCCCTCACCAGTTGAGAGATACAGAACCACATCCTTCTGTTCAGGAATCAGGTCGTGTCGGGATGGAGAAAAAAAAGTTAATCCACCATGTAGAGGAGGTAACTATGACAACAAATAACTCCGAAGAGAAGCCATGTGGATTTTATACATTCTATTCTGTATCTCCACACAGTTTAAACAAATCATTCGATTTCCTCCTCCTTCCTATAATTTTAATTTTAATTTGACCTTTATTTAACCAGGCAAGTCAGTTTAAGAACACATTCTTATTTTCAATGACGGCCTGGGAACAGTGGGTTAACTGCCTGTTCAGGGGCAGAACGACCTTGTCAGCTCGGGGGTTTGAACTCACAACCTTCCGGTTACTAGTCCAACACTCTAACCACTAGGCTACCCTGCCAAATTTTTAGACCGTTATACAAGAAACACTGTCCAAATCAGATTTTGCATATCGTTTGAGTTGGCCTCACATATTGATGAACGGCTGTGCCTGATGTTCTTTGTGGTAGGCTGTCTCATGAATTGGCATGATGTATTTAGGTGAGCGGACACCTGGGGGGGTTGATTTGGGACTGGTCCCAAAGCCCATTATTCTGTATGTCTTTGTGATTAATTTGTATACAGGTAGACAAGAGGGGCCATCAACCCTGATTAGAACCAACTGCTACTCATCTGTCATTCTTTATAAATGTTGTTTTGAACTCATATAAAATTGTACCTACACATTAAAGAAGGCTGTAAAGCCGAAGTGTCTGTGTACACTATCCCTGATTCAGTGAAAATATATATATTTTTTATTACCTTTTTATTTAAACTAGGCAAGTCGGTTAAAGATCAAATTCTGATTTACAATAACAATAGCTTAATGCGGCCATCTTTTTGAATGGAAACACATTACACCTGTTTGTTTGACAGAATTGGCACGTTTAATTGCTGGTTTAAGTCCCGGGCCAGGCGACGTAATAGACCATTACTACCATCTATTACCGTTGCACTGAGGCAGCTGGGAATCCTGTAAGAGTGTATTCCTGGAGAGTGTGTCTGTCCCAGATTCTGTCTACATGCCTTCAGTGGGTGTGTTTTTGACCCAATAAAGATAGTTCTATTTACAGTAGCTATCAGTGCTGCAGTCTGAGGATATCCATGCTATTATTGGGGCCACAGAGTGGTGCAGCGGTCTAAGGCACGGCATCTCAGTGGCGTCTAGAGGCGTCACTACTAGGCATCCGAGTTCGTATCCAGGCATGTGTCACAACCGGCTGTGATTGGGAGTCCCGTAGGGCGGCGAACAGTTGGCCCAGCGTCGGTGTAGGCCGTCATTGTAAATAAGAATTTGTTCTTAACTGACTTGCTTGGTTAAATAATAAATAAAACGTGTGGCTCTCAAGGACATATTCTGTCATCAAAAGTATCTCTTGGGACTTAAAGGGACTTAAAGGTAACATCTGTAATTTGCTATAGACTCCATAAGTGGAGTGGCTGTGGCTATTGGAGGCTTGGTGAACTTGGATCTAACTCGTCTCTGTCCCTCTCTCTCCACAGCGTGATGAAAATGAGGAAGAGGATGATGACGAGGAAGAGGAGAGAAAGAAGAGGGAGCAGCGGCAGTTGGGCGGAGCCTGTTCAGACCTCATCATCGAGGGACAGGTGTACATTAACATCTCCCCTCCTGTGGTTGACCGAGGACCCATCGGAGGCGGGACTCCCCGTTCCCGTAGCTACGACCGGAACCTGGACAAGTCCCCGCCCCCTCGGCTTGGCTCATTGGAGCGCATGCTGAGCTGCCCTGTTCATCTCAGTGAGGGCGCCGTCCCCCTCGGCCCTCCCACTCCGCCACGGGTCACTTCCTTCGCTGAGATCGCCAGGAGCAAGAGGACAAACGGAGGAAGCACTGGCTCTCCTTCTCTCAGGACGGGGGGATGTTCAGATCCCTTCTCCTCCATCCACTCGGCCCACTCCCACTCCTCGGCCCACTTCTCCCCCATCCTGGAGAACCTGGGTCAGGGTCCGAGCCACAGTGTGCCCTTCCAGCGCTGCTCCAGCCAGGGCAGTGTGGATCGCCCTGGTGGTGGCGCCAGAGAAACACGCTCCACGGCTGAAGGTAAGAAGAGAAGAAGAGCACCTATTAGGAGCTATAATTATATAAAACGATTATGGCCATGTTCCAGCCTGACTACGTTGCAGTCGCCTGCCAGATGTCACAATGCGTGGATAGGAATTTAGCATATCAGCCAACCACATCGTATGATATAGCAATCTGATGATCTATTTAACATATCAGCCAACCACATCGTATGATATAGCAATCTGATGATCTATTTAACATATCAGCCAACCACATCGTATGATATAGCAATCTGATGATCTATTTAACATATCAGCCAACCACATCGTATGTTATAGCAATCTGATGATCTATTTAACATATCAGCCAACCACATCGTATGTTATAGCAATCTGATGATCTATTTAACATATCAGCCAACCACATCGTATGATATAGCAATCTGATGATCTATTTAACATATCAGCCAACCACATCGTATGATATAGCAATCTGATGATCTATTTAACATATCAGCCAACCACATCGTATGTTATAGCAATCTGATGATCTATTTAACATATCAGCCAACCACATCGTATGTTATAGCAATCTGATGATCTATTTAACATATCAGCCAACCACATCGTATGATATAGCAATCTGATGCCTGATTGTTGATGTTGAAGGCAAACCGTTGCATCAACGTACCTTTTTCGTTTATTTGGCGCATTTGTGGACAGGAGATCCATTAAAATGATGTGCTTCCTGTTGCATAGGGTCAAGGGTCATTGGCTGAGGTTTTTTGGTTGATCATTGATAAGTGCAGTGGTATGATAGTGAAAGTTTGTCTGTTTGTGCGTATTATTACATAACACAGCTGATAAGAGGTGAGTGAGACTGTGTAACTTATCTAACTTCTTGTTTGAAGAGAACTGGGGACAGGGAAAAGTGCTGTGTGTTTTGTGTGTGTGTGTTGTGTGTGTGTGTGTACGTGCGTAGGCTACTGAAACTCACTTTAATCATGTAGTGTTGTAAACTTTGTCAGCAAGGGAACTGGGTAGCAAGGGGAACTGTGGTGAACGTGAGACGAATAGGACTGTAGTTTGTACTGCAGAGAACAGCCTTCGCTGAGCCATACTCTAGCTACATACACAGCTTCTGAGGGTCTAGTGCTATAGGGTGTTTTGTGGACAGTGTTTTTTTCCCCAGTCTACTCTATGTATCAACTAGTTTGGTTGTGTACGTGCTTTATACAATATCTTTCCTTTCCATATTATGTTTGAACAGGTAAGAATCGCTGTGACCAGATATACTCTAGACATACAGTAGCCAAGATGTTCAGTAGCCAAGATGTACAGTAGCCAAGATGTTCAGTAGTCAAGATGTACAGTAGTCAAGATGTACAGTAGCCAAGATGTACAGTAGCCAAGATGTTCAGTAGCCAAGATGTACAGTAGTCAAGATGTACAGTAGCCAAGATGTACAGTAGCCAAGATGTACAGTGCATGGGAACAGAATGAAATAGTATGTGTGTATGTGAGAGTGCAGGTGGTGGTGATGATGATGATGATATCAACAGTAACAGAACAGGCCTGTTCCCCCTGCTCACTGTGTTTGTCCCTTCTGAAAATAGCGCTTTGGTCCTTGACGTGTCCTTTCCAGGCCTCAGGACTAAAACTACAGTGACAGAGAGTTGGAGTGTTTATCCCTGCTGATAATAAAGCTTTGGTCCTTTAACGTGTCCTTTCCAGGACTAAAGTGACAGTGTATCGAAAGCGTTTGAAATTCCTAAGAATTTCTCTGCGGAACATTGAGTGTCAGAGGACTCCGAATGGAATGTTCTAGTAGGACAGACAGACTGGCCCAGCTGTTCCCAATGTAGGAGGGACTCCGAGAGAGCATATTAGCATATTAGTGCTTCAGTCCAATGGGAGAGAGAGAGGACAGAGGGGAAAAAAACACACATTCCAGTCACCCTAGAGTGGCCAACACAGATGTACAGACACTTTGTCACAGTAAAACAGGGAGACAGCGTTTTAATTTAGGTTGAGAATATGGAGTTAGGAGGGCTGGGATTAAAGCCAGGGGATGTGGAGGACATGGGGGGGGGGGGGGGGGGGGCTATAACGAGGATAGAATATTTATTTCATGGCAACTAGCACAGTGTCAACGTCACTTCTGTTTATACACTGTTTGAATGTTACGAATCCAATACACTATTGGAATATATGATAATAATACAAAACAGGAGCTATTATAATATATATTGCACTGTCTGGAATTATACATATTAATGAGTGATGGGGGGGGGGAGAACGAGAGATGAATCATAGATGAGAGAGAAGTGGAGAAGTGGGGGGTTGAAAGAGGAGAGAGAAGGAGAGAGAGAGAAGGGGGTTGAAAGAGGAGAGAGGAGGAGAGAAGGGGGTTGAAAGAGGAGAGAGAGGAGGAGAGAAGGGGGTTGAAAGAGGAGAGAGGAGGAGAGAAGGGGGTTGAAAGAGGAGAGAGGAGGAGAGAAGGGGGTTGAAAGTTGATAAATACAAATACAATATTCGGGGGGTTATTTCGAAATGCCGACGGGATATGATTTTTCAGCACACACACACACACACGATAACATACGCACTATACATACACATGGATTTAGTACTGTAGATATGTGGTAGTGGTGGAGTAGGGGCCTGTGTGTTGTGAAAGCTGTGAATGTATTTTTAAAATTGTATAAACTGCTTTCATTTTGCTGGACCCCAGGAAGAGTAGCTGCTGCTTTGGCAGGAACTAATGGGGATCCATAATAAACCCCAGGAAGAGTAGCTGCTGCTTTGGCAGGAACTAATGGGGATCCATAATAAACCCCAGGAAGAGTAGCTGCTGCTTTGGCAGGAACTAATGGGGATCCATAATAAACCCCAGGAAGAGTAGCTGCTGCTTTGGCAGGAACTAATAGGGATCCATAATAAACCCCAGGAAGAGTAGCTGCTGCTTTGGCAGGAACTAATAGGGATCCATAATAAACCCCAGGAAGAGTAGCTGCTGCTTTGGCAGGAACTAATGGGGATCCATAATAAACCCCAGGAAGAGTAGCTGCTGCTTTGGCAGGAACTAATGGGGATCCATAATAAACCCCAGGAAGAGTAGCTGCTGCTTTGGCAGGAACTAATAGGGATCCATAATAAACCCCAGGAAGAGTAGCTGCTGCTTTGGCAGGAACTAATGGGGATCCATAATAAACCCCAGGAAGAGTAGCTGCTGCTTTGGCAGGAACTAATAGGGATCCATAATAAACCCCAGGAAGAGTAGCTGCTGCTTTGGCAGGAACTAATGGGGATCCATAATAAACCCCAGGAAGAGTAGCTGCTGCTTTGGCAGGAACTAATAGGGATCCATAATAAACCCCAGGAAGAGTAGCTGCTGCTTTGGCAGGAACTAATGGGGATCCATAATAAACCCCAGGAAGAGTAGCTGCTGCTTTGGCAGGAACTAATGGGGATCCATAATAAACCCCAGGAAGAGTAGCTGCTGCTTTGGCAGGAACTAATAGGGATCCATAATAAACCCCAGGAAGAGTAGCTGCTGCTTTGGCAGGAACTAATGGGGATCCATAATAAACCCCAGGAAGAGTAGCTGCTGCTTTGGCAGGAACTAATGGGGATCCATAATAAACCCCAGGAAGAGTAGCTGCTGCTTTGGCAGGAACTAATAGGGATCCATAATAAACCCCAGGAAGAGTAGCTGCTGCTTTGGCAGGAACTAATGGGGATCCATAATAAACCCCAGGAAGAGTAGCTGCTGCTTTGGCAGGAACTAATAGGGATCCATAATAAACCCCAGGAAGAGTAGCTGCTGCTTTGGCAGGAACTAATAGGGATCCATAATAAACCCCAGGAAGAGTATCTGCTGCCTTGGCAGGAACTAATGGGGATCCATAATAAACCCCAGGAAGAGTAGCTGCTGCTTTGGCAGGAACTAATAGGGATCCATAATAAACCCCAGGAAGAGTAGCTGCTGCTTTGGCAGGAACTAATGGGGATCCATAATAAACCCCAGGAAGAGTAGCTACTGCTTTGGCAGGAACTAATGGGGATCCATAATAAACCCCAGGAAGAGTAGCTACTGCTTTGGCAGGAACTAATGGGGATCCATAATAAACCCCAGGAAGAGTAGCTGCTGCTTTGGCAGGAACTAATGGGGATCCATAATAAACCCCAGGAAGAGTAGCTGCTGCTTTGGCAGGAACTAATGGGGATCCATAATAAACCCCAGGAAGAGTAGCTGCTGCCTTGGCAGGAACTAATGGGGATCCATAATAAACCCCAGGAAGAGTAGCTGCTGCTTTGGCAGGAACTAATGGGGATCCATAATAAACTCCAGGAAGAGTAGCTGCTGCTTTGGCAGGAACTAATGGGGATCCATAATAAACCCCAGGAAGAGTAGCTGCTGCTTTGGCAGGAACTAATGGGGATCCATAATAAACCCCAGGAAGAGTAGCTGCTGCTTTGGCAGGAACTAATGGGGATCCATAATAAACCCCAGGAAGAGTAGCTGCTGCTTTGGCAGGAACTAATGGGGATCCATAATAAACCCCAGGAAGAGTAGCTGCTGCTTTGGCAGGAACTAATGGGGATCCATAATAAACCCCAGGAAGAGTAGCTGCTGCTTTGGCAGGAACTAATGGGGATCCATAATAAACCCCAGGAAGAGTAGCTGCTGCTTTGGCAGGAACTAATAGGGATCCATAATAAACCCCAGGAAGAGTAGCTGCTGCTTTGGCAGGAACTAATGGGGATCCATAATAAACCCCAGGAAGAGTAGCTGCTGCTTTGGCAGGAACTAATGGGGATCCATAATAAACCCAAGGAAGAGTAGCTGCTGCTTTGGCAGGAACTAATGGGGATCCATAATAAACCCCAGGAAGAGTAGCTGCTGCTTTGGCAGGAACTAATGGGGATCCATAATAAACCCCAGGAAGAGTAGCTGCTGCCTTGGCAGGAACTAATGGGGATCCATAATAAACCCCAGGAAGAGTAGCTGCTGCTTTGGCAGGAACTAATGGGGATCCATAATAAACCCCAGGAAGAGTAGCTGCTGCTTTGGCAGGAACTAATGGGGATCCATAATAAACCCCAGGAAGAGTAGCTGCTGCTTTGGCAGGAACTAATGGGGATCCATAATAAACCCCAGGAAGAGTAGCTGCTGCTTTGGCAGGAACTAATGGGGATCCATAATAAACCCCAGGAAGAGTAGCTGCTGCTTTGGCAGGAACTAATGGGGATCCATAATAAACCCCAGGAAGAGTAGCTGCTGCTTTGGCAGGAACTAATGGGGATCCATAATAAACCCCAGGAAGAGTAGCTGCTGCTTTGGCAGGAACTAATGGGGATCCATAATAAACCCCAGGAAGAGTAGCTGCTGCTTTGGCAGGAACTAATGGGGATCCATAATAAACCCCAGGAAGAGTAGCTGCTGCTTTGGCAGGAACTAATGGGGATCCATAATAAACCCAAGGAAGAGTAGCTGCTGCTTTGGCAGGAACTAATGGGGATCCATAATAAACCCCAGGAAGAGTAGCTGCTGCTTTGGCAGGAACTAATGGGGATCCATAATAAATACAAATACAATATTCGGGGGGTTATTTCGAAATGCCGACGGGATATGATTTTTCAGTACCATTTGTGGTTAGCGGGACCCACGCTTCGCAGGGGCTGCGGGGGAGGCTCCTCAGAGGAGGAAGGGGAGGACCTTCTCAGAGGAGGAAGGGGAGGACCTTCTCAGAGGAGGAAGGGGAGGACCTTCTCAGAGGAGGAAGGGGAGGACCTTCTCAGAGGAGGAAGGGGAGGACCTTCTCAGAGGAGGAAGGGGAGGACCTTCTCAGAGGAGGAAGGGGAGGACCTTCTCAGAGGAGGAAGGGGAGGACCTTCTCAGAGGAGGAAGGGGAGGACCTTCTCAGAGGAGGAAGAGGAGGACCTTATCAGAGGAGGAAGAGGAGGACCTTCTCAGAGGAGGAAGGGGAGGACCTTCTCAGAGGAGGAAGGGGAGGACCTTCTCAGAGGAGGAAGAGGAGGACCTTCTCAGAGGAGGAAGGGGAGGACCTTCTCAGAAGAGGAAGGGGAGGACCTTCTCAGAGGAGGAAGGGGAGGACCTTCTCAGAGGAGGAAGGGGAGGACCTTCTCAGAGGAGGAAGGGGAGGACCTTCTCAGAGGAGGAAGAGGAGGACCTTCTCAGAGGAGGAAGGGGAGGACCTTCTCAGAGGAGGAAGGGGAGGACCTTCTCAGAGGAGGAAGGGGAGGACCTTCTCAGAGGAGGAAGGGGAGGACCTTCTCAGAGGAGGAAGGGGAGGACCTTCTCAGAGGAGGAAGGGGAGGACCTTCTCAGAGGAGGAAGGGGAGGACCTTCTCAGAGGAGGAAGGGGAGGACCTTCTCAGAGGAGGAAGGGGAGGACCTTCTCAGAGGAGGAAGGGGAGGACCTTCTCAGAGGAGGAAGGGGAGGACCTTCTCAGAGGAGGAAGGGGAGGACCTTCTCAGAGGAGGAAGGGGAGGACCTTCTCAGAGGAGGAAGGGGAGGACCTTCTCAGAGGAGGAAGGGGAGGACCTTCTCAGAGGAGGAAGAGGAGGACCTTTTATAAACTATAAACTATAACTATAAACTATAAAACTATAAACTAAACTATAAACTATAAACTATAAAACTATAAACTATAAACTATAAAACTATAAACTATAAACTATAAACTATAAAACTATAAACTATAAAACTATAAACTATAAACTATAAACTATAAACTATAAACTATAAACTATAAAACTATAAACTATAAACTATAACTATAAAACTATAAACTATAAAACTATAACTATAAACTATAAAACTATAAACTATAAACTATAAACTATAAAACTATAAACTATAAACTATAACTATAAACTATAAACTATAAACTATAAACTATAAACTATAAACTATAAACTATAAACTATAAACTATAACTATAAACTATAAACTATAAACTATAAACTATAAACTATAAACTATAAACCTATAAACTATAAACTATAAACTATAAACTATAAACTATAAACTATAAAACTATAAACTATAAACTATAAAACTATAAAACTATAAACTATAAACTATAAACTATAAAACTATAAAACTATAAACTATAAAACTATAAACTATAAACTATAAAACTATAAACTATAAAACTATAAACTATAAACTATAAAACTATAAACTATAAAACTATAAACTATAAACTATAAACTATAAACTATAAAACTATAAACTATAAAACTATAAAACTATAAACTATAAAACTATAAACTATAAAACTATAAACTATAAACTATAACTATAAACTATAAACTATAAACTATAAAACTATAAACTATAAACTATAAAACTATAAACTATAAAACTATAAACTATAAACTATAAAACTATAAACTATAAACTATAAAACTATAACTATAAAACTATAAACTATAAACTATAAACTATAAACTATAAACTATAAACTATAAACTATAAACTATAAAACTATAAACTATAAACTATAAACTATAAACTATAAACTATAAACTATAAACTATAAAACTATAAACTATAAACTATAAACTATAAACTATAAACTATAAACTATAAACTATCAAACTATAAACTATAAAACTGTAAAACTATAAACTGTAAAACTATAAACTGTAAAACTATAAACTATAAAACTATCAACTATAAAACTATAAACTATAAAACTATAAACTATAAAACTATAAACTATAAAACTATAAAACTATAAACTATAAAACTGTAAACTGTAAAACTATAAACTATAAACTATAAAACTATAAACTATAAAACTATAAACTATAAACTATAAAACTATAAAACTATAAACTATAAAACTATAAACTATAAAACTATAAAACTATAAACTATAAAACTATAAACTATAAAACTATAAACTATAAAACTATAAACTATAAAACTATAAACTATAAAACTATAAAACTATAAACTATAAAACTATAAACTATAAAACTATAAAACTATAAACTATAAAACTATAAACTATAAAACTATAAACTATAAAACTATAAACTATAAAACTATAAACTATAAAACTATACTAAATATATTCACACGTCACCAAATAATTGATTAAAACACACTTTTGCAATGAAGGTCTACAGTTGCCTCAACAGAACTCTGTAGCACCATGGTGTAGCCGGAGGCCAGCTAGCTTCCGTCCTCCTCTGGGTACATTGACTTCAATACAAAACCTAGGAGGCTCATGGTTTTTACCCTCTTCCACAGACTTCCACAGTAAATAAGACAACTTCCAGAGGTAGTCCTCCAACCTATCAGAGCTCTTGCAGCATGAACTGATATGTTGTCCACCCAATCAAATGATCAGAGAATGAATCTAGTACTGAAAGCATAAGCTACAGCTAGCTAGTTGAACAGTTTTGAACAAATTAATTTCTTCCAAAATGAAGGAGAAGCAAGAGAGAGAGGGAGCTAGCTATATTTTGTAGAATATATTTTTCACTTTCACTTAAAATGTCATAAAATGTGATGAGTAGCTGGCTCAAAGTGAGAGAAAGACAATAGTTGAACAGCTTTGAACAAATTAATTTCTTTAAAAAATGAAGGAGAAGCAAGAGAGAGAGAGAGATAGATATATTTCATTGTATTACAGTATTTATTTCACTTTCACTTAGCTAGCGAATGCAGCTAGCTAGTTTAGCCTATTCAAACACCCGGCTCAAACAGAGAGGGATGCTATCTATGTTAGTAACCTGGCTATGGTTATCCAACACAGGAACTCTTCCAAGTCAAGGTAAGCATTTGGTTTTATTAATTTATTGCCACCGGAGCCCACCGGTGTAACTGCTAAACTGCTTGCTGTGCACTAATCAAATCAAATCAAATCAAATGTATTTATATAGCCCTTCGTACATCAGCTGATATCTCAAAAGTGCTGTACAGAAACCCAGCCTAAAACCCTAAACAGCAAGCAATGCAGGTGTAGAAGCACTACTGCATGATTGTAACGGGTTTACTAACGCGTTAGTTCTAGTAGCTATGTTGACTATGACGTTAATATGGTGAGAACGATGTAGGCTGTGTGTAGCTGTTATGGTATTGAAGTTTGGCCTCGGAAAGTTTTATTCCCCTGGTCACAGGCAGGTGTTGTATTGTATGCTGAAGTCCACAAGCGAAAGGAAAAGGTGAGAGCAGGAGAGAGCGTAGATACGAGAAGGTATTATTTATACAACGAGCAAAGTGATCATGCGGTTTACGTTATTTGTGGCTGTGTTTGCTTGTAATCAAGGGTGTGTTGATTCCACTGATTCTGTTGACAAAAAAACATTTCTTAAACGGAATTAATACGAGGATAAACATACCTGAATATTTCCAATAGAAACTCTTGTTTGCAACTGTTGGACTAATGGTGTCACCTAATTTCTTTCTACCTGTGCACCTACGTTGTGAACTTTAAATCGTAGGCTAGGTTGTAGCAACGTCATGATGGTTATTGGGGAAATTCTAGCATCATGTAGTAGCCTAAACCAAACGAAGCTAATGATGCCTACAGGGAGAGATGAGCTGGCTAAAAACCCTTAGCTGGATAATCGATTCATTCATGAAATAGGAGAGGAAGGGAGGAGATGGAGAGAGAGGAAGAGAGGGAGAGATTTTTTCCAGTCAGAGGACAGTACTCATGACTCAATACTGCCTCTGTGGCTGAGATTTGTTACTGCATCCAGGCTGACTGACATTCCATGGCAGAGCATAAACAGCTTGCGCAATGTTGCTGCTGACGTCACACACACCCCCGTTGCTCACGCAGCGACCAGATCGAGGAATACAACACACACACACACACACACACACAAACACACTGACACGCTACAGTACATGCTCACACACTGATACGGATACACAGAGAGACAGAAAGAAGAGAATACTGGAAAAAGGGCTGTTCTTTGGTGTTTCTGCTTTAGGACAGACTGACGCAGTATTCTCCAGGTGTGTGTGTGTGTGTGTGTGTGTGTGTGTGTGTGTGTGTGTGCCTGCCTATCACAGTATACTGTGTCTCAAGTTACAAGTCTGGGGCTGTATGTGATCAGGACTATCAGTCTGTTGATACTAGCAGCTTTCTGGGCAATTTGTGTTTGTCTCTGTGGATCAATTCAACTTAACCTTCATTTTCCCTACATGTTCATTCATTTGTAATTCAGACTGTGTAATGGCTGATACAGTTCCTGTGTTATCAGTTATTATCAGGGAATAACACATGCTTTGTAAATTATGATGACAGAGCTAAAATTGAGAATTGTGCCAAGAGAAATGGGTTAACCTTTACTGACCTTGTCTCTCCTTCTTTCTTTCTTTCTTTCTTTCTTTCTTTCTTTCTTTCTTTCTTTCTTCTTTCTTTCTTTCTTTCTTTCTTTCTTTCTTTCTTTCTTTCTTTCTTTCTTTCTTTCTTTCAGGTGGTCTCTCCAGCTCTTTGTGCAGCTCTGCTGTTGTCCGCTACACTAAAGACCAGCGTCCTACCACCCTCCCCATTCAACCCTTCACCTTCCACCACCAGTTCTCCAAGCTGTCCCAGCCTAAGCCCATTCTTCCCCTGCTGACGGGCTACGTTTCTGGGATGCAGGCGCGGGGTGGAGGGCCTTCTGGAGGTCCAGAGGGGTCTGATGGAGTCGACGACGACCGATGGAAAGACTCTTTGCGTCGATGCCAGAGTGGGGGTACGATGGGTGGGATGGTATCAGCGGTGGCACCGCTCGGCCCTGGCTCTGTCCGGCCCTCGCCGCTGGGTAGCTATTCCCCCGTCCGTCTCCAGGGGCTGACCTCCACTTCCTGTTCTACCTGCACCCCCAGCCCCCAGACTCCTCGCAGCCTCTCCTGCCCCCTGTCGGCCGAGCTCCTGCCCCTCCACCATACCCATCCACCACCAGCACGACTGGCGGCTGTCCCTCTGCCTCCCACTCCTCCACCTCCGCCCCAGGGGGTGAAACGGGGTGCGGTGCCCCCCATGCTGCCTCCGGTCCAGGGCCAGGTGCAGGGTCAGTGTCACCAGCACTACCACCGTGGGACCCTCCCCGTCCTGCCGGTCGTGCTCCAGGACAGTGAGATTTCACTGCGATACGAGGAGACGTCAGACTCTGTGGAGGGGAGCAGAGGACCAGGGTCCACGACACAACATGGTAGGTGTCTCTGGCTCAGTGCGGTCCGGTCAGGAGTTGTCATGGATGTGGTGGTATCAGTGAGGTTGTTGGATTATGGGTTGGCCAGTCCTGTCCCCCTCGTGTCTCCTACTGGTTTCTTCCAGTCCTGTCCCCCTCGTGTCTCCTACTGGTTTCTTCCAGTCCTGTCCCCCTCGTGTCTCCTACTGGTTTCTTCCAGTCCTGTCCCCCTCGTGTCTCCTACTGGTTTCTTCCAGTCCTGTCCCCCTCGTGTCTCCTACTGGTTTCTTACAGTCCTGTCCCCCTCGTGTCTCCTACTGGTTTCTTACAGTCCTGTCCCCCTCGTGTCTTCTACTGGTTTCTTACAGTCCTGTCCCCCTCGTGTCTCCTACTGGTTTCTTCCAGTCCTGTCCCCCTCGTGTCTCCTACTGGTTTCTTCCAGTCCTGTCCCCCTCGTGTCTCCTACTGGTTTCTTCCAGTCCTGTCCCCCTCGTGTCTCCTACTGGTTTCTTCCAGTCCTGTCCCCCTCGTGTCTCCTACTGGTTTCTTCCAGTCCTGTCCCCCTCGTGTCTCCTACTGGTTTCTTCCAGTCCTGTCCCCCTCGTGTCTCCTACTGGTTTCTTCCAGTCCTGTCCCCCTCGTGTCTCCTACTGGTTTCTTCCAGTCCTGTCCCCCTCGTGTCTCCTACTGGTTTCTTCCAGTCCTGTCCCCCTCGTGTCTCCTACTGGTTTCTTTCAGTCTTTTTTCTTATTTTATTTCTGTTGTACGTTATTTGTTTGCGGTCAACTCACTTCTTATGGTGATTTAACAGATATACTGTAGTCATGGTGATTTAACAGATATACTGTTGTATACTGTAGTCATGGCGATTTAACAGATATACTGTAGTCATGGTGATTTAACAGATATACTGTTGTATACTGTAGTCATGGTGATTTAACAGATATACTGTAGTCATGGTGATTTAACAGATATACTGTTATATACTGTAATCAGGGTGATTTAACAGATATACTGTTGTATACTGTAGTCATGGCGATTTAACAGATATACTGTAGTCAGGGCAATTTAACAGATATATTGTTATATACTGTAGTCAGGGTGATTTAACAGATATACTGTAGTCCTGGTGATTTAACAGATATACTGTTATATACTGTAGTCAGGGTGATTTAACAGATATACTGTTATATACTGTAGTCATGGTGATTTAACAGATATATTGTTATATACTGTAGTCAGGGTGATTTAACAGATATATTGTTATATACTATAGTCAGGGTGATTTAACAGATATATTGTTATATACTGTAGTCATGGCGATTTAACAGATATACTGTAGTCATGGCGATTTAACAGATACACTGTAGTCATGGTGATTTAACATATATACTGTAGTCAGGGTTATTTAACAGATATACTGTTATATACTGTCGTCATGGTGATTTAACAGATATAATGTAGTCATGGTGATTTAACAGATATACTGTAGTCATGGTGATTTAACAGATATACTGTTTTTACTGTAGTCATGGTGATTTAACAGATATAGTGTAGTCAGTGTGATTTAACAGATATACTGTAGTCGAGGTGATTTAACAGATATACTGTAGTCAGGGTGATTTAACCGATATACTGTAGTCATGGCGATTTAACAGATACACTGTAGTCATGGCGATTTAACATATATACTGTTATATACTGTAGTCAGGGTGACTTAACAGATATACTGTAGTCAGGGTGATTTAACGGATATACTGTTATATACTGTAGTCAGGGTGATTTAACAGATATATTGTTATATACTGTAGTCATGGTGATTTAACAGATATACTGTTATATACTGTAGTCAGGGTGATTTAACAGATATACTGTAGTCAGGGTGATTTAACAGATATACTGTAGTCAGGGTGATTTAACAGATATACTGTTTTTACTGTAGTCATGGTGATTTAACAGATATACTGTAGTCATGGTGTTTTAACAGATATACTGTAGTCATGGTGATTTAACAGATATACTATAGTCATGGTGATTTAACAGATAAACTGTAGTCAGGGTGATTTAACAGATATACTGTTTTTATTGTAGTCATGGTGATTTAACAGATATACTGTAGTCATGGTGATTTAACAGATATACTGTTATATACTGTAGTCATGGTGATTTAACAGATATACTGTTATATACTGTAGTAAGGGTGATTTAACAGATATACTGTAGTCAGGGTGTTTTAACAGATATACTGTTATATACTGTAGTAAGGGTGATTTAACAGATATACTGTAGTAAGGGTGATTTAACAGATATACTGTAGTAAGGGTGATTTAACAGATATACTGTAGTCATGGTGTTTTAACAGATATACTGTAGTCATGGTGTTTTAACAGATATACTGTAGTCATGGTGATTTAACAGATATACTATAGTCATGGTGATTTAACAGAAACTGTAGTCAGGGTGATTTAACAGATATACTGTTTTTACTGTAGTCAGGGTGATTTAACAGATACACTGTAGTCATGGTGATTTAACAGATACACTGTAGTCAGGGTGATTTAACAGATACACTGTAGTCATGGTGATTTAACAGATATACTGTAGTCATGGTGATTTAACAGATATACTGTAGTCAGGGTGATTTAACAGATACACTGTAGTCAGGGTGATTTAACAGATACACTGTAGTCAGGGTGATTTAACAGATACACTGTAGTCATGGTGATTTAACAGATACACTGTAGTCAGGGTGATTTAACAGATACACTGTAGTCAGGGTGATTTAACAGATACACTGTAGTCATGGTGATTTAACAGATACACTGTAGTCATGGTGATTTAACAGATACACTGTAGTCATGGTGATTTAACAGATACACTGTAGTCATGGTGATTTAACAGATACACTCTCTTAGTGACTCTCGTCTTTCTTTTTCTTCTTATTCATAATCATTTCTTATTCTTATCCTCTGCCTTCTACCATGTACACTCACCCCATCTCTCTCATTTTCTCAACCTTCCTCTTCCTCTGCCTTCTACCATGTACACTCACCCCATCTCTCTCATTTTCTCAACCTTCCTCTTCCTCTGCCTTCTACCATGTACACTCACCCCATCTCTCTCATTTTCTCAACCTTCCTCTTCCTCTGCCTTCTACCATGTACACTCACCCCATCTCTCTCATTTTCTCATCCTTCCTCTTCCTCTGCCTTCTACCATGTACACTCACCCCATCTCTCTCATTTTCTCAACCTTCCTCTTCCTCTGCCTTCTACCATGTACACTCACCCCATCTCTCTCATTTTCTCATCCTTCCTCTTCCTCTTCCTCTGCCTTCTACCATGTACACTCACCCCATCTCTCTCATTTTCTCATCCTTCCTCTTCCTCTTCCTCTGCCTTCTACCATGTACACTCACCCCATCTCTCTCATTTTCTCAACCTTCCTCTTCCTCTGCCTTCTACCATGTACACTCACCCCATCTCTCTCATTTTCTCAACCTTCCTCTTCCTCTGCCTTCTACCATGTACACTCACCCCATCTCTCTCATTTTCTCATCCTTCCTCTTCCTCTTCCTCTGCCTTCTACCATGTACACTCACCCCATCTCTCTCATTTTCTCATCCTTCCTCTTCCTCTTCCTCTGCCTTCTACCATGTACACTCACCCCATCTCTCTCATTTTCTCAACCTTCCTCTTCCTCTGCCTTCTACCATGTACACTCACCCCATCTCTCTCATTTTCTCAACATTCCTCTTCCTCTTCCTCTGCCTTCTACCATGTACACTCACCCCATCTCTCTCATTTTCTCAACATTCCTCTTCCTCTGCCTTCTACCATGTACACTTCGTCAACCTCTCTCTCCTCATTTAATCTTGCTTTCCCCAATCCTCCACATGATAACCAACCTCTCTCATCTCCCTGTCTACCATCACCCCTCTTTTGGCTCCTTCTCTTTTCACACCCACTTCGTCATTCCCCCTCATTCCCCCGTCCCCTCCGCCCATCCTCCCCCACAGGACACCACCTCTCTCCCCAGACTCTGAAATGGAGGGAGTATCGTCGTAGGAACCCCCTGGGGGTGGAGAGGTGTTCCTCTGGGGGATCAGGCGTACCTGCCCCTATCAGGCAGTCTGGATGGGAATGGTCGTAGGGGCGTGGCCAGGGGACAGCGAAGCACACGACGGAATGTGTTTGACTTCCCTCCGGCCTCTAGTGGCCACGCCCCCCTGGGACGACTCAATGGTGCACATATACTACTAACATTGCTGATTAGATGGTGTGTGTGTGTGTGTGTGTGTGTGTGCGCATGGTAAGGTGTGTGTGTGTGTGTGTGCGCATGGTAAGGTGTGTGTGTGTGTGTGTGCATGGTAAGGTGTGTGTGTGTGTGTGTGCGCATGGTAAGGTGTGTGTGTGTGTGTGTGTGCGCATGGTAAGGTGTGTGTGTGTGTGTGCGCATGGTAAGGTGTGTGTGTGTGTGTGTGCGCATGGTAAGGTGTGTGTGTGCGCATGGTAAGGTGTGTGTGTGTGTGTGTGTGTGTGTGTGTGTGTGTGTGTGTGTGTGTGTGTGTGTGTGTGTGCGCATGGTAAGGTGTGTGTGTGTGTGTGTGCGCATGGTAAGGTGTGTGTGTGTGTGTGTGTGTGTGTGTGTGTGTGTGTGTGTGTGTGTGTGTGTGTGTGCGCATGGTAAGGTGTGTGTGTGTGTGTGTGTGTGTGTGCGCATGGTAAGGTGTGTGTGTGTGTGTGTGCGCATGGTAAAGTGTGTGTGTGTGTGTGTGTGTGTGTGTGTGCGCATGGTAAGGTGTGTGTGTGTGTGTGTGTGTGTGCGCATGGTAAGGTGTGTGTGTGTGTGTGTGCGCATGGTAAGGTGTGTGTGTGTGTGTGTGTGTGTGTGTGGGGTGTTCTCATCCTTCCCATGTCCTCAGGCCAGTCTGTGAAGCAGCTGCAGCAGTACTACAGTGACTTCCTGCCAGACTACTTCTCCCTGACGGAGCGTCCTCCAGACGAGTTCTGTCTCTCTCCTGACGCCTCCTCTTCGTCATCGTCCTCCACTTCCTCACAATCCCACATCTCTGTGAACCTGCAGCAGAAGAGAGGTGTGATGAAGTGGTGTAGTATAAACCATGCATTCGGATAGTATTCAGACCCCTTGACTTTTTCCACATTTTGTTACATTTACAGCTTTATTCTAAAATGTATTAAAAAAAAAATAAAGGTCAAGGGTCCTTTGACAAATTTCCAAAACATTCCCCCCCCCCTTATTTACATAAGGATTCAGACCCTTTACTATGAAACTCAAAATTGAGCTCAGGTGCATCCTGTTTCCATTGATCTTCCTTGAGATGTTCCTACAACTTGATTGAAGTCAAACTGTGCTAAATTAAATGGATTGGACATGATTTGGAAATGCCTGTCTATATAAGGTCCCACAGTTGACAGTGCATGTCAGAGCAAATACCAAGCCATGAAGTCGCAGCAATTGTCCGTAGAGCTCAGAGACAGGATTGTGTCGAGGCACAGCTCTGGGGAAGGGCACCAAAACACTTCTGCAGCATTGAAGGTCCCCAAGAACACAGTGGCCTCCATCATTCTTAAATGCCAAACTGAGCAATAGGGGGAGAAGGGCCTTGGTCAGGGAGGTGACAAAGCATCCAATGGTCACTATGACAGAGCTCTGGAGTTCCTCTGTAGGGAGAACCTTCCAGAAAGACAACTATCTCTGCAGCACTCCACCAATAAGGCTTTTATGGTAGAGTGGCCAGATGGAAACCACTCCTCATTAAAAGGCACATGACAGCCTGCTTGGAGTTTACCAAAAGGCACCTAAAGACTCTCAGACCATGAGAAACAAGATTCTCTGGTCTGATGAAACCAAGATTGAACACGTTGGCCTGTATGCCAAGCATCACGTCTGGCACCATCTCTATGGTGAAGCATTGTGATGGCAGCATCATGCTGTGGGGATGTTTTTCAGCGGCAGGGACTGGGACGGGGAGACTAGTCAGGATCAAGGTAAAGATGAACAGAGCAAAGTACAGAGAGATCCTTGATGAAAACCTGCTCCAGAGCACTCAGGACCTCAGACTGGTGTGTTGTTTCACCTTCCAACAGGACAACGACCCTAAGCACACAGCCAAGACAATGCTGGAGTGACTTCAGGACAAGTATCTGAATGTCCTTTAGTGGCCCAGCAGAGCCCGGACTTGAACCTGATCAAACATCACTGGAGAGACCTGAAAATAGCTGTGCAGCAACGCTCCCCATCCAACCTGACAGAATTTGAGAGGCTCTGCAGAGAAGAATGGGAGAAACTCCCCAAATACAGGTGTGCCAAGCTTGTAGTGTCATACCCAAGAAGACTGGAGGCTGTAATCGCTGCCAAAGGTGCTTTAACAAAGTACTGAGTAAAGGGTCTGAATACTAATGTGATATTAGATTTTTTTAAATGTTACATTAAAAAAATGTTAAAAATTATGACTGTTTTTGCTTTGTCATTATGGGGTATTGTGTGTACTGTATATTGAGGGGGAAAAAACAATTGAATATGTTTTAAAATAAGGCTGTAACGTACCAAAATGTGGAAAATGTCAAAGGGTCTGAATACTTTCCGAAGGCACTGTATGTTTGTGCTTGTGACATCATGATATAATAGCATATATTTACTTTCCTTGACTGTGGTACTGAACACAGCAGTATGTTAAGTGTAGTCTTTATCTCTCCCTGGCTCCCTCTTTCTATCAATTTCAATTCAATTTCAATTTAAGGGGGTTTATTGGCATGGGAAGCCTGTCTTCTCTTGACAGCCAGGTCTGAATGTAGTCAAAGATTTCCTTAGTTTTGGGTCAGTCACAGTGGTCAGGTATTCTGCCGCTGTGTACTCTCTGTTTAGGGCCAAATAGCATTCTAGTTTGCTCTGTATTTTTGTCAATTCTTTCCAATGTGTCAGGTAATTATCTTGTTGTTTACTCATGATTTGGTTGAGTCTAATTGTGCTGCTGTCCTGGGGCTCTGTGGGGTGTGTTTGTGTTTGTGAACAGAGCCCCAGGACCAGCTTGCTTTAGGGGTCTCTTCTCCAGTTTCGTTCCTCTGTAGCTGATGGCTTTGTTATGGAAGGTTTGGGAATCACGTCCTTTTAGGTGGTTGTACAATTTAACGGCTCTTTTCTGGATTTTGATAATTAGAGGGTATCGGCCTAACTCTGCTCTGCATGCGTTATGTGGTGTTTTACGTTGTACACTGAGGATATTTTTGGTGTATATCCCATTTTGTGAATTCTTGGTTGGTAAGCGGACCCCCAAACCTCACAACAATAAAGGTTGATTCAAGTATTTTTAGCCAGATTCTAATTGGTATGTCAAATTTGATGTTCCTTTTGATCGTCCACACCTTTGTGGAAGTCACCTGTGGCGCTGATGGTATGTATCGTTTTTTGTGTGCTCTAGGGCAACAGTGTCTAGGTTTTAATTGGGTTCGGGGCCTGGCAACTGGACCTTTTTTGGAACAACATTATCTTTGTCTTACTGAGATTTACTGTCAGGGCCCAGGTCTGACAGAATCTGTGCAGAAGATCTAGGTGCTGCTGTAGGCCCTCCTTGGTTGGGGACAGATCTAGGTGCTGCTGTAGGCCCTCCTTGGTTGAGTACTGAGGCACCAGATCCTCAACAAACAGTAGACATTTGACTTCAGATTCTAGTAGGGTGAGGCTGGGTGCTGCAGACTGTTCTAGTGCCCTCGCCAATTCGTTGATATATATGTTAAAGAGGGTGGGGCTTAAGCTGCATCCCTGTCTCACCCCACGACCCTGTAAAAAGACGTGTGTTTTTTTTGTCAATTTTAACCCCACACTTGTTGTTTGTGTACATGGATTTTATAATGTCGTATGTTTTCCCCCCAACACCACTTTCCATCAGTTTGTATGGCAGACCCTCAAATTGAGTCGAAAGCTTTTTTGAAATCAACAAAGCATGTGAAGACTTTGCCTTTGTTTTGGTTTGTTTGTTTGTCAATTATGGTGTGCAGGGTGAGTATGTGGTCTGTCGTTCGATCATTTGGTAAAAAGCCAATTTGACATTTGCTCAGTACATTGTTTTTGCTGAGGAAATGTACGAGTCTGCTGTCAATGATAATGCAGAGGATTTTCCCAGGGTTGTTGTTGACGCATATCCCACGGTAGTTATTGGGGTCAAATTTGTCTCTACTTTTTGTGGATTGGGGTGATCACTCCTTGGTTCCAAATATTGAGGAAGATGCCAGAGCTACGGATGATGTTGAAGAGTTTAAGAATAGGCCATTGGAATTTGTGGTCTGTATATTTTATAATTTTATAATTTCATTTAGGATACCATCAACCCCACAGGCCTTTTGGGGATTTTGACCTGTAGTTCATTCAATGTAATTGGAGAATCCAGTGTGTTTTGGTCGTCTTTAATAGTTGATTCTAAGATTTGTATTTGATCATCTATATGTTTTTGCTCTTAATTCTTTGTTGTAGAGACAAAAAGTTTGGAGAAGTGGTTTATCTATACTGTATATATCTGTTTTGGATAGATTACTCTTTGTGTTTTTGTTTGTTTAGAGTTTACCAATTTTCCCAGAAGTGGTTAGAGTCTATGGATTCTTCAATTACATTGAGCTGATTTCTGACGTGCTGTTCCTTCTTTTTCCTGTAGTGTATTTCTGTATTGTTTTAGTGATTCACCATAGTAAAGGCATGGCTTAGGTTTTCTGTGTCTCTAGGTTTTTGGTTGGATAGGTTTCTCAATTTCTTTCTTAGGTTTTTGCATTCTTCATCAAACCATTTGTCATTGTTGGTAATTTTCTTAGGTTGTCTGGTTGATGTTTTTAGATTTAATGGGGAAGCTGAGAGGTTAAATATACTATGTTTAGGTTTTCTACTGTTAAGTTTGCACCTTCACTAATACAGTGGAACGTTTTGTCCAGGAAATTGTCTAAAAGGGATTGAATTTGTTGTTGCCTAATTGTTTTTTGGTGGCTTTCCACACATTCCTTCGATCTATAGCATTTCTAAATATTTACTGTTCCTTTGGCTTTGATGACAATGTTGATTTCCCCCTCCAGGATGGAGAAACTGTCTTCATTAAAGTATGGGGATTCTAGTGGAGGTTATCGGTAGCACACATGAGGAAATGTTTCTCTGTTAAGATAATTTCCTTATTAATTTCTAGCCAGATGTAAAAATGTTCCTGTTTTAAATGATTTAGTAGAGTTGGCTCTATACCATATTAGCATATTACCCCCTGAGTCTCTTTCCTGTTTCCCACCTGGTAGTGTGGTGGATGGGACTACCAGCTCTCTGTAACCTAGAGAGCAACCAGTGGGTCCATCTCCTCTATACCACCCACCTGGTAGTTTGGTGGATGGGACTACCAGCTCTCTGTAACCTAGAGAGCAACCAGTGGGTCCATCTCCTCTATACCACCCACCTGGTAGTTTGGTGGATGGGACTACCAGCTCTCTGTAACCTAGAGAGCAACCAGTGGGTCCATCTCCTCTATACCACCCACCTGGTAGTTTGGTGGATGGGACTACCAGCTCTCTGTAACCTAGAGAGCAACCAGTGGGTCCATCTCCTCTATACCACCCACCTGGTAGTTTGGTGGATGGGACTACCAGCTCTCTGTAGAGAGCAACCAGTGAGTCCGTCTCCTCTATATCAGGTTTCTTGTAGGATGACAATGTCTGTATTTCCAATTTCTTTGATGAAGTCTGGGTTGCTGCTCATTAGGTTAAAGGCAGATGACCTCAGACCTTGTATATTCCAGGATGAGAAAGTAAAAGCTTTGTGTTCCATAGTGTCTAGTGTTGTTTCTGTGTGGTTTAGGCCCCGGACTGTCAGAGTAGGTGTGAGCAGAGCATTTTGAGCATCTGATACATACCTCTTAGGTCGCAGGATGGGGCTTGGGTGGGTGTAATAGTGGGGATTGGGCCTGTTGCTCTGCTCACGGTCTGGGCATATGTCCTGCTGTCATGTTAAGGTCCTTGCCACAGGGGCGGGGGTCATGGGGTGGGCAGAGGGGGCATAGGTCTGATATGGGGTGGGGGGGCAGAGGGGACATAGGTCTGATATGGGGTGGGGGGGCAGAGGGGGCATAGGTCTGATATTGGGGGGCCTATATAGGGTGTGGCCAGGGTTTGTTTGGGGTGGTCTGAGCTGGTTGGGGTGTGGCTGGTGAAGCTGTGGTCTGGGTGTAGGTCCACTTGGTGTGGGTTCTCTTGGTGCAGGTCCTTCAGGAGGGGGTCTTGCAGGTCTGGGAGGGTGTCTCTCTGGTCTGGGCGGGGTGTCCGTTGCTCCTGTGTGAGGTCCTGGGGCTACTGTTGAGGGTGACGTCCTTCAGGGTCCTGGCAAAAGTTGGGATTGCTTCCTTGTAGAGGTGGACCTGGTTGTAAAGGCTGTTCAAGTCCAGGGTGGAGTGGTGGGCCAAGTAGACATTAGTTTTTGAGGCACAGTCTCGTAAAATGGATGTAATCATCTACTGTATGGTGGCAGGGGGAAAGTATTTTCGTGGTAGCAGGGTGGAGATAACCACTTGTGCATTGGAGAAAGTGGAAGAAGCTTTTTCAATCACTCCCTTGAGTGCTCTTGCCACACTTTCCTGCTGGGCGTTCAGGTCATTTACGCTCGTGTGAATTATGAAGTGTCTGGGGGACCCTGGTATGTCCTCTGACAACAGCTCCAAGCCCAGTGTTTGTGCACCAGAGTGGTGCCACTTTGTGTTTGGGGAAGAAGTTAATCCTCTTGAATGTATTTGCCATTTGAGTCAATGAGGAGCACAATCTCTGGCTTTTGTGTGTCCTCAGTGGATGTGTGGGGGTTGTCAGAGGAGCTGACAGGTGGGGTCTGTTGGGTTGTGTTGTGGTCTGGATCTGAGGTCCCCCACACCGCTAGAGGGATATCTTCAACCACCAACTTACCATCCTGAGAAAAGGCTGAGTATAGCCACCCTGCATACCACTGCTGGCTTGCTTCTGAAGCTAAGCAGGGTCGGTCCTGGTCAGTCCCTGGATGGGAGACCAGGTGGTGTTGGAGGGCCAGTAGGGCCCTATATGATAAATATTATAAAGATATCCACAATAAAGTATCCACAAAATATGATAAAGATAAAGTGCCTGCAGAAAGTATTCACACCCCTTGACTTTTTCCACATTTTGTTATTGTTACAAAGTGGGATTCAAATGTATTTAATTGTCCTTTTTGTTTGTCAATGATCTGCACAAAATATTCTGTCAAAATATAACTTTTGTTTTTGAACATGTTGCTTTGCTCTATCATTCTTTACTGCATCATATTATAGTGATAAAGAACGGCAGGTAGCTTAGTGGTTAGAGTGTTGGATTTGTAACCGAAAGGTTGCTAGATCAAATCCCCGAGCTGACAAGGTAAAAAAAATCTGTTGTTCTTTCCCTGAACAAGGCAGTTGACCCACTGTTCCAAGGCCCTCCTCATCTTCACAACAGCTTTGTCTATAATGAAGACATGTATATCTACTTTCAAGCCTTGCAAAATCAACATTTTCTGCTTTAGGTTGTCCATTGGGGACTAACTAATTCTCATTGTGGAAAGGAGAAACAAGTGTGGTTACCATAACATACAAGAGTGTGACTGCAGCCTGTATGAGACTATACTTACTGCTGAGAGGCTGTGAAGTGCCTCTTGTAATCGACTACCACTTCTCTTGCTGTCTCTCCCTCTCTCTCTCCCTTTATTTCTCTCTCTCAGGTTTAGTCAAAGCCATCAATACAGCGGTAGATTTAATCGTGGCTCATTTTGGCACAAGTCGGGACCCTGATGTTAAGGTATTGTGTTCTACTGGGTGATTTACCCCTAAAGACAACTATATAGTTCTGTTATATTGCATTCTGTGAGTTTACTTCTCTTGTTGGGGACTATTCTGATTTTGCAACATTATAATGTCTATTTTTCCTAATCATAATTTCTCTATTTCTCTCTCTCTATTTCTCTATTTCTCTCCCCCTTTCTCTCTCTATTTCTCTCCCCCTTTCTCTATCTATTTCTCTCCCCCTTTCTCTCTCTATTTCTCTCCCCCCTTCTCTCTCTATTTCTCTCCCCTTTCTCTCCCATTTCTCTCCCCCTTTCTCTCTCAATTTCTCTCCCCCTTTCTCTCTCTATTTCTCTCCCCCTTTCTCTCTCTATTTCTCTCCCCCTTTCTCTCTCTATTTCTCTCCCCCTTTCTCTCCCCATTTCTCTCCCCCTTTCTCTCCCCCTTTCTCTCTCCATTTCTCTCCCCCTTTCTCTCTCTATTTCTCTCTCTATTTCTCTCCCCCTTTCTCTCCCCATTTCTCTCCCCCTTTCTCTCTCTATTTCTCTCCCCCTTTCTCTCTCTATTTCTCTCCCCCTTTCTCTCCCCATTTCTCTCCCCATTTCTCTCCCCCTTTCTCTCTCTATTTCTCTCCCCCTTTCTCTCTCTATTTCTCTCCCCCTTTCTCTCCCCCTTTCTCTCCCAATTTCTCTCCCATTTCTCTCCCCCTTTCTCTCTCTATTTCTCTCCCCCTTTCTCTCTCTATTTCTCTCCCCCTTTCTCTCCCCATTTCTCTCCCCCTTTCTCTCCCCATTTCTCTCCCCATTTCTCTCCCCCCTTTCTCTCTCTATTTCTCTCTCCCTTTCTCTCTCTATTTCTCTCCCCCTTTCTCTCCCCATTTCTCTCCCCCTTTCTCTCCCCATTTCTCTCCCCCTTTCTCTCTCTATTTCTCTCCCTTTCTCTCTCTATTTCTCTCCCCCTTTCTCTCTCTATTTCTCTCCCCATTTCTCTCCCCTTTCTCTCTCTATTTCTCTCCCCTTTCTCTCTCTATTTCTCTCCCCCTTTCTCTCTCTATTTCTCTCCCCATTTCTCTCCCTTTCTCTCTCTATTTCTCTCCCCCTTTCTCTCTCTATTTCTCTCCCCTCTCTCTCTCTATTTCTCTCCCCCTTTCTCTCCCCATTTCTCTCCCCCTTTCTCTCTCTATTTCTCTCCCCTTTCTCTCTCTATTTCTCTCCCCTTTCTCTCTCTATTTCTCTCCCCATTTCTCTCCCCCTTTCTCTCTCTATTTCTCTCCCCCTCTCTCTCTCTATTTCTCTCCCCCTTTCTCTCCCCATTTCTCTCCCCTTTCTCTCCCCCTTTCTCTCTCCATTTCTCTCCCCCTTTCTCTCTCTATTCTCTCTCTATTTCTTCTCCCCCTTTCTCTCCCCATTTCTCTCCCCCTTTCTCTCTCTATTTCTCTCCCCCTTTCTCTCTCTATTTCTCTCCCCCTTTCTCTCCCATTTCTCTCCCCATTTCTCTCCCCCTTTCTCTCTCTATTTCTCTCCCCCCCTTCTCTTCTATTTCTCTCCCCCCTTTCTCTCCCCATTTCTCTCCCCATTTCTCTCCCCCTTTCCTCTCTCTATTTCTCTCCCCTTTCTCTCTCTATTTCTCTCCCCCTTTTCTCTCCCCATTTCTCTCCCCCTTTCTCTCACCCATTTCTCTCCCCATTTCTTCTCCCCCCTTTCTCTCTCTATTTCTCTCTCCCTTTCTCTCTCTATTTCTCTCCCCCTTTCTCTCCCCATTTCTCTCCCCTTTCTCTCCCCCATTTCTCTCCCCCTTTTCTCTCTCTATTTCTCTCCCCTTTCTCTCTCTATTTCTCTCCCCCTTTCTCTCTCTATTTCTCTCCCCATTTCTCTCCCCTTTCTCTCTCTATTTCTCTCCCCTTTCTCTCTCTATTTCTCTCCCCCTTCTCTCTCTATTTCTCTCCCCATTTCTCTCCCCTTTCTCTCTCTATTTCTCTCCCCCTTTCTCTCTCTATTTCTCTCCCCCTCTCTCTCTCTATTTCTCTCCCCCTTTCTCTCCCCATTTCTCTCCCCCTTTCTCTCTCTATTTCTCTCCCCTTTCTCTCTCTATTTCTCTCCCCCTTTCTCTCTCTTATTTCTCTCCCCATTTCTCTCCCCCTTTCTCTCTCTATTTCTCTCCCCCTCTCTCTCTCTATTTCTCTCCCCCTTTCTCTCCCCATTTCTCTCCCCCCTTTCTCTCTCTATTTCTCTTCCTCCCCCTTTCTCTCTCTATTTCTCTCCCCATTTCTCTCCCCCTTTCTCTCTCTATTTCTCTCCCCCTTTCTCTCTCTATTTCTCTCCCCATTTCTCTCCCCCTTTCTCTCCTCCCCATTTCTCTCCCCTTTCTCTCCCCCTTTCTCTCTCTATTTCTCTCCCCCTTTCTCTCTCTATTTCTCTCCCCTTTCTCTCCCCTTTCTCTCCCCGTTTCTCTCCCCTTTCTCTCTCTATTTCTCTCCCCTTTCTCTCCCCATTTCGCTCCCCTTTCTCTCTCTATTCTCTCCCCCTTTCTCTCTCTATTTCTCTCCCCCTTTCTCTCCCCATTTCTCTCCCCCTTTCTCTCTCTATTTCTCTCCCCCTTTCTCTCCCCATTTCTCTCCCCCTTTCTCTCCCCATTTCCTCCCCCTTTCTCTCTCTATTTCTCTCCCCCTTTCTCTCACTATTTCTCTCCCCCTTTCTCTCCCCCTTTCTCTCCCCCTTCTCTCTCTATTCTCTCCCCCTTTCTCTCTCTATTTCTCCTCCCCCTTCTCTCCCCCTTTCTCTCCCCATTTCTCTCCCCCTTTCTCTCTCTATTTCTCTCCCCCTTTCTCTCTCCCCATTTCTCTCCCCCTTTCTCTCTCTATTTCTCTCCCCCTTTCTCTCTCTATTTCTCTCCCCATTTCTCTCCCCATTTCTCTCCCCCTTTCTCTCCCCATTTCTCTCCCCCTTTCTCTCTCTATTTCTCTCCCCCTTTCTCTCTCTATTTCTCTCCCCCTTTCTCTCCCCATTTCTCTCCCCCTTCTCTCCCCATTTCTCTCCCCTTTCTCTCTCTATTTCTCTCTCCCTTTCTCTCTCTATTTCTCCTCCCCCTTTCTCTCCCCATTTCTCTCCCCATTTCTCTCTCCATTTCTCTCCCCCTTTCTCTCTCTATTTCTCTCCCCCTTTCTCTCTCTCTTTCTCTCTCTATTTCTAACTATCGATCTGTCTAACCTCTCCTTTTTCTTCCTCCCCTTCCACCACCTCCTCTCTCTCTCCTTCCTTCCACATCCTGTTCACACTCTCCCCTTCCACCACCTCCTCTCTCTCTCCTTCCTTCCACATCCTGTTCACACTCCTCCCCTTCCACCACCTCCTCTCTCTCTCCTTCCTTCCACATCCTGTTCACACTCTCCCCTTCCACCTCCTCTCTCTCTCCTTCCTTCCACATCCTGTTCACACTCTCCCCTTCCACCACCTCCTCTCTCTCTCCTTCCTCCACATCCTGTTCACACACTCTCCTTCTACCCCTCCCCCCTCTCCTTCGTCTCCCCCCCACCCTCCCCTGTCCCTCTAGGCGAAGCTGGGTAACAGTTGGGTGAGTCCCAACGTGGGCCACCTGATCCTGAAGTACCTGTGTCCGGCTCTAAGGGAGGTCCTGGGGGATGGGCTGAAGGCCTACGTGCTGGACCTGATCATCGGACAGAGACGCAACCAGCCCTGGAGCCTGGTAGAGGCCTCCACACAACTAGGTATGTCTGGAAAGTGGAGGAGGAGGAGAAGGCAGGAGGAGTGGTGAGGAAGATGGTATTAATGATGATGATGACTATGAAGATGATTCAATAACGTTTATGTGTGAATGAACAGATGAATGAGTATTTTCAAATGGAGCAGGGGTCTCCTAGGTGTTGTAATTCTGACCTCCTGTCTCTCTCTCCATCTCCCTCTCTCTCTCTCTCTCTCTCCATCTCCATCTCTCACTCTCTCTCCATCTCTCTCCATCTCCCTCTCTCTATCTCTCTCCATCTCCCTCTCTCTCTCTCGCTCTCCATCTCTCTCTCTCTCTCTCTCTCTCTCTCCCTCTCTGTCTCTCTCTCTCTCCATCTCTCTCTCTCCATCTCTCTCTCTCTCCATCTCCCTCTCTCTCTCTCTCTCTCCATCTCTCTCTCCCTCTCTGTCTCTCTCTCTCTCTCTCTCTCTCTCTCTCTCTCTCTCTCTCTCTCTCTCTCTCTCCCTCTCTGTCTCTCTCCATCTCTCTCTCTCTCTCTCTCTCCCTCTCTCTCTCTCTCTCTCTCTCTCTCTCTCTCTCTCTGTCTCTCTCTCTCCATCTCTCTCTCTCTCCATCTCTCTCTCTCTCCATCTCCCTCTCTCTCTCTCGCTCTCCATCTCTCTCTCTCTCTCTCTCTCTCTCCCTCTCTGTCTCTCTCTCTGTCTCTCTCCATCTCCCTCTCTCGCTCTGTCTCTCTCAATCTCCCTCTCTCTCCCTCTCTCTCTATGTCTCTCTCTCTCTCTCTCTCTCGTGTATATATATCAATCCCCACTCCCGCCCCCGCAATACCTACATCAGGCCCATCCACCTGTGTTGTCCACAGCCTGTTCTCCAAGGTGTCCCAGTACTCAGAGCTCACCAGCCACAGCATGAGACTCAACTCATTCATCTTTGGACTGCTGAAGTGAGTACCCTCTATGTGCTCTATACTACAACTGTTTACTGGTGTCTCGTCACCATCAAACAGATATGTTTATTGTTGCCAGCATGTACAAGTGAAAGAGTCAAGTTAACGACTCTCTCTTTTGTTTCTCTCTGTTTCAGCTTGCGATCTTTGGAATTTTGGTTCAATCATCTCTACACTCATGAAGGTGAGCCAAATCAAGCACACCTAGCTAAAGTCTTTGAAAGATAACAGTACTTTTTTTAACCCAGGTTTGGTATTCTATTGCTTCCAATAGTCTAACATCTTCTTCTTCTTCTTCTACTTCTTCTTCTACTTCTTCTTCTACTTCTTCTTCTTCTCCTACTTCTTCTTCTACTTCTACTTCTTCTTCTACTTCTTCTACTTCTACTTCTTCTTCCACTTCTTCTTCTTCTTCTTCTTCTTCTTCTTCTTCTTCTTCTTCTTCTTCTTCTTCTTCTTCTTCTTCTTCCTCTACCTGTCCCCCCCAGACATCGTAGCGGCTCACTACCACCCGTGGGGTTTCCTGCCGTTGTCTCAGGGGCCGTGCCAGCCTCTCTTGGAGGAGCTCCTCCTCCTCCTCCAGCCTCTGTCTCTGTTGCCCTTTGATCTGGATCTGCTCTTTGAGCCGCGATTGGTCCAGAGGAACCAGGAACACCTGAGAAGCAAGGAACAGCTCTGCTCCGCCTCCGCTGGCCAGGGCCTGGACCAATCAGCATGCTCCACCTTCCAGCTCATGAGGGGGTGGAGCTCGGAGTCACGGAGAGAAGAGTCTATGAGAGAAGGGGCGGAGGTTAAAAAGGAAGGAGGCGGGGTGGGGAACAGAGAAAGGTTGGGGCTGAGACGAGAGGGGACGTGGCCTAGGATGGAAGGGGTTGGAGAGAGAGGGAGGAGAGAGGGGATGATGCAGAGGATGGGGTCGAGGAGAGAGGGGGTGGGGATTGATAGTTTAGGGGCGGGGCTTGTAGCAGCACAGCCAATGACAACCGAAGTAGGGACAGGATTTGCAAACCTGTGGAGAGAGAGCGGGAGGGGGAAGGGCACAGGAAAGAGAGTGAAGGGGGTGGGAGGAGAACGCCATGAGGAGGAGGGAGAGAAGGAAGAGAGGAGGAAGGGGATAGAGAGGGATTGGGCGAAGGAGGGTCGTCAGCAGCAGGAGCGTGATCGCCAGGCGGGCTGGTGGTACCAGCTCATGCAGAGTTCCCAGGTCTACATCGACCAATCAGCTCAGGGTGGGTCGAAGTTCGTTAAGAGCGAGAAGAGGAAGAAGTCTGCAGAGAGGCGGAGCCAGAGTCAGCACCCACTCCCCAGGAAGGGTGTTGTGGAAGGGGCAGAGTCTAGCCAGGAAGAGGAGGTTCTTAGGGAGAGAAGCAGGAAGAGCAGCTCCAGTGGTGAGTGGACGGGGTCCAGGGGAAGAGGAAGACCATCCTGGATGGGGAGTCCCCCAGAGTCAGTGCTCACCCAGGACAAGGAGAAAGAGAAGGATCCAGGAACCACAAGGGCCACAGAAGCCACAGCGACCCAGCCAGCAGCCCAGACTGAAGACCCCTCCCAGGGCCAGAGCATGCGCTGGGTCAGACTGTTTGGGTCCAGCATGTGTGGTGGTGGCCCCCCCTCCAGGCCAGATGGAGCAGAGCAGAGACCATCCAAAAGCAAGAGGAGCAGGTGACTGAAGTGAAGTGATGTACAGGTGCTACGGTAATAAATGAATTAACTCTTTGTAATACATTTCTCTTTGTTCTGTTTGTCCCTCGCAGGCTGCCGTCTGGATGGCTGACAGGTCTGGACATGTCCGTGCTGGACCTCTTAGCCCAGTCGGTGGGGGTGGGGACAGTGAAGAGGGTGGAGCCTTCAGCTCCTCCGGCCCCTCCCACTCTGAACCAACCCTCTCCACCTCCTCAGCCGCCACAGGAGACCCAAACCAAACAGCTGTGGTAAGATAAACCAAAGCTTGACGAAATACAACATATCCGATTATCTTCTTGAATTTTTATCAGACTTAAAGGATAAAAACACAGCAACATCATGAAATTACACTAAAAACAGAAACATGGACAATTAAAAAATACAGGATACAAGCAATAATATGTTTTTGTCCTTCTCTCTCTCTCTCTCTCTCTCTCTCTCGCTCTCTCTCTGTCTCTGTTTCTCTCTCTCTCTTTCTCTCTCTTTCTCTCTCTCTCTCTCTCTCTTTCTCTCTCTCGCTCTTTCTCTCTCTCTCTCGCTCTTTCTCTCTCTCTCTCGCTCTTTCTCTCTCTCTCTTTCTCTCTCTTTCTCTCTCTTGCTCCCCCCCCCCCCCCCAGTGAGGTGCGTGCCCTGTGCCACCACATAGCCACAGAGCCTGACCAGCTGAGTTTCCATAAAGGGGACGTACTGACTGTCCTGAGCCGGGCTGACTCCGACTGGCTCCTCTGCTCCCTGGGGGCCCAGCGGGGCCTGGTGCCTTTCATCTACGTTACCCTGAGGGGTCTGGAGGACAGCCAGGCGCCCCAAGAGCCTCAGGGGCCACTCTGACTCAACTAGGGTTCAAAATGTCAGGTTTTCCAGAAATCCTGGTTGGGAGATTCCTGGAATCAGGAGGGAATAAGTAGGACATCTGTATATCCTCCAACCTAGGGATTTCGGGAGAGTTGTCGGAGCCCTAGACTTGCAACCCTAGACTGAACCCAGGGCCCAGAGGCCACAGTAGAGGATGAGGGTGGAAGGTGGATAGGAGAAAAGGATTCAGAGGGCCAAAGATAGATATACAGCATACTACAGCACAAGACGATGGGATACTCATGGAGAAGAGACCTTATTATGACTGGTTCAAAGTGTAATTATTGTACTATGGAGAGGCGTATGAAACACACACACACTCACACACACAGACACAAACATGCATTAATGTACATATATGCACATGCAAGCATGCAGGCACAAATACGCTATACTTCCCTATGTATGCATGTCCAGTAAACTCACACACACCAAACTGCCTGGGGATATTTTACAGAAAGGAGACAAGGCTAGCTACTGACTGCCTTGGCCGCATCACATACTGTATACCATCCCTAGCTGTATTTTACTTTACCATGCTACAGAGTATACTCTATCTATCATTCATCTAGCTGTGCCACTCTTTGAATGCCAATGCTATGCTAACGCGCTAATGCTAGTTCTAATGCTAGTGCTAATGCTAGTGCTAATGTTAGTTCTAATGCTAGTGCTAGTGCTAATGCTAGTGCTAATACTAGTTCTAATGCTAGTTCTAATGCTAGTTCTAATGCTAGTGCTAATGCCAGTGCTAATTGTTAATGGAACATTTCAGAGACTGGTTAAAGGACTTGTCATCCAATGGATCCACGCCGACATGCTTTTCTCTGAGGTTCATTCACCCAGAGATCCCCTGCTTTGTTGTAGGACGTAAGTAGGAAAAGTAGTTTTGTTATAAAACATAAAATAAAAGCTTCCTTAGTGTGTGTGATACAGCTGTCGACAATCTCCACATCTCTGTGTGGAGTAAATACAAATGGACAACAGGTTTAAACTCGCTTCTTCAATACAAATGGACAACCGGTTTAAACTCGCTTCTTCAATACAAATGGACAACCGGTTTAAACTCGCTTCTTCAATACAAATGGACAACCAGTTTAAACTTGCTTCTTCAATCTCCAGATTCCTGATTTTCATCATCTTGTTAACGCTGTGGGTGCGTTCCTCTGCCCAGGCGTTGCTGACGCCAGATCTTACAAAGCTTGGATACGTATTTTACGTATCGGCTAACCACATCATCTGTATGTTATAGCAATCACCACCAATGATTACCAACGATGGACTGTCAAACCTGACTCTGATTGGACAAGCCCAATAACATCCTCTGGCTCCTCCCTTCACATCCTGTTGTTTTGATGGATGGGACGAACTGACCTATCACTGCAATTGTCAGGAAAGAAAAGGGCAGAGCCGGGCCAAGTGCATGTAACCTAGCAACAGACGGACAACGTTTTGTGTCTTTTTTACAGTGTCTTCACCCCTGTTCTGACCCCAAAACCCTAGCTCCTCCCACCTACCCCGCCTCTCTACCCCTTAACCAATACAACTGCACAGCTTTAGGAGGAGCTGCAGTACCACGATTACAGACAAAACCAAGTGATTCAATAAGCTTTGAACTCTTGTCTATATATCTATCCATACGCACTGTAAATGCATATACTTACACACGTTTATTTATTGACAAGTGATGATGTCATGTGTCATTGTTGAGGGAAAAAACGTGTGAATGGAAAGGCAGTAGAGGTGGATAAAGAAGGAATGTCCAATGAAAACAACGTATGACTTTGGAGGTGTGTTTAGGTGTTCTTAACAGAATGTGTTGTTTGGAAAGGCTGTATAATCACCATGGCAACCCCAACCCAACCCGAACCTCCCTATTGTAAAAATGGGTCTACTAAAGAGAAAGATCATGTTTAAACGTTTTTTAAAAATGCTTCAAATGATTCTGATTGGTAGTATGTAAAGAGAAAGAGAGTCACTTTTCTTGTGTATGCCTTAAAGTCCTTGAGAAAGAACCACAGAGAGAGCTGCTGTTTTGGAGGTATCTAGCGTCTGACTATGCCTGTGGTCCCTACATGATTCTTATCTATGTGACGGCGCGTCCAACCAGCCACTTTCCCTGGGTTTCAGTTGGAAAAAGAGTATATATTTTCTCTGGTAATAGAAAAAGTATATGGCTATTTTTTAGGGTGGGACTCTTAAAATTAACCCCAACACATTTCTTGGTGGCTTTGTAGGCATTTGTTGGTGTCAGGAGTGGCCTTAGGTTCAGATTGAGCTGTACAGGAAACTAGAGCTGGCAAAAAATGAAGGATTAGGTTTAAACCCTATATGTCAAAACCTTGTGGATTAGGCCTTAGATTAGTGTTTGTTAGAGACAAAATGATCAACAATGAAATAATGTAATGTCACTTTTTTTTGCGAAACTGAAAAATTGCAAGGACGAATTCACACTGGACAAGAGTTAGGCCTAGATTCAATCAGACCAATAGTTCATTTAGCTTGTAAATGATACTGTATTATTATTATTCTAAATTCTTTGTTGAACTGTATTTCGTTTTTCTGTTATTCTCTTTTGTTGTACAGTTTAATTTGGTTTTATTTTAAATTTTTGTCAATTCCTTTGGATTCTGCATAAATAATTTAAATATTTCGTTAGCTCTGAATTGTAAATATATTTAATTTCTTCAATAATAATTTTTTTATAATAATATAATTTTTTTAAAGATAGAAATAGATATGAGGTATGGTTATGTACAAAACATTTGGAACACATTCCTAGTATTGAGTTGCACCCCCTTTTGACCTCAGGATAGCCTCAATTTGTCGGGGCATGGACTCGACAAGGAGCTGAAAGTGTTCCACAGTGATGCTGGCCCATGTTGACTCCAATGATTCCCACAGTTGTGTTAGGTTGTCTGGATGTCCTTTGGATGGTGGATCATTCTTGTTACACATGGGAAACTGTTGAGCGTGAAAAACCCAGCAGCGTTGCAGTTCTTGACACAAATCGGTGCGGCCTGGTACCTACTACCGTACTCTGTTTAAAGGCAATTAAATATTTTGTCTTGCCCGTTCACCCTCAACGACACACACACACAATCCATGTCTGAATTGTCTCAAGGCTAGAAATCATTCTTTAACCCGTCTCCTCCCCTTCATCTACACTGATTTGAAGTGGATTTAACAGGTGACATCAATAAGGGAGCATAGCTTTCACCTGGTCAAGTCTATGTCATGGAAAGAGCAGGTGTTCCTAATGTTTTGTACACTCAGTGTATATTAATACATTATTGCATTAATAACAAACATTTGTAAATGTGAGTTAGTATCATGTTATGGGCATGGTGAATGGACAGCTATGGGGATAAATGCCTGCCAAGAGTATTGTGATTATAACAATGTATTTGTTATTGTGTTTTTGGCACATACAGTGCCTTCAAAAAGTATTCATACCCCTTGACTTATTCCACATTTTGTTGTGTTACAGCCTGAATTCAAAATGGATTACATAGATTTTTTTCTCACACACAATACCCCATAATGACATCACAATACCCCATAATGACATCACAATACCCCATAATGACATCACAATACCCTATAATGACAAAGTGAAAAACATATTTGTAGAAATCTATGAAAATAATGAAATACAGAAATATCTCACACCCCTTTACCACGACTCTCCAAATTGAGCTCAGGTGCATTGAATTTCCTTTTTACCTTCCTTGAGATGTCACTACAACATGACGGGAGTCCACCTGTGTCCAATTCAATTGTTTGGACATGATTTAGAAAGACAAACGCCTGTCTATATAAGGTCCCACAGTTTACAGTGCATGTCAGAGCAGAAACTATTCCATGAAGTCAGAGGAACTGTCTGTTGATCTCTGAGATATATATCTGGGGAAGAGTATAAAACCATTTCCAGAGGGTTGAACGTTTCCATAAGCAGAGTGGTCTTCATCATTGAGAAATGTTAAATATGAAACTACCCAGACAAAATATTCTGTAGTCTGATAAGACACAACTGTTTGGCCTGAATTCAAAGAAAACCAGGCACAGCTCATCACTAGGCTAACACCACCCCTACCATGAAGCATGGTGGTGTTATCATCATGCTATGGGGATGAATTTCAGTGGCAGGGACTAGGAGACTGGTTAGGATGGAGGGAACAATGAAAGGAGCCAAAGACCGGCAAATCCTTGATGAGAACCTGCTTCAAAGTACAAACGAGCTTAGACTGGGAGAGAATATCTAAGTTCCAACAGGACAATGACCCCAAGCATACAGCCAAACAATGCTGGGATGGCTTCAGAACTGATCCTAGGCCGTCATTGAAAATAAGAATTGTTCTTAGTTAAATAAAGGTCAAATAAAATAACAAGAATGTGAATGTGAATGTCATTGAGTGGCCCAGCCAAAGCCAATAATTGAATCCCATTTGAAAATATGTGGAAAGACTTGAAGATTGCTGTTCACCACTACTCCCCATCTAACTAAACATCTGCAGGGAAGAATGGGAGAAAATCCCCAAATCCAGATGTGCAAAGCTGATAAGCACATACCCAAGACTAATCAAAGCTGATAAGCTCATACCCAAGACTAATCAAAGCTGATAAGCTCATAGCGAAGACTAATCAAAGCTGATAAGCACATACCCAAGACTAATCAAAGCTGATGAGCACATACCCAAGACTAATCAAATCTGATAAGCACATACCCAAGACTAATCAAAGTTGATAAGCACATACCCAAGACTAATAAAAGCTGATAAGCACATACCCAAGACTAATCAAAGCTGATAAGCACATACCCAAGACTAATCAAAGCTGATAAGCTCATAGCGAAGACTAATCAAAGCTGATAAGCGCATACCCAAGACTAATCAAAGCTGATAAGCACATACCCAAGACTAATCAAAGCTGATAAGCGCATACCCAAGACTAATCAAAGCTGATAAGCACATACCCAAGACTAATCAAAGCTGATAAGCACATACCCAAGACTAATCAAAGCTGATAAGCACATACCCAGGACTAATCAAAGCTGATAAGCACATACCCAAGACTAATCAAAGCTGATAAGCTCATAGCGAAGACTAATCAAAGCTGATAAGCACATACCCAAGACTAATCAAAGCTGATGAGCACATACCCAAGACTAATCAAATCTGATAAGCACATACCCAAGACTAATCAAAGTTGATAAGCACATACCCAAGACTAATAAAAGCTGATAAGCACATACCCAAGACTAATCAAAGCTGATAAGCACATACCCAAGACTAATCAAAGCTGATAAGCACATACCCAAGACTAATCAAATCTGATAAGCACATACCCAATACTAATCAAAGCTGATAAGCACATACCCAAGACTAATCAAAGCTGATAAGCACATACCCAAGACTAATCAAAGCTGATAAGCGCATACCCAAGACTAATCAAAGCTGATAAGCACATACCCAAGACTAATCAAAGCTGATAAGCACATACCCAAGACTAATCAAAGCTGATAAGCTCATACCCAAGACTAATCAAAGCTGATAAGCACATACCCAAGACTAATCAAAGCTGATAAGCTCATACCCAAGACTAATCAAAGCTGATAAGCACATACCCAAGACTAATCAAAGCTGATAAGCACATACCCAAGACTAATCAAAGCTGATAAGCTCATACCCAAGACTAATCAAAGCTGATAAGCACATACCCAAGACTAATCAAAGCTGATAAGCACATACCCAAGACTAATCAAAGCTGATGAGCACATACCCAAGACTAATCAAATCTGATAAGCGCATACCCAAGACTAATCAAAGCTGATAAGCACATACCCAAGACTAATCAAATCTGATAAGCACATACCCAATACTAATCAAAGCTGATAAGCACATACCCAAGACTAATCAAAGCTGATAAGCACATACCCAAGACTAATCAAAGCTGATAAGCGCATACCCAAGACTAATCAAAGCTGATAAGCACATACCCAAGACTAATCAAAGCTGATAAGCTCATACCCAAGACTAATCAAAGCTGATAAGCACATACCCAAGACTAATCAAAGCTGATAAGCTCATACCCAAGACTAATCAAAGCTGATAAGCACATACCCAAGACTAATCAAAGCTGATAAGCACATACCCAAGACTAATCAAAGCTGATAAGCTCATACCCAAGACTAATCAAAGCTGATAAGCACATACCCAAGACTAATCAAAGCTGATAAGCACATACCCAAGACTAATCAAAGCTGATGAGCACATACCCAAGACTAATCAAATCTGATAAGCGCATACCCAAGACTAATCAAAGCTGATAAGCACATACCCAAGACTAATCAAAGCTGATAAGCACATACCCAGGACTAATCAAAGCTGATAAGCACATACCCAAGACTAATCAAAGCTGATAAGCACATACCCAAGACTAATCAAAGCTGATAAGCACATACCCAGGACTAATCAAAGCTGATAAGCACATACCCAAGACTAATCAAAGCTGATAAGCACATACCCAGGACTAATCAAAGCAGTAATCACCACCAAATATCCTTCTACAACAGGGATTTTTATTTTATTTTATTTAACCTTTATTTAACTAGGCATGTCAGTTAAGAACAAATTCTTATTTACAATGATGGCCTCCTGCAAGGGCTTAAAAATAAAATTAAAATAAATAATAAATAGTAATAATAACAAAAATAAATACAAATATATAAATATAGGACAAAACACATCACGACAAGAGAGACAACAATACATAAAGAGAGACTTAAGACCACAACATAGCATGGTAGCAACACATGACAACACAGCATGGTAGCAACACAAAATTGCTCGAGAGCATCCTTACCTGCTGATCTATAAATTATGTCTCCATAATCTAGCATACGTAGGATGGTCATCTGAATCAGGGTTAGTTTGGCAGCTGGGGTGAAAGAGGAGCGATTATGATAGAGGAATCCACATCTAGATTTAACTTTAGCCTGCAGCTTTGATATGTGCTGAGAGAAGGACAATGTACCGTCTAGCCATACTCCCAAGTACTTGTATGAGGTGACAACCTCAAGCTCTAAACCCTCAGAGGTAGTAATCACACCAGTGGGGAGAGGGGCATTCTTCTTACCAAACCATATTACCTTTGTTTTGGAGGTGTTCAGAAGAAGGTTAAGGGCAGAGAAAGCTTGTTGGATACTAAGAAAGCTTTATTGTAGAGCATTTAACACAAATTCTGGGGAGCGGCCAGCTGAGTATAAGACTGTATCATCTGCATATAAATACATGCGAGAGCTCCCTGCTGCCTGAGCTATGTTGTTGATGTAAATTGAGAACAGCATGGGGCCTAGGATCAAGCATTGGGGTACTCCCTTGGTGACAGGCAGTGGCTGAGACAGCAGATTGTCTGAATTTATACACTGCACTCTTTGAGAGAGGTAGTTAGCAAAGCAGGCCAAAGACCCCTCAGAGAGACCAATACTGCTTAGCTGGCCCACAATAATGGAATGGTCTACCGTATCAAAAGCTTTAGCTTTAGCCAAGTCAATACAAATAGCAGCACAACATTGCTTAGAATCAAGGGCAATGATGACATAATTGAGGACCTTTAAGGTTGCAGTGACACATCCATAACCTGAGCGGAAACCAGATTTTATACCAGAGAGAATACTATAGACATCAAGAAAGCCAGTCAGTTGATTATTGACAGGTTTTTCAAACACTTTTGATAAACCAGGGCAAAGTAGAAATAGCCTATAACAGTTTGGATCAGGTTGATCTACCCCTTTTAAATTAAGGACGAACCGTGGCTGCCTTCCAAGCAATGGGCACCTCCCCTGAGAGGGTTAAAGGTTAGAGAAAGGCTTGGCGATGATAGGTACAGCAACCTTAAAGAAGAAAGGGTCTAAACCATCTGACCCAGATGTTTTTTGGGGGGGTCAAGTTTCAGGAGCTCCTTTTGCACCTCGGACTCAGTGACTGCCTGCAGGGGGAAACTTTGTAGCGGGGCAGGGCTAAAAAGTGGGAGGAGCATCAGGGATAGTCCCATTACAAGGGGTGGGAGATGAGGAAATGTTGGACGGGCAAGGAGGCAGGGCTGAGTCAAATAGGAATCCTGACTTATTGAAGTGGTGATGAAAGAGCTCAGCCATGTGCTTATTGTCAATAACAACCGCATCATCAACATTAAGGGACATGGCTGTGAGGAAGAGGGTTTATTCTCCAGGTATTTAACTTTTTTCAAATCAAATCAAATGTATTTATATAGCCCTTCGTACATCAGCTGATATCTCAAAGTGCTGTATAGAAACCCAGCCTAAAACCCCAAACAGTAAACAATGCAGGTATAGAAGCACGGTGGCTTGGAAGAACTCCCTAGAAAGGCTAAAACCTAGGAAGAAACCTAGAGAGGAACCAGGCTATGAGGGGTGGCCAGTCCTCTTCTGGCTGTGCCAGGTGGAGATTATAACAGAACATGGCCAAGATGTTCAAATGTTCATAAATGACCAGCATGGTCAAATAATAATAATCGCAGTAGTTGTTGAGGGTGCAGCAAGCCAGCACCTCAGGAGTAAATGTCAGTTGGCTTTTCATAGCCGATCATTAAGAGTATATCTACCACTCCTGTTGTCTCTAGAGAGTTGAAAACAGAAGGTCTGGGACAGGTAGCAAGTCCGGTGAACAGGTCAGGATTCCATAGCCGCAGGCAAAACAGTTGAAACTGGAGCAGCAGCACGGCCAAGTGGCCTGGGGACAGCAAGGAGTCATCATGCCAGGTAGTCCTGAGGCATGGTCCTAGCGCTCAGGTCCTCCGAGAGAGAGAAAGAAAGAGAGAAAGAGAGAATTAGAGAGAGCATACTTAAATTCACACAGGACACCGGATAAGACAGGAGAAGTACTCCAGATATAACAAACTGACCCTATCCCCCCGACACATAAACTACTGCAGCATAAATACTGGAGGCTGAGACAGGAGGGGTCAGGAGACACTGTGGCCCCATCCGATGATACCCCCGGACAGGGTCAAACAGGAAGGATATAACCCCACCCACTTTGCCAAAGCACAGCCCCCACACCACTAGAGGGATTTATTAAACCACCAACTTACCATCCTGAGACAAGGCCGAGTATAGCCCACAAAGATCTCCGCCACGGCACAACCCAAGGGGGGGCGCCAACCCAGACAGGAAGATCACGTCAGTGACTCAACCCTCTCAAGTGACGCACCCTTCCTAGAGACGACATGAAAGAGCACCAGTAAGCCAGTGACTCAGCCCCTGTAATAGGGTTAGAGGCAGAGATTCCCAGTGGAGAGAGGGGAACCGGCCAGGCAGAGACAGCAAGGGCGGTTCGTTGCTCCAGAGCCTTTCCGTTCACCTTCACACTCCTGGGCCAGACTACACTCAGTCATATGACACACTGAAGAGATGAGTCTTCAGTAAAGACTTAAAGGTTGAGACCGAGTTTGCGTCTCTCACATGGGTAGGCAGACCGTTCCATAAAAATGGAGCTCTATAGTAGAAAGCCCTGCCTCCAGCTGTTTGCTTAGAAATTCTAGGGACAATTAGGAGGCCTGCGTCTTGTGACCGTAGCGTACGTGTAGGTATGTACGGCAGGACCAAATCAGAAAGATAGGTAATAGCAAGCCCATGTAATGCTTTGTAGGTTAGCAGTAAAAACCTTGAGATCAGCCCTTGCCTTGACAGGAAGCCAGTGTAGGGAGGCTAGCACTGGAGTAATATGATCAAATTGTTTGGTTCTAGTCAGGATTCTAGCAGCCGTATTTAGCACTAACTGAAGTTTATTTAGTGCTTTATCTGGGTAGCCGGAAAGTAGAGCATTGCAGTAGTCTAACCTAGAAGTAACAAAAGCATTGTTTAATTTTTACTGCCAAATTTTTGGACAGAAAGTTTCTGATTTTTGCAATGTTATCCTCTTGAAGCTAGGGGGCACTATTTTTATGTTTGGAAAAATAACGTTCCCAAATTAAACGGCCTATTTCTCAGGACCAGATGCCAGAATATGCATGTAATTGCAGATTATGATAGAAAACACTCTAAAGTTTCCAAAACTGTCAAAATATTGTCTGTGAGTATAACAGAACTGATATTGCAGGTGAAACCCTGAGAAAAATCAAACCAGGAGGTGGCTTCTATTTTGAAAACTCCATGTTCCATTGCCTCCCATTGCTCCATTTAAAGGGATATCAACCAGATTCCTTTTCCTATCGCTTCCTCAAGGTGTCAACAGTCTTCAGACATTGTTTCAGGCATTTATTTTGAAGAATGAGCGTGAACGACCACATTGCGTAAGTGGATAGGTGGGGGCTCTCAGAGTGAGTTGTGCGCAAAAGAGAAAGGCGGGCATTGTTACTCCCGGTCCTAGTGAAAAGCCAACTGTCCCGGTTGATATATTATCTAATAGATATTTGAAAAACACCCTGAGGATTTATTATAAAAAACATTTGACATGTTTATGTGGACATTATGGATATAATTTGGATTTTTTGTCTGCGTTGTCATGACCGCTCTTTCCGGTGGATTCCTGGGCATAACGCACCAAACTAACGGAGGTATTTGGATATAAAAAATATCTTTATGAAACAAAAGGAACATTTGTTGTCTAACTGGGAGTCTTGTGAGTAAAAACATCCGAAGATCATCAAAGGTAAACTATTAATTTGATTGCTTTTCTGATTTTCGTGACCAAGTTGCCGGATTCTAAGTGTACTTATTATTTTGTCGAGCAATCGAGAAACTTACACAAACGCATGTATTGCTTTTGCTGTAAGCATAATTTCCAAAATCTGAGACGACAGGTGGATTAACAAAAGGCTAAGCTGTGTTTTGCAATATTGCACTTGTGATTTCATGAATATTAATATTTTCTAGTAATATTATTTGACTGTGGCGCTATGCTATTCAGCGTTGCTGATGACAATTATCCCGGATCCAATATGGGTGGTTCAGAGAGGTTATGCAGATGGAAAAAAGCTGTCCTTGAAACAGTCTTGATATGTTCGTCAAAAGGGAGATCAGGGTCCAGAGTAACGCCGAGGTCCTTCACAGTTTTATTTGAGACGACTGTACAACCATCAAGATTAATTATCAGATTCAACAGAAGATCTTTGTTTCTTGGGACCTAGAACAAGCATTTCTGTTTTGTCCGAGTTTAAAAGTAGAAAGTTTGCAGCCATCCACTTCCTTATGTCTGAAACACAGGCTTCTAGCGAGGGCAATTTTGGGGCTTCACCATGTTTCATTGAAATGTACAGCTGTGTGTCATCCGCATAGCAGTAAAAGTTAACATTATGTTTTCGAATGACATCCCCAAGAGGTAAAATATATAGTGAAAATAAGTGGTCCTAAAACGGAACCTTGAGGAACACCGAAATTACTCAGAGAGAGTAGTGCTCCTTAAGGTAACTAACTTTGGCCTTCCGGATTGCCTGAGTGCATTTATTTCTCATTTGCCTGAACGACAGCCAGTCAGAATGTCTGTGCTGAGCCTTTCACCAAATGCAATTCTTGAGGTGGAGTAACTCTGCAAGATCACGGTCGAACCAGAGGCTGACACCTGTTTTAATTCTCATTTTCTTCATGGGGGCGTGTTTGTTAACAATACCACTGAAAATATCAAAAAAGAAGGTCCAAGAATCTTCGACAGAGGGGATCAAGCTGATTCTGTACAATTTCTATAGAAGGGATCATCAACTAGATTCAGCCACGGGCTGATTTTTCCTTGAGTGGATGGTCAGGGGGCCAGAATATAATTACAAATTATTTGTAGACTGCGAATTGACTGCAAGAAGTCCAAAAATATATCATATTTGACTAAAATGTAATAATTTCAAACCTTGTTTATATTTGTATACATATTCAGTGAGCTCCAGAAGTGTTGGGACAGTGACACATGTTATTGTTGTTTTGGTTCTGTACTCCAGTACTCCAGCACTTTTGATTTGAAATAAGACATTGCAGACTGTCAGCTTTAATTAAAGGGTATTTTCATCTATATCGGGTGAACGGTTTCGAGATTACAGCACTTTTTGGACATATTCTCCTCATTTTAGGGGACCAAAAAAAAAGGTTTTGGGACAAATTCCCTTATGTGCATTAAAGTAGAAAAACAGAAGTATTTGATCCCATATTCATAGCACTCAATGATTACATCAAGTTTGTGACTCTACAAACTTGTTGGATTAATTTGCTGTTTGTGTACGTTCTGTTTCAAATTATGTTGTGCCCATTTAGAAATCACTTTTATTATAAATAAAAATTGAATATATTTCTAAACACTTCTACATTAATGTTGATGCTACCATGATTAGGGAATGACTTGTGATGACTCATACCACCCCAAAAAATTCTAACCTCCCCTGTTATTGGTTAGCATGTCTTGGGGTTATGATATAACATGCTAACCCCTCCCTGTTATTGTAACGATGAGAGGTTAGCATGTCTTGAGGGTATGATATAACATGCTAACCCCTCCCTGTTATTGTAATGGTGAGAGGTTAGCATGACTTGAGGGTATGATATAACATGCTAACCCCTCCCTGTTATTGTAACGATGAGAGGTTAGCATGTCTTAGCATAATTATTCATGATGTGTACAGAGCCAAAACAACAACAAATATGCCACTGTCCCGATACTTTTAGAGCTCCCTATATCTCTCTGTTATGCGTGGGAATTCTTTTGAACACATTTCATAACTTAAAATCACTTGGAGCTGATTTGCTGGTGTTTTTAAAGATTTTGTGTAAGTTAGATATTTCTGTATTTAATTTTCAATAAATTAGCAAAGATTTCTAAAAACATGTTTTCACGTTGTCATTACGGGGTATTTATTGTGTGTAGTATTGTGAGTAAAAAAACATACTGTATATTTAATACATTTTTGAATTCAGGCTGTAACACAACAAAATCTGCAATAAGTCAAGGGGCTTGAAATCTTTCTGAGGACACTGTATCTATCTCCATAACTCGAGAAAAGATGGATGGGTGGCAGGAAAGCTGTCAGATGGGCAGAAAATATGCAGGAAAGATGCAGGAAAGATGCAGGAAGGATGCAGGAAAGATGCAGGAAAGATGCAGGAAAGATGCAGGAAAAGGTGTGTCAAATATGCAGGATGAGGTTTCTGTTAGTCTTTCAGGCACAGTTTGCTCTTCATCCTCCTCAGCTGCTGCTGCTGGGCCATCAGACAGGGGACAGTATATGTACATGAACTGGAGGTTTTAATGGGGACATAACAGAGTGAGGAGATACAGATAACTGTGTCAAATGGTGCAGATCCCCTTTTTCCCTTCTTCATAATAGCTAGCTGTTTCTGGGAGTAGAAAAAACTGAAAGATTATCTCTCTTCCACTCTCACTCTTACTCTCCCTCTCTCCCTCTCCCTCTCCCTCTCCCTCTCTCTCTCTCTCTCCCTCTCCCTCTCCCTCTCCCTCTCTCCCTCTCCCTCTCCCTCTCTCTCTCTCTCTTCCTCTCCCTCTCTCCCTCTCTCACTCCCTATCCCTCTCTCTCTCCCTCTCTCTCTCCCTCTCCCTCTCTCCCTCCCTCTCCCTCTCCCTCTCTCTCTTCCTCTCCCTCTCTCCCTCCCTCTCCCTCTCTCTCTCTCTCTCACTACTGTTCTCCCATACAGTGACTTCATACATAAAGTAACCATGGCGTTACTAGTGTTCTCGCATACAGTGACTTCATACATAAAGTAACCATGGCATTACTACTGTTCTCCGTGCCCATACAGTGACTTCATAACATACATAAAGTATTCATATTCACTGATCATCCCTAAAGCCAACACCTCATTTGGCCGCCTTTCGTTCCAGTACTCTGCTGCCTGTGACTGGAACGAATTGCAAAAATCGCTGAAGTTGGAGACTTTTATCTCCCTCACCAACTTCAAACATCAGCTATCTGAGCAGCTAACCGATCGCTGCAGCTGTACATAGTCTATTGGTAAATAGCCCACCCTTCTTCACCTACCTCATCCCCATACTGTTGTTATTTATTTACTTTTCTGCTCTTTTGCACACCAATATCTCTACCTGTACATGACCATCTGATCATTCATCACTCCAGTGTTAATCTGCAAAATTGTAATTATTTGCCTACCTCCTCATGCCTTTTGCACACATTGTATATAGACTCCCCCTTTGTTTTCTACTGTGTTATTGACTTGTTAATTGTTTACTCCATGTGTAACTCTTTGTTGTCTGCTCACACTGCTATGCTTTATCTTGGCCAGGTCGCAGTTGCAAATGAGAACTTGTTCTCAACTAGCCTCCCTGGTTAAATAAAGGTGTTCTCAACTAGCCTACCTGGTTAAATAAAGGTGTTCTCAACTAGCCTACCTGGTTAAATAAAGGTGTTCTCAACTAGCCTACCTGGTTAAATAAAGGTGTTCTCAACTAGCCTACCTGGTTAAATAAAGGTGTTCTCAACTAGCCTACCTGGTTAAATAAAGGTGTTCTCAACTAGCCTACCTGGTTAAATAAAGGTGTTCTCAACTAGCCTACCTGGTTAAATAAAGGTGAAATAAAAAAAAATTAAAAAAAATATGACTTGATTTATTCCCCCCAAACATGTACTGCCTGAATTAAAAATGTATTAAATGTTTTTATATATGTTGGCAAATTGATTGAAAATTAAATATAAATATCTAATATATCTAATATATATACGTTAACACACATCTAATATATATACGTTAACACACATCTAATATATATACGTTAACACACATCTAATATATATACGTTAACACACATCTAATATATATACGTTAACACACATCTAATATATATACGTTAACACACATCTAATATATATACGTTAACACACATCTAATATATATACGTTAACACACATCTAATATATATACGTTAACACACATCTAATATATATACGTTAACACACCCCTGAGTCATTTAATTTATTTTATTTTATTTATGGGTAAGTGTCTAAGGAAATTTCTACACCTGGATTGTGCAACATTTGCCCATTATTCATTTCAAAATTCTTCAAGCTCTGTCAAATTTGTGGTTGATCGTTGCTAGACAACCATTGTCAGGTCTTACCGTAGACTTTCAACTAGATTTAAGTCAAACTGTAAATTGGCCACTCAGGAACATTCACTGTGTTCTTGGTATTTTTTTACAATTATTATTATTATTTTTTGTCATTTTTAATTTCACCTTTATTTAAACCTCTCGGCGGGACAGTTGCCAGGGTAAATGCAGAGCGCCAAATTCAAATAAAATACTATACAATTCAAACCTTCATTAAATCACACATGTAAGATACCAAATTAAAGCTACACTCGTTGTGAATCCAGCCAACATGTCAGATTTCAAAAAGGCTTTTCGGCGAAAGCATAAGATGCTATTATCTGATGATAGCACAACAGTAAACAAAGAGAGAGTAGCATATTTCAACCCTGCAGGCGCGACACAAAACACAGAAATAAAAATATAAATCATGCATTGATGAGCTTCTTCTGTTGGCAATATGTCCCATAAACATCACAAATGGTCCTTTTGTTTGATTAATTCCGTCCATATATATCCAAAATGTCAATTTATTTGGTGCGTTTGATCCAGAAAAAAACAGCTTTCATTTTGCGCAACGTCACCACAAAATATCTCAAAAGTTACCTGTAAACTTTGCCAAAACATTTCAAACTACTTTTGTAATACAACTTTAGGTATTTTTAAACGTTAATAATCGATCAAATTGAAGACGGGGCAATCTGTATTCAATACAGCAAGTAAACAAACCATGCTCCTTTTTACGTCTTGCGCAACTCTCAAACAGTACACATAACGTTACACTGATTCAAGATGGCCGTACTTCTTCATTACAAAAAAGGAACCTCAACCAATTTCCGAAGACTGGTGACATCCAGTGCTTTAAAAATCTAGTTTCCCAATGAAAACTCATTGAATAGACAGTGACCTCAAAAAAAAAATCGGAATGGTTTGTCCTCTGGGTTTTGCCTGCTACATAAGTTCTGTTATACTCACAGACATGATTCAAACAGTTTTAGAAACAGAGTGTTTTCTATCCTGGAAGGAAAGGCGTCCAAAGTAGGTGTTGGCTTTGGGGATGGCAAGTGAAATATACCTGCTGGAGGGCGTGCTATGAGTGGGTGTTGCTATGGTGACCAGTGAGCTGAGATAAGGTGGGGCTTTACCTAGCAGAGACTTATAGATGACCTGGAGCCAGTGGGTTTGGTGACAAATATGTAGCGAAGGGCCAGCCATCGAGAGCATACGGGTCGCAGTGGTGGGTATGTATACAGAATGGTGTCGTCTGCGTAGAGGTGGATCAGAGAATCACCAGCAGCAAGAGAGGCATCATTGATATATACAGAGAAAAAAGTCGGCCCTAGAATTGAACCCTGTGGCACCCCCATAGAGACTGTCAGAGGTCCAGACAACAGGCCCTCAGATTTGACACACTGAACTGTCTGCGAAGTAGTTGATAACTAGGCGAGACAGTCATTTGAGAAACCAAGGCTATTGAGTCTCCCGATAAGACTGCGGTGATTCACAGAGTCGAAAGCCTTGGCCAGCTCGATGAAGACGGCTGCTCAGTACTGTCTTTTATAGATGGCGGTTGTGACATCGTTTAGGATCTTGAGCATGGTTGCTGCAGGGGGTGCAGAGCTGTTGGCCAGGGTAGGGGTAGTCAAGTGGAAATTATGGCCAGCCGTAGAAAAATGCATTTTGAAATTGTCGATTATCGTAGATTATCGGTGGTGGCAGTGTTTCCTATCCTCAGTGCAGTGGGCAGCTGGGAGGAGGTGCTCTTACTCTCCATGGACTTTACAGTGTCCGAAAACGTTTTGGAATTAGTGCTACAAATTTCTGTTTGAAAAAGCTAGCCTTTGCTTTCCTAACTGACTGTGTATATTGGTTCCTAACTTCCCTGAAAAGTTGCATATCGTGGGGGCTATTCGATGCTAATGCAGTACGCCACAGGATGTTTTTGTGCTGGTCAAGGACAGTCAAGTCTGGAGTGAACCAAGGGCTTTATCTGTTCTTAGTTCTACATTTTTTGAGTGGGGCATGCTTATTTAAGATGGTGAGGAAAGCCTTTTTAAAGAGCTACCAGGCATCCTCTACTGACGGGATGAGCTCAATAACCTTCCAGGGTACCTGGGCCAGGTCGATTAGAAAGGCCTGCTTGCTGAAGTGTTTTAGGGAGCGTTTGACAGTGATGAGGGGTGGTCGTTTGACCGCAGACCCATTACGGACACGGGCAATGAGGCAGTGATCGCTGAGATCCTAGTTGAAGACAGCAGTGTATTTAGAGGGCAAGTTGGTCAGGATGATATCTAAGGGGGTGGCCATGTTTACGGATTTAGGGTTGTACCTGGTAGGTTCCTTGATAATTTGTGGTAAGCAACTCCAGTGTAGATTTGACCTTGTGTTTTAGGTTATTGTCCTGCTGAAAGGTACATTCATCTTCCAGTGTCCGGTTGGAAAGCAGTATGATCTGGGTTTTCCCATAGATATAGTGGTATTCTGTACAGGCTTTCTTCTTTTCCCTCTGTCATTTAGGTTAGTATTGTGGAATAACTACAATATTGTTGATCCATCCTCAGTTTTCTCCTATCACAGAAATTAAACTCTGTAACTGTTTTAAATTCACCATTGGCCTCATGGTGAAAATCCCTGAGCGGTTTCCTTCCTCTCCGGCAACTGAGTTAGGAAGGACATCTGTATCTTTGTAGGAACTGGGTGTATTGATACACCATCAAAAATGTAATGAATAACACCATGCTCAAAGGGATATTCAATGTCAGCATTTTACATTTTTACCCATCTACCAATCGGTGCCCTTCTTTATGAGGCATTGGTAAACCTCCCTGGTCTTTGTGTTTGAATCTGTGTTTGAAATTCACTACTCAACTGAGGGACCCCACAGATAATTGTATGCAGAGGTGCAGAGACGAGGTAATCATTCAAACATCATGTTAAACATTATTAATGAACACAGAGTGTGTCCATGCAACTTATTATGTGACTTGCACATTTTTACTCCTGAACTTAATTAGGCTTTTCATAACAAAGGGGGGTTGAATACTTACTGACTCTGACATTTTAAGCTTTTCATTTTTTATTAATTTGTAATCATTTAAAAAAAAACGAAATTGCACTTTTACATTATGGGGCATTGTGTGGCCAGTGACTCCATTTTGTGACTCCATTTTTAAATTCAGGCTGTAACACAGAACATTTTGGAAAAAGCCAATGGGTGTGAACACTTTCTGAAGTCACTGTCTGATGCTATATGACGTGTATGACATTATCAACATTGTATGGATGTTAATAACAATCAGGATAATAATAATATAATAATAAGGATGTTAATAACAATCAGGATAATAATATAATAAGGAAGTTAATAACAAAAATGTTCACGTGATCACACCTCAAACGTCACCCTTGTCTTTTGTTTCCTCCACAAAAATGATTTCTGTCATATGTTGGTGTCTCTAGACAGAGACATTGACGTGCTCTGCTCAAATGTTTGCAGTAACGAAAAGTCTTAGGGTTCAAAAACGCTTTTTACTTGAACAAAAACCTGCAAATATGTTTTATGTTTCAACCTATTTTTCTAGCAGTAGACGGTCAGAACAAACGCACAAGTTTTGGCCGGCAGTCTTCGTCAGCGTTTGGAGAAGAATCCACATATTTATAGATGACGTCACACTGTAGTACTGCTTTTCTCATTATTCACAATTTTAAAAAATTACGTTCATTATTTACATAAATGTTCTGCTATTTTTCCAGATGAGCTTAAATAAAAAAAGTTTTTCTCCCTTCCCCACCAGGTGGGGCTATTGTTCCACACTGTATTTGGAGACAACTGGTATGACAAGTCATAAGGTTTTACTAACATGTGGTTGTGGGGTTTCAAATGGGCTGGAGACGTCTGAGAGACATAACTGTTGATGGAAGTTAAAGGGAAGGGAAGTGGAAGACCTTTTAACCGGTTCCTCTTCTCTCTCAAACTGTGATTCATGTTGAATGTGTTACTGCGAAAATTGGTAAGATTATTCAGAAGAATTTGCACTTGTGCGATGATCAGATTCTACGTGTGTGTGTGTGTGTTCAGATGCGTTAATGCATATGTGTTTCATTGAGGGCATTTCATAACATTTAATGGACCGTGTGAAAATCTACATTTCCTAAAACTCTACAAATTATACAACGGCTGGGTCTAATCCTGAATGCTGATTGGTTAAAACCGCATTCCAGTCGGTGTCTATTCCAGAAGTTACCACCTGCTAACTCTATGGCGTTAAAATGTCTATTTACTCTATTGTTCCATCTGACTGCCCAATCCACTGTCTCATCAGCCCAGCCAGGCAATTTATGAACTTGATCTCCACTATAAAAATCATCTAGACATTATCTCACATCTCTTTTAGACTAAGATTTAGTTTTCAACACCGGATATGTTTTTAATAAACCTTGCTGTCTGTTTCTCTGACATTTACAACATTATTTCAATAGTCAAACTTTATCTCCAGCTGTCTGATAGTAAGAGTCGGGATGAGACAAACCTTCAGGCAGACAGCGTTTCTCAGCCAGTCGAAATCATGAATCAGCTGGCATCATTTCTATGGATATATACAAAGACATGTAAAACAACATGAAGTGCAGCTAGTTTGAGGTGTGTCCAGCTTCAGATTGAAGTGATTAGATGTGTTGTTGGCTAGCTCCTCTGAACAACAGTGATTGTGTTAGATGTGTTGTTGGCTAGCTCCTCTGAACAACAGTGATTGTGTTAGATGTGTTATTGGCTAGCTCCTCTGAACAACAGTGATTGTGTTAGATGTGTTATTGGCTAGCTCCTCTGAACAACAGTGATTGTGTTAGATGTGTTATTGGCTAGCTCCTCTCCTCTGAACAACAGTGATTGTGTTAGATGTGTTATTGGCTAGCTCCTCTGAACAACAGTGATTGTGTTAGATGTGTTATTGGCTAGCTCCTCTGAACAACAGTGATTGTGTTAGATGTGTTGTTGGCTAGCTCCTCTGAACAACAGTGATTGTGTTAGATGTGTTATTGGCTAGCTCCTCTGAACAACAGTGATTGTGTTAGATGTGTTATTGGCTAGCTCCTCTGAACAACAGTGATTGTGTTAGATGTGTTATTGGCTAGCTCCTCTGAACAACAGTGATTGTGTTAGATGTGTTATTGGCTAGCTCCTCTGAACAACAGTGTCCTGACGAGTGAGCACATGTTCTATGCCAGGGGAAATCACACCTCATTAGCTCATTGTTATGGATGTATCCAAATAAATTAAACAAATGCAGCTACATTGCTGAAATTCTGGCTGCACTTTTTGACTTGACTGTAAGTTAGCTGTAGTTGGCTAGCTAGCAAGCAAGGGATAAGAACGTTGCCAGGCAGTATGGCAATGAAACATTTAAAACGACTGAGTCGCGTCTCTAGCAACCCAACCGATGGAATAAACGCCCAGCTGGTTTAGGTAGCAACCCTAGATTTGTGTCGGGACTATATCTTGTGGAAGGATAAAATGGTATGACTAAATTAATCAAAATAAGTTTTTTAATGAAAATATGTCAATCATTATTTGAATAGGTTGGTAACCTGTATAAAAGTGATAATGCCCGAGAAGCCGGTTTTTGAAGAATATATTGGCACGGTTTGCCGGCCCTCGACTCGGGCCAAACAACACCCGTGTCAATATATCCTCCAAACACCGGGTTCTCGGGCATTATCACTTAAGTAAACCACAGTAAACTATGACATGCCTGTTTCCTCTGATATCTGAAGTGTATTTCCTGATCTGCTCCCCCCTCTTCCTCTTCCTCCTAAAGGTGGTAACAGTGTTTTTAACGTAGTGTGAATAGGTAGCATACACCCCCCCTTGTGTTTCTCTCATGCATGATGTCATACTCCCATACACATCACTTGTGTTTCTCTCATGCATGATGTCATACTCCCATACACCCCCCCTTGTGTTTCTCTCATGCATGATGTCATACTCCCACAGGCCCTGTTGGGTTTGGATCAGAGAAAGAGGGTGTGCTTTAATCACGTGTGTGTGTGTGTGTGTGTGTGTGTGTGTGTGTGTGTGTGTGTGTGTGTGTGTGTGTGTGTGTGTGTGTGTGTGTGTGTGTGTGTGTGTGTGTGTGTGTGTGTGTGTGTGCGTGCGTGCGTGCGTGCGTGCGTGTGTGTGTGTGTGTGTGCGGGCGTGCGTGTCTGTGTGTGTGTGTGTGTGTGTCTGTTTCAGTTTCCTCTGAAATTCACAGAAGGTTTCTCATCCCAGGTTTCTGCATAAGGCTGAGTTGTACTCAAGTTGTTTTCTTTACCTTCTCTTTTGTTTCACTGTCAGGCTGTCGCAGCCTCTCTGTTCTGGTTTTAGCTTTCATTTCTGATTTCTCTGTCTCTCTGTGTCTCTCGGTCTCTCACTCTCTGTTCCCTGTCTATCTCAATCTCTCACTCTCTTTCGCTGTTCCCTGTCTCTCTCTCTCGTCACAGGTATAGACAAGAAAAACAGAAAACAGACAATTTAGTCGAGAGGTCATCAAAACCATGGAATCTGTTCCCATAGGGCTGTACACACACACACACACACACACACACACAGAAGCACACTATTTTAACAGGAAAGGGTGAAATTAAATAAATCAATAATTGTAAACATGCATTGACCAGGCCCAATAGGACACTACAGTATGTAGAGAATGGGGCAATTAGGAAGTACCCTAAACCTGCATCAACAATTGTTATTGGTTATTTAAAGAGATTATCCAGTACTTTTGTATACTTTTTAGCCAGTAGTTCTGAAAATATCACTCACAAGCCAAAAGAGGTCCCTGAAAATGGTGTACTACGTTACATACATTGTGCGTAGATATGTGCACCACCATTGCTTTTTCAATCTCTCTGCTGTGTCCACCGAGCCGTCGGGCCTACCCTACGACCTCATTGGATAACACCCGGGGAGTGTTGTTGTGTGGCATTATCTGCGTTGCTCAAGGGAAGAACGACAGATACTTTTCACCTGTCCTCTTTCATCTGCTCAGGGGTTCAAACTGGCAGCCTTGGGTTACTGGCCCAACACTACTGGCCCAACACTACTGGCCCAACACTACTGGCCCAACTGTAAGTGTATGTCTGCTGTAAAACTCACTCAATATCGTGTTCGTCATTTCCTTCTCCAATTATGTGTGATGTCTGATAATAACCCAGAAATAAAATCTCACCGACATTTGGTCAGATGCTCGATTACCATTTTTGTTTACGTAGTCTGTCCACGGGAGATGAACGTGTTTCTCTTATTTTTGTCCCCCACGATGAAATCGGGGAGGGGACTATGAATCTGACTCTGTCCGTTAGTACGTTCCAACATTCGTACAACGTTAGTCACACACGATGTCTCAGACAGCAGTGGCCCGATTTTGACGATTTGGGTGAATGATGAGTCTTGGCCAGATGGTGGCGCTATAAGAAATTGAAAATGCTAACTTTGAACAGTTCACAGCCCTCACCCCGTTTGACCTAATGTTATGAAATTCTGTACATACTGTCGGTCCCTCTCCTCACAAGTGATACATTTGCCTCAGGGCCCCATATGGTCCGCCGTTATAGATTTTACACCATTTAGAATTTTGTGAAAAACACTTAAGATGCTACTCTTCTGGCACCGAATGTGGGGGATAACATGTTTACTGTTTTCTTTTTCCTCCCAATGGTAAAGGGTTGAAAATATTTTCTTTATGTTATGAATGGGCAGTCCAGGGTAGCCTAGTGGTTAGAGCGTTGGACTAGTAACCGGAAGGTTGCAAGTTCAAACCCCCGAGCTGACAAGGTATGAATCTGTCCTTCTACCCCTGAACAGGCAGTTAACCCACTGTTCCTAGGCTGTCATTGAAAATAAGAATTTGTTCTTAACTGACTTGCCAAGTTAAATAAAAAATAGCCATAGCTCTGTATGAATGTGAGAGTTTTTCCAGCCTCATTCTTTGGCTGTTTACCAAAATATGTGCCCACTGTATTGTTGTTGGAATCCCAGATTGCTCCTTTAATTAAAGCACAATATCTAGTATGAAAAAGCTGTTATCTGAGCAATAAGTCCACAGTCACAAAGGAAGTGTACGTAGGCCTAAGTGTTTTTAATCAATGCTCAACATTTTACCATGAAAATCATATTTTATGCAACACAGGAAAACGAAAAGACTTTAATCTTCAATAGTTTGATCTTCGTTTATTCAGCAGCTTCTTTGCCCTGTAAGAAGAAAGACAAGAACGGGTCAGTATTCATTATAAACATGCTAAATATATAACACTATAAAGCATGATGGACCAAGCATTTAAGGCTCAATGCTAAGCTTTAATTTTCGATTTTTGAAGTACCAATTTAGTTTGAATGAATCTTTTTTTGTTGTTGCCCTGATGTGCTTGTTGGAGATGTTCAATACATTTGAGTGTAAAAGGTCAGTATGGACCTCAGTGAAGGATGAATCATAGGTGGTGTTGATGTGGTCATGTTTGAACATGAATCAGGTGTGAATCAGGTGTGAATCAGGTGTGAATCAGTTGTAGGTTCAGCAGCATCTCTGTACCTTTCCACTGTCACGGCTCTTGGCTCTGAGCTTGTTGACTTGAGTCTCAGCGATGTCAGCACGCTCCTCAGCCTCCTCCAGCTCGTGCTGAACCTTCCTGAACTTAGACATGTGCTGGTTGGATGCTTCCTCCTGGGTGAGGGGAAATAGGAGAGCAGAACATCAGCATTCAAATAGGCCCCCGACCCCCCGGCACAGCAAATGAATATTCAACCCCCTCTCCTTTAAGTTGCTAACAACACATAGGCATAGAGATGTTTTCGGAGGCACTCAGAAATGTACATAAGTTCTTCAGTTGAGTCATTGTGGACTGATGTGTATTAGCACTTGCACTAAACTATAGGCACATTAAGTTTTGTAATGTCTACTGAGGGGTTAAACTGTTGTTGATGTGTGCAGAGGGTCCCTGGTTCGCGCCCGGGTATGGGCGAGGGGACGGTCTAAAGTTATACTGTTACATATGACTCACCGCTTCCTCAGCCTGCCTCTTGTAGGCCTTGACTTTCATCTGCAGCTTATCTACCAGGTCCTGAAGTCTGCCAACGTTCTTCTTATCCTCCTCAGTCTGTGGGAGAAGATCAAAGAGTCAATGCCACATAGTTTTTACACACAAACCTGTCTGTGTTAGTGTCAAGTGTGTGAAGAAGACACTTTCTCTTACCTGGTAAGTGAGCTCCTTGACTCTGCGCTCATACTTGCGGACTCCCTTGACCGCATCTACACCTCTTCTCTGCTCGGCCTCCACCTCAGTCTCCAGCTCACGCACCTTTTATGGAAGAAATTAACGTAGGCATTTGAGGTGGTGAAATCAGACGGAACAAATCTTTTCAAAACAGGTATATTATTCTAAGTCAAAGAGGCACAATTGTTGTCTGTTTCTATGTAGTTTACCGTTTTGAATATTATGGTCTGTAATGATAACAGCTTTTCATTGTCTAGGTGCATTATTGACAGAATGTCATAACTCAATGGACCTGTGTATTTATAATGAAATAAATGTCTATCATTCAGTCTTTCAATCCACCCTGCTGTTAACTCACCCTGGACTCCAGTTTCTGAAGCTGCTTCTTGCCTCCCTTCATGGCCAGATTCTCAGCCTCATCCAGACGGTGCTGCAGGTCCTTGACTGTGATCTCCAGGTTCTTCTTCATCCTCTCCAGGTGAGAGCTGGTGTCCTGCTCCTTCTTCAGCTCCTCAGCCATCATGGCCGCCTGGAATGGTCATTTGTTGAATTTATGCACCAACTGGCACCAATCATAGTCTCTCTAGACAGTTGTGTTGCCTCCCAGACAGATGGGTAACCAACGTTCCAGCATACATGGGTTCACTAAAACAACTGTCAGCTTGGCAGAGAGGAAAGGGTGTAGTGGGGCGCTGTAAAAATCTGTCCATAACCCTGCCGAACATTTACAGTTGCTAGCTATATGAAGCATATTTTCAGTTAGTGTATTTTGCAAGTACATGTAAGTAGTTTGCATGTGTCATGATGATAATAGTAATAACAATAATGACTGGCTGTAGCTTTTATTAGCCTAGCTATCTGTGTCCGCATTGTGGGTCTGCCTTTGTCATGGTTCCATTGAGATTATTTTTAGGCCCCGCCTGGCCAAACTCACGATTTGTTGGTAGATTTACCTGTCTGAAGAGCACCTTCCCCAAATTGGCCAAGAAAATCTGACACGATTCCTAGACCAAGTGCTGTTGCCCTACATCTGGGATTTCCAACACTACACCAATCATAACTTCCCTCTGAGATCCTTGTTGTGGTTCTTAACCAGCCCAGCTACCATTGGCCCTTTAGGACAAATCAAAGTTGACATTATTCAATCGATCATGAGGACTCACATCAGTGATGGCCTTTTTGGCCTTCTCCTCTGCGTTCCTGGCCTCCTGGACAATGTCGTCCACCTCTCCCTGCACCTGCACCAGGTCAGTCTCCAGCTTCTTCTTGGAGTTCAGAAGGCTGGTGTTCTGGAAGAGGAAACGAGACGATTTGATTTGACGTTCAAGAGAACTTACAAAGTCACAGGGCAGAAATTATGAATCTAAAAGGCAGCATTGTCAAATGGCTTTTGACCCATACCTGGGAGTGCAACAGTCCAACACGCTCGCTGGCGTCTACCAGCTCAGTCTCAGCCAATTTGCGGCCTCTCTCTGTCTGCTCCAGAGCAACTCTCAGCTCCTCAATTTCAGCCACCATCAGGCCGTTTCTGCGCTCCACCATGGCTGCCTGCTCCTTCATGTCCTCTGAGGCACGGACGGCATCATCAAGGTGCATTTGGGCATCCTGGGATTCACAATGACATAGGTTCATCAGGACTCATTGGAAAGTAGGGGCGATGGGATCATTCATAGAAATGTCAATTGGTAAGAACTTCACCAGTTTCCCTACCTTTCTACAGTATATTAATCCACTCTTCTATTCTTTTCTACAGATTCACAAACAAATCCCTCCCCATGTTCAGGTTGTTGAGCCTGATGTCCCAGTCCCTTTACCTTGAACTGTCCCTGGATGTTCCTCAGCTGTTTCTGGGACTCAGCGGCCTGCCTGTTGGAGTGGCTCAGCTGGATCTCCATCTCGTTCAGGTCTCCCTCCATCTTCTTCTTCACCCTCAGGGCGTCATTCCTACTCCTGACCTCAGAGTCCAGGGTGCTCTGCATGGAGTCAACCACCCTCTGGCTGTTCCTCTTGATCTGCTCCATCTCTTCGTCCTTCTCAGCGATCTTCCTGTCCACCTCGCCCTTAATCTGGTTCAGCTCCAGCTGCACACGGAGAATCTTGGATTCCTCGTGCTCCAGTGTGCCCTGGACAAAGAGAAACAGTCAAGCCAATTGTGTTTATTACACTTGGATGTGTATAACACAAGGAAGTAAATATACAGTTTACTCTTAATTTGGGTCATGGGAGGATGGTCAACTTCTCGTTTGAGCCTCGAGCTGAAAAGGTTTTAGAAGCCCTGGGCTAGTGTAACACTCCTTTTCCCATCATACAGTTGTAGTTTGTACCTCAGCCTCCTCCAGAGCGGTCTGGATCTCAGATTTCTCTGTCTCCACGGTCTTCTTGGCCTTCTCCAGCTCATGGATGCTCTTGCCAGTCTCTCCAATCTGCTCAGTCAAGTCAGAGATCTCCTCTGCACACACAAACAGAGGAGCAGTTTAGACTTTAGATTTTCAGTGGAAATCACCAATGCTCTCAAGTTGACATTAAATCATAATAACAGTTCATTAAAGAGTTGTTATTACTAAATCATAATATTTTAAAGTGTACATAAAAATACAGAGATGGGGTAAAAGTCATTTTGATGATTACGGTTCCTTCCATTTTCAAAACACTCGTCAAAGATGAACCCAATAGAACGTTTTTCAAAATCTCACGTTGCAGGTTCTTGTTCTCTCTCTTCAGAGTCTCCAGATGATCCAGAGCCTCCTCGTAGGAGTTCTTCATCTTGAAGAGTTCCGTGCTCATAGAGCGAGCCTCCTTCTGAGCTCCTTCCAGCTCAGCCTGGCCCTCCTCATACTTCTGCTTCCACTCTGCCAGAACCTGGGGAGAATCCATGGGATTTTCATTAGAAGTCAATAATGAAGAGTTTTGAATCAGAAATAAAGTCACATTTTACTACAATTGATCACATGTAGCAGGCAGAAAATGCATGTTCACCTTGTCAAAGTTCCTCTGCTTCTTGTCTAGGTTGGCGGCCATGGCGTTGGCTCTCTCAACGTCAATCATGAGGTCCTCCACCTCTCCCTGCAGCCTCTGCTTGGTCTTCTCCAGGGAGGCGCACTTGGAGTTGGTCGCCTCAATGGTCTCCTCAGCCTCCTGCAGACGCTGGGCCAGCTTCTTCCTGTTGGACGATAAAGAGGGTGGTTTTTATTGTGACCAATTTGTTGAAAACAAATGCTACAATAAATGCTACAAATGCTACAATAAATGCTACAAATGCTACAATAAATGCTACAAATGCTACAATAAATGCTACAAATGCTACAATAAATGCTACAACACATATTGATGTAACATTTTCTCAGAGCCCCCTACCACCCTCACCATCCACACCCAATATTTGAGTTTTTGCTGTTGTGTGCGACTCACTTGGCCTCCTCCAGCTCTTCTGTGCGTTGGATGGCATCAGTTTCATACTTAGTCCTCCACTGAGCCACCTCGCTGTTGGCCTTGGACATGCCGCGCTGCAGCTCTGCCTTGGCCTCCTGCTCCTCCTCAAACTGCTCTCTCAGGAGGTCACAGTCATGGCGGGCAGATTGGACACCATGGGCCAGAGCGTTTTTAGCCTGTGAGAGACAAAGAGAGAAAGATAAAGACCAGAAGAGTAAAACAAATTGCAGTAGAAGTCTGAGGGTGGCATAGTCACAATCTATTTGAAGATTTGGCTCTAAACTCTGTAGTCGGTGGTGTCCATTTTGGATTCCTTACCTTGACCTCCTCCTCAATCAGTCTCTTCATCTCCTCAACCTGCTGGGTGAAGGCCTGTTTGCCTCTTGTCAGCTGAGACACCAGGGCTTCCTTCTCCTCCAGCTGGCGTCCAAACTCACCTGCAGGGATAGAGGAACATCTTGTTAATGGGATCTCTGTTCACTACAATTAACAACGTATTTTGAGGTATCGTAGGGCAATGTTAGGTGGTGAATAGGACTGTAGAATCTACAGTATGTGGACTGGACTATATAGATGCAGCCTCCAACACGTTATTGTACACTACGTTGGTTTGTTGTTCATTGTTGACGGTACCATTTTCTGTCAGGAGTCTGGCCCTCTGTCCGCTGATGTCGTTGACCTGGCGAACATTCTCATCATTCTTAGTCTTGAGCTCGCTCAGCTGGTCCTCAAGAGTACGGCACATCTTCTCCAGATTGCCCTGTTAGTGAAACAAGTCCCATCATTACTTTATACATGGGACTCTTGTCAACTTCAGTTCACTTGAATATTAATGAAGTTGATCCCCCTCAACACTGCTTGACTAAAACATCACCACTCACCTTAGCCTTGGCGACAGCCTCCATGTTGCTGGAGAGGTCATCAATCTCCATCTTGTACTCACTCTTCTCTTTCTCCAGCTTCTGCTTGACACGTTGAAGGTTGTCGATCTGCTCCCCGAGCTCAGCCACACTGTCGGCCTGCTTCTTGCGCAGAGCGGCGGCTGTGGCCTCATGCTGCAAAGTGGACTCTTCAAGATCACGACGCAGCTTCTGGAACTCAGCCTCGCGCTTCTTGTTCATCTCAATCTGAGCAGCAGTGGCGCCTCCGGCCTCCTCCAGCCTCTCGCTGATCTCCTCAAGTTCCCTGGAGAGATCGGCCCTCTGCTTCTCAACCTTAGCCCTGGCAGCACGCTCAGCCTCAATTTCCTCCTCCAGCTCCTCAATTCGGGCCTAGAACAGGGAACAGGAGCAGGGAGGGATGAACACTACAATACAGTTGAAACACGAAAGAATAAGTATATTTTGTATAAATGTGTTAACAGAGAGTCAGTTACACTAATATATTAAGTAGACAGTGTCCCATGTGTCAAACCAAAACCACAATGGTAAGAAGCACCATCTTCCAATCTACTGAGCCATCGGAAGCCACAAGGAAGAATGTGTGCTATCAGAATACATCTTCTAAGGAAATGATTCAGGTGTGTTCTTTCCTGTACTGGAGCTTAGATCCTGTACTGTACCTGCAGTTCCTTGATCTTCTTCTGCAGCTGAGCTCCCAGAGACTGCTCATCCTCTATCTTGCTGAGGAGCTGAGTGGTCTCAAAGTCCTTCCTAAGAAACACAAACACGTCGATTGCGGAATTGGTTTGATAGTGTAAAGGGAGAATATTCTACCATTCACTTTACTTTTAAGAATCACGTGCAAATGCTAATTGATAATGACAAGAATATGTAAAGAACAAACATTATGATCAATATGGCAGTGATACTGTTCTCATTTGTTTGTGTTTACTTCTTGATTTTCTCATCAGACTGCTGCTTGTCATTCTCCAGGTCCATTATGGACTCCTGGGCCAGTTTCAGATCTCCCTCCAGCTTTCTCTTGGCTCTCTCAAGGTCCATACGGAGCTTCTTCTCTTGCTCCAGAGAACCCTCAAGCTACAAGATAAAAAACACACACATATTGTTCAAAATCTAAACAACTGTAGATAATATCATCTTGCATACTATCATGGCTAAAATGTCAAACTCCACTCACGTCGTCCACTTGCTGTTCCAGCTTGGTCTTGGACTTGGTCAGAGTGTTGACTTTGTCCTCCTCTGCCTGCAGGTCGTCCAGTGTCTGCTGGTGGGCCTCTTGGAGGGCTTTCTTCTCCTTGGTCAGCTTGGCAACACTCTCATCCATAGACGCCATCTCCTCTGTCAGGTTTTTAACCTGAAAACAGCACCAGCCAAAATTAGCCATTGGTCATATCACTATAAAGGAGAGATTGAGTTAGATATATATTGAATTCATTTAATTCAGATGAGAAATTCCAACAAATACTGTACTATAGATTCAACACTAGATGGCAGTGTACTCCGGTGTACTATGGGGAAGCCATAAACGAGGGGGGAGCAGAACATGCAATGGATGTGGGGAATAACCCGAAACTGACATTCCATTATTTTGGGTCTTGATTTTCCCACAAAACAACTTCGATTCAATTTCTGTTTTGAGTTGATTATTCTTTGGATTATTGTTTGGTTGGACTGTCTACAAGACCTTGTTTTCAGTGGCGTGCTTCTCCTTCTCCACTTTGGCCAAGGTGAGCTCCAGGTCATCAATGTCCTTCTTCAGCTCAGAGCACTCATCCTCCAGCTTCCTCTTCTTAGCAGTCAACTCAGCATTCATCTCCTCCTCGTCCTCCAGCCTCTCAGTCGTCTCTTTGAGTTTGGCCTCCAGCTGGATCTTGCTCTTGATGAGCCCCTCACACCTTTCCTCAGCATCGTTCAGATTCTCTGAATCCTGGTTTCAGAACAACAGAAAAACATCTGCGGCTTCACTTTGTGTATCAACAGATTTAGCCAAAGAGGTCAGAGCAAATCAATATAAATGCATGAAATATATGTAGCCTAGGTAACATAGGACATAAAAATACCCGACTTAGCCACATATGTCACAGTGTGATTGTGTGTGTGTGTTTGTTCGTGCCTGTGATCATGTGTGTGTGTAAATGTGTGTGTAAATGTGTGTGTAAATGTGAGTGATCATGTGTGTGTAAATGTGTGTGTAAATGTGTGTGTAAATGTGCAGTCATGACGGTCGTTGCTCACTCACAGATGAGACTTGAAGCGCCAGGTCATTCTTCTCCTGCACCATGGCCACCATCTTCTCCTCCAACTCCTTCTTCTTGGCCAGAGCCTTGGCCAAGTCCGACGTCATCTTCTCATAGTTCTCCTTCATGTTGGCCAGCTCCTTCTCCGTCTCAGCGCTCTGCAGCAGGGGCTTGATCTTGAAGTACAACTTCATCCACGGCCAGGTTTTAACATTCATGAATGAACGGATGTTGTACTGGATGGAGAAGACGGAATCTCTGGTCGACAGAAAAGACAGAGTGACATGTTTAATGAAGCTACATTCTGGTATTCAAAGAACCACAAAATGCCCCCCCCCCCCCCCCCTCATGAGGCATTTTATATTCTTCAACAATGAATGGGGAAATATCGCACATTTAAAATGACAATTCAACAGCTGTAATAGAACAGTATAAGACGTATTTCCTCATTCTGATCAACTCACATCATGTCCACTATGTAATCACAATGCATGGAGATACAGCTGCTTGACAGAACGCTTTGCATGTCTACTCTTCCTCACCTCCTCTCCATCATCTTGGTGAACTCTCTCCTCATGAGGAATCCACGGCTGAGAGCCTGGACCATGCCGACCAGAGAGGCCAGCTTCTCGTCTCTCATCTCCTCCAGGACACCCAGCAGACCGGCTTTGAAGAACACCTGAGACACAGGTTAACATGGTCCATTATGAAACCACAGTGACAGATAACAAAAGGAATCAAAGGAAGAGGAACATCACCACTAGATTGATTTGAACCACATGAACATTATGATGCTTACAAACAAACCACGTGATAGGTTGTTTCCAAGTTGTTATTGTAGAGTCGTAGAGAGTTAGTGAACACAGATACAAATAACTGCATCCATCCCTCTCTAACACAATGCTTTCTATGGGGTGGCAGGGTAGCCTAGTGGTTAGAGTGTTGGACTAGTAACCGGAAGGTTGCAAGTTCAAACCCCGAGCTGTCATTCTGCCGCTGAACAGGCAGTTAACCCACTGTTCCTAGGCTGTCATTGAAAATAAGAATGTGCCGCCCCATAGAAAGCATTGTGTTAGAGATGGATGCAGTTATCTGTATCTGTGTATAAAGGTAGACATTTCTCTTCTGTGCTTGTGATGTACGACTTTGAAGAAAACACAATGTTTTTACAGCCTTTCCCACTACTTAAAGGGGCACTCTGCAATTTCCACATCTATTTTTTGGGACTGATAAATGAAGTAGCTGTACCCATTGATTCTTGAAGAATATAACAGATAAACGACTCGTGAGCTTAGTTCAACTGTCGTACTCCATCAGAACCCCAAAATATTAGCTTGTTTCACTCTGTTGTTTTTAAACTAAGTAAGTGTAAACAAACACTATATAGCCTAAAAACGTGGTTAGAACTATACTTTCTTCATAGAAACTGCTGATTGCCACTTTAAATTAAGAAAATAACGGGGAAAAAGGATGAACTGGAGAGATGTTGAATGGTTAGCGTTTAAATGATCACTGACGTTTTGTTGTCCACTTTTGCAGGTTGTATGTGACTGACCTTGGTGTGTCCAAACTTGTAATCATCGTGATTCACATCAATGGACCCAAGCAGCTTCTCAGAAGCCTTCTTGTTGTCCATGAACTGGCCCTCGGGGATGACGCTGGCATTCAGTACTTTGTACCTGAATGAGGAGAAATGTTCAAAGAATATCTGTTAAGTTGTAATAGGTCAATTATATTACATAAAAGGTAAGACTACTCTGATGCTGTTAAAACCCTTGGAGCAGATCTTTCTGTGTGTGCGTGTCCATGCTTACATGTGTTTATTATTGTTTGTGTGTTGTGTACCTCTGCTTGAAGTCAGCGTAGATGATTCTGCTGGGGAAGCCCTTCCTGCAGATCCTGATCCCCTCCAGAACACCATTACACCTGAGCTGGTGGATAACCAGGAAGTTCTCCATCAGACCTGGAAACACAAACCAAGTCTCTTTAAAATTCTCTTAAACAGGTTAAAGATGAGTTGGTTAAGGTTACTGATACCGAACTGATAAGATGTCATATTTAACTCAACATGTATAGTACCTGGAGTCTTTGACTCGTTGGGGATCAGGCAGCGCACAAAGTGAGGATGAGTGCTCCTCAAGTTGGTCATCAGCTTATGTAAGTTCTCCTGGAAGAGGGTTACAAAGCATTTTCTCAGAAATCATTCATGATAATCAATGCACTTTTTTAGAAGGACTGAATATCCACATTTCAGAAGCTCACCCTGAACTGGGACGACACAGTCTGCATGGAGCCACCCTTCTTCTTGCCTCCCTTCTTGGTATTATCTGTTCAAATGGAAAAAGTCAAAGATAACTAGACAAGTCCATTTCCTGTAGCGGGAGGAATAAATAGAATAACAATCATATGAGTATGTAAGAAATCTATGTGTGGTGTTGTCTTCAGCAAGCACACTAATTATAAATGAGACAATCTGGGGGTTAACTTCACACTCATCTTAATGCAAATGGTGCCAAAGAGATAACACCAATTAAATGTACCCAGTGAATGAACCTGAGAATTGTGATTTGGAACAGTCCTAGACTTTAAAGAAAATGTGGGTCTGAGTTTGTAACTTTAGTGCTTAAATAAATATTTTGTCGTGATGCTCGTCTTACCCTCAGGTGGAGCTGTGGGATACAGGGCGACCAACAGTTTGACTGATGACTTCCCGTACAGCTGAATAACTGAATCGTTCAGGGGGTCCTTGTTCTTCTCCAGCCAGCCAGTGATGTTGTAGTCCACAGTGCCGGCGTAGTGCACCAGGGAGAAGTGGGCCTCTGCCTTGCCTTTGGCAGGCTTGGGCTTCTCAAACGCCTTGGTTTTGCCAAGATGCTGGGAGTACAGCTTGTCCTTGAAGGTAGTGTCTGAAGACTTGGGGAACATGCACTCCTCTTCAAGGATGGAGAAGATGCCCAATGGCTTTACGAAAAGAGACGTACATCAAATTAGTGATATTTACATTTAGGATCACATTCGTTCCTTTAGAAAACATGCTATTATAGGATTATATTCACTTAGGGGCAAATAAAATGAAACATATTGAGTTATCGACAGTCAAATACGTTATACCCCAGTGATAATATCTCTCACAGCAATCCCTATCAGATTTGCTGTTGTGGTCCATTATATTCCTCAGACAGTTTACCTTCTCAATAAGCTCAATGCAGGCAGCCAAGTCCATGCCGAAGTCAATGAAGGCCCAGACGATTCCCTCCTTCTTGTACTCCTCTTGTTCCAGGACGAACATGGTGTGGTTGAAAAACTGTTGCAGTTTCTCATTGGTGAAGTTGATGCACAGCTGCTCCATGCTGTTGTACTGTTGATGGAATTTCAGAAGGGATCATTTCATCATAATACAAGGCTGTAACCCTTCTCAATCACAACGAATTGTCTTGTTCTGGTCTCATACTCACATCAAAGATCTCAAACCCGGCAATGTCCAACACGCCAATATAGAACTGCCTTGGATTCTTGGTGTCCAACATCTCGTTGATACGGATGACCATCCACAAGAACATCCTCTCATAGATGGACTTAGCCAGGGCACTGACTGAGTTATTAACCTGCAATGATAATACCTCAAATGAATACATGCGATATTGACTGTGTCTAGTGATAAGGTGATGAGAGCTTGGGAAAAACAACATCACTATTCAACAAAAGCTATGCACTTCATTCCCCAAATAATTGCGGTGGTGAGAAAATGGTAGATGCTGTGTTTGACTGCCTTACCTGAGGCACGGTCTGTCCCTTAGTCACATACTCGTTGCCGACCTTCACTCTGGGGTAGCACAGAGCCTTCAACATCTCCGCTGAGTTCAGGCCCAGCAGGTAGGCGATTTTATCAGCCACTGGAGAGAAAACGAACAACAACAGACTCAGGCACACAAGATGTTTCTGATGTCACACTAACAAAACAGTTTGGTCAACTCTTTTGTGGGTTAGGTTTTGATTTTCACCCATATCCATTTCAAATCATTTCTGGAGGTTGAAATTTGGTCTCCAAAAATGATCTCCTACCTGACTTTCAAGTGGCACTGTCTGTTTAACATGTTCTATTTCTCTGTTGGGGACTCGGAATGGGACTAATACTCTACATATTGTATATCTATGAGTGGGACTGGGAATGGGACTAATACTCTACATATTGTATATCTATGAGTGGGACTCACCCTCTGTGCCGTCTGGCTCGGCCTGCTCCTCACGCTGCTTCTGCTTGAATTTCAAGTTTCCATGGTGCAGTACAGCTCCTGTCAGCTTGTAGATGCCCACCTTCTCCTCATTAGTGAAGCCCAGGATTGTAATGGCATCCTGGCATTAGACAGGAAGTACAACAGCGATGAAGTGAACAGCCGATTGCTCAGTTCCAGCTCACTCCAGAACAAATGGGATGGATAGATTTCACTGGCTTCTCAGCTCCACATCATTACGCTTGGCCAACACACTAGTAGATGGCAGCACAAAAGGAGTTTAACATTGTTCCACAGGGCACTTAGTGGCACTCTCTTGTAGATGTTTTACATGTATGTGCCTCAAGGTGAAGTCTGAAGGCATGAAGAGTGCCTCGAGGCACATGCCTAACTAACACAAGGCATTTAGTTGGAATTGCACAATGTATTCAGTGTGTATGGTGGTCCTACCCATTCCATATATAGAATATGGTTAACCCTTTGTTTGACTCACGTCTGTGGCATCCAGCTCTTCCTTGTCGTTGATGCTGGCCACAGTGATCTGTCCCTGACTGCACATGGGGAAGTCGTAGGGGTTGGTGGTGATGAGTGACATTTCTGTGGACAACAGAGAATGGCATGTCAGTTAAATCGCTCAGAATTCTTCTGTCCTACCTTCACAGTATCTCTCCCTCCTTTACTCAATACGTGGGACATGTAGTGTATAACAAATAGCATTATAAAAGGCTCCTGGACTGATGCAGTGCACAGTGCATTACTTCATTGATCTTCCCCCAAAGACCTGACCCATGTCTAGATGTCTTGTTACCTTGGATGTACTCATTGTAATAGTATTTTCTATTTTACATGTTCCACAGATGGAGGTGGAACCTCTGCTTTGACATACCAACTATCTCAGGTTTGTGGTTGGTCATCATCTGGAAGAAGATGTGGTAGCCTCTCTCATCGGGCAGCTGGAAGGACACTCTGGACTTCTCTAGCAGGTCTGAGAGAGAGAGAGAGAGAGAGAGAGAGAGACAGAGAGAGAGAGGGAGAGAGAGAGAGAGAGAGAGAGAGAGAGAGAGAGAGAGAGAGAGAGAGACAGACACAGACACAGACACAGACACAGACACAGACACAGACACAGAGAGAACATGAGATACAAATAAATGTGATGATATGATCTCCAAAAAAGTATCTCTTTGAATTTAGAAAAGCATTGAGAAACAAGGAAAACCAACTCACAGGTCTCAATGTCAGCTTTAGCCAGTTTTCCTCCTTGGAAGTGAATCCTGATGAATTTACCCTGTAGTAGAACATGGAGGTTAGAGGTCAACTAAATACATGTAACATCTTACTTAATAGATTTACAGTTTGTTGAGAACTACTGAAACTAAAGAACTAGAGAACTACTGAAACTAAAGAACTAGAGAACTACTGAAACTAAAGAACTAGAGAACTACTGAAACTAAAGAACTAGAGAACTACTGAAACTAAAGAACTATAGAACTACTGAAACTAAAGAACTAGAGAACTACTGAAATAAATGTTTCCAATATAAGATAACTTCCACAGTGTGCCATTTATACTTACAAAGCGAGATGAGTTGTCGTTCCTCACTGTCTTGGCATTACCGTAAGCCTCCAGCAGAGGGTTAGCAGCAATGATCTGATCTTCAAGAGACCCCTGATCGAGACAAACACAAGTTGCTCAGAAACTGGTAAAGTGGTAAACTTTTTTTCTCTAGATTTTTTTCTTTTAACATTAATTTTCCTTGAAACAGGTTTTGCCACCCAACCAAACTGAAATGTGTTAAAAAGAGAAACAACAACCTACCTGCATTTTGCTGGGGTCTACTTCCTTCTTGGCACCAGACACTGCAATGGTGGCAAAGTACTGGATGACACGCTTGGTGTTGACAGTCTTTCCTGCCCCGGATTCTCCACTGGTTTATATGACAGAGAAAGAGGGGTTTTAGTTACATGTTTGAGTGCAAAATTGGCTTTCACTAAGAAATAGCATTGAACAATAACACTGTTGACCTGTTTTCTAACATAAATAATGAACAAATATTTCCTCGACTCATTATTACACATAGCCTAATCCATTCATAATGTCATGTACGTTTTTCACACCAAGTCACCAAACATATTACAATAGAAACCATTTGTCAATTGACATTTTAGTAAACAACTTACGTAATCAGGACGGACTGGTTCTCGTTATCTGGAACCAAAATACATATTGCTTATCATACCCAAGCAGCATTATGGGTCCATTATAGCATTCATAGCATCATCATGAATTTCAGTATGGAACATTCTCCATTCAAGGCTACTGAATGCTCAGATATTTCCAGCAAACTGTTCTGACCTAGACTAGAAAACACTAGATACACACTTAGAAAAGAGGGTTCCTCAAGGGTTCTTTGGGAAGCGTGATGGTTCTATGTGGAACCATAATGACTGAGAGAACCCTTTGAGCTCTTCAATGGTTCTTTGCAGTTGAGAAAAGGTTCTTTCCTTTTTTTACTGATAATTCAAATGTAGGGGCGGCGGCTCATTAGAATAGTGAGACTGTCCTTCCAGTTGATCTAATCTGTTGTGTACTGCCATCACAATGTAGGGAGCCTAGTGGTTAGAGTGTTGATCCAGGAACCCGAAAGGTTGCTCTTTTGAATCTTTGCGCTAACAAGGTTAAAATTGCTCCAGGTTTACCTTTGATAATGGCTGACGCTGGCCATGACCCCACTCTCAGAGGGTGTTTGGATGTGCAAAAAACACTTTTCTATTTCATACACTTGTATTGGACGGATGTATGTGAAAATATAATAACAATAATAATAATATATATATATATATATATATATATATGGGCAAATATAAGAACTCATCAAATTATTATTATGGCCAGTGCTTGTGTCTTGTGAAAGACTAGTGTGTGGTCTAGAACTAAAATCAGTGTTTTTTAAAATTCTCTCCATAGGAACCCACTTTGTTCCAGAGTTAACACACCTGATGTATCTTGTCAATTAACTAATAATAAAACCTACAGAATTGTAACATATTACGACTAATCAGAGAAAAAGAATCCTTATCGTTGTTTAAAAGGTTCTTTGTAGAACCGTTCTCCATTAAGGTTCTATATAGAACCATTTAGGAGGTTTCTATACGGGACCAAAAAGGGTTGTAATGATAGCGGAACCCTTTTTGCTGTTCTCTTTGTAGAACCACAAAGGTTCCATTTACAACCGTACGATTATGGTTTTTTATAGAACCCTCAAGAAAGGGTTCTACATAGCACCAAATAGGGATCCGCTATGGTTACAAGCCAAATAACCCTGAATAGAACCATTTGTTTTAAGTGTGTACCTCTCTAAAGCATAGTTTTACTTTCATCCATCCGTCCATCCATCCATCCATCCAGCCGTCCATCCGTCCATCCATCCATCCATCCATCCGTCCGTCCGTCCGTCCGTCTATCCATCCATCCGTCCGTCCATCCATCCATCCATCCATCCATCCATCCATCCATCCATTAGAGGTCATACCAATCTGCATGAACTGAAAGGCGTTGTCAGAGACGGAGAAGATATGGGGTGGAGCCTCCATCCTCTTCTTCCCTCTGTAGGCGTTAACAACCTCCATGTCGTACACAGGAAGCCACTTGTAGGGGTTCACCGTGGCACAGAAGAGCCCAGAGTAGGTCTGGATGACAGTGATCATTAATTAATTAGTTAATTAATGAATGAATTAAATTAGGGGATTAACAAAATCTGATTGACTTTCACCTGGATTCATGTGAGGATGTGGGTGTACTTTGATTATGTGGGTGTGCAGTATTGGTATGTGTAGTACTGTATTGGTATGTGTAGTACTGTATTGGTATGTGTAGTACTGTATGTGTTAATGTGTAGTACTGTATGTGTTAATGTGTAGTACTGTATGTGTTAATGTGTAGTACTGTATGTGTTAATGTGTAGTACTGTATGTGTTAATGTGTAGTACTGTATGTGTTAATGTGTAGTTCTGTATGTGTTAATGTGTAGTACTGTATGTGTTAATGTGTAGTTCTGTATGTGTTAATGTGTAGTACTGTATGTGTTAATGTGTTAATGTGTAGTAACTGTATGTGTTAATGTGTTAATGTGTAGTAACTGTATGTGTTAATGTGTTAATGTGTAGTACTGTATGTGTTCATGTGTAGTTCTGTATGTGTTAATGTGTTAATGTGTAGTACTGTATGTGTTAATGTGTTAATGTGTAGTAACTGTATGTGTTAATGTGTAGTACTGTATGTGTTAATGTGTAGTACTGTATGTGTTAATGTGTTAATGTGTAGTACTGTATGTGTTAATGTGTTAATGTGTAGTACTGTATGTGTTAATGTGTAGTACTGTATGTGTTAATGTGTAGTAACTGTATGTGTTAATGTGTTAATGTGTAGTAACTGTATGTGTTAATGTGTAGTACTGTATGTGTTAATGTGTAGTAACTGTATGTGTTAATGTGTAGTAACTGTATGTGTTAATGTGTAGTACTGTATGTGTTAATGTGTAGTACTGTATGTGTTAATGTGTAGTACTGTATGTGTTAATGTGTAGTAACTGTATGTGTTAATGTGTAGTACTGTATGTGTTAATGTGTAGTACTGTATGTGTTAATGTGTAGTACTGTATGTGTTAATGTGTAGTACTGTATGTGTTAATGTGTAGTACTGTATGTGTTAATGTGTAGTACTGTATGTGTTAATGTGTAGTACTGTATGTGTTAATGTGTAGTAACTGTATGTGTTAATGTGTAGTACTGTATGTGTTAATGTGTAGTACTGTATGTGTTAATGTGTAGTACTGTATATGTTAACGTGTAGTAACTGTATGTGTTAATGTGTAGTACTGTATGTGTTAATGTGTAGTACTGTATGTGTTAATGTGTAGTACTGTATGTGTTAATGTGTAGTACTGTATGTGTTAATGTGTAGTACTGTATGTGTTAATGTGTAGTACTGTATGTGTTAATGTGTAGTACTGTATGTGTTAATGTGTAGTACTGTATGTGTTAATGTGTAGTACTGTATGTGTTAATGTGTAGTACTGTATGTGTTAATGTGTAGTACTGTATGTGTTAATGTGTAGTACTGTATGTGTTAATGTGTAGTACTGTATGTGTTAATGTGTAGTACTGTATGTGTTAATGTGTAGTACTGTATGTGTTAATGTGTAGTACTGTATGTGTTAATGTGTAGTACTGTATGTGTTAATGTGTAGTACTGTATGTGTTAATGTGTAGTAACTGTATGTGTTAATGTGTAGTAACTGTATGTGTTAATGTGTAGTACTGTATGTGTTAATGTGTAGTACTGTATGTGTTAATGTGTAGTACTGTATGTGTTAATGTGTAGTACTGTATGTGTTAATGTGTAGTACTGTATGTGTTAATGTGTAGTACTGTATGTGTTAATGTGTAGTAACTGTATGTGTTAATGTGTAGTACTGTATGTGTTAATGTGTAGTACTGTATGTGTTAATGTGTAGTACTGTATGTGTTAATGTGTAGTACTGTATGTGTTAATGTGTAGTACTGTATGTGTTAATGTGTAGTAACTGTATGTGTTAATGTGTAGTAACTGTATGTGTTAATGTGTTAATGTGTAGTAACTGTATGTGTTAATGTGTAGTACTGTATGTGTTAATGTGTAGTACTGTATGTGTTAATGTGTAGTACTGTATGTGTTAATGTGTAGTACTGTATGTGTTAATGTGTAGTACTGTATATGTTAACGTGTAGTAACTGTATGTGTTAATGTGTAGTACTGTATGTGTTAATGTGTAGTACTGTATGTGTTAATGTGTAGTACTGTATGTGTTAATGTGTAGTACTGTATGTGTTAATGTGTAGTACTGTATGTGTTAATGTGTAGTACTGTATGTGTTAATGTGTAGTACTGTATGTGTTAATGTGTAGTACTGTATGTGTTAATGTGTAGTAACTGTATGTGTTAATGTGTAGTACTGTATGTGTTAATGTGTAGTACTGTATGTGTTAATGTGTAGTACTGTATGTGTTAATGTGTAGTACTGTATGTGTTAATGTGTAGTAACTGTATGTGTTAATGTGTAGTAACTGTATGTGTTAATGTGTTAATGTGTAGTAACTGTATGTGTTAATGTGTAGTACTGTATGTGTTAATGTGTAGTACTGTATGTGTTAATGTGTAGTACTGTATGTGTTAATGTGTAGTACTGTATGTGTTAATGTGTAGTACTGTATGTATGTATTATTTTATGTTCATGTAATTGTGGATGTTTATGCAGGTTTCTTACATAGATCATCCATGCTGCATAACGCTCTTTGAGGTTATACAACACAGAGGCTTCATTCAGGTAGGTCATCATGGCCATGTCCTCAATCTTGTCGTACTTAGGGGGATTCATCTGGTAGACGTCTGCCTCTTTGAACTCTTTTCCTTCCTGAAACAGTCAGAAATGTACATTACACACAGATCAAACAGGACTTGACTGAATGCTTTAAAAAAAATACATACCTCCACCCACTGACTATACAAAACATTAAGAACACCTGCTCTTTCCATGATATAGACCAGGGATGGGTAACTTTGATGGGGGTGTGGGCTGCCAGCTTCCCATCCTTGACATAGACTGACCAGGTGAAAGCTATGATCCCTTATTAAGGTAACTTGTTAAATACACTTCAATCAGAGTTGATGAAGGGGAGGAGACAGGTTAAAGAAGGATTGTTAACCCTTGACACATGGATTTTGTACCATTAATTTACCAGACACTCCTATCCAAAGCAATTTACAGTAGTGAGTTTATACATTTTCATACTGGTCCCCTGTGGGAATTGAACCCACAACCCTGGCGTTGAAAACGCTATGCGCTACCAACTGAACCAGAGGATAAAGGACTAAATATTTCAGTTGAATTGAACGGGGTATGGTAGTAGGTGCCAGGCACACCGGTTTGTGTCAAGAACTACAACGCTGCTAGATTTCTTTTCACACTCGACAGTTTCCCTTGTGTATCAAGAATATTTTATCAGCCTAAAGACATCCAGCAAATTTGTGGGAAGCATTGGAGTCAAAATGGCCAAGCATCCCCGTGGAACGCTTTCGACACCTTGTAGAGTCCATGCCCCAACTAATTGAGGCTGTTATTACTCAATATTGGTAAGGTGTTCCTAATGATTGGTGTACGCAGAGTACATAGTGATTCTTGACTTATATTTGTGGGAAAAAATCTATGCGAGTTTTAAATAGCAACGATAAAAATTGTGTTTGCAGGTTATATTCTGTTTACACAAAAAACAAAGCAATGATTTTTAATCTATATTTTGTTACAGATTGTTTCTTTTCATGCTGATGTTTTTTTTCTTTCAATAAATAAAGTAATTGCACAAATTTGAACTTGAATACTTTTCAAATCAGCCTTACCTGCTTGGTGCCGTCAGGATTGGTGACTGTCACAGTACACTTTCCATCGGCCCTGTCAGTGACCAAACCCTTAAGGTACAGCTCTTTGACGTCTGACACATAACAAGCGTTCTTCGAGTCAAAGGGTGCAGCTTGTGCCTCCATCCTCTCCTTCTCAGGCTTACGGAGGTATATGGCAGCCTTGCCGTAGATTTGCATCTCAGCGTCCGTACTCATGGTGACGGATTACTAGGAAAGAGGCGAAACAAGACACGTGATTGATTCTGTGGTGCTTCCTCCACCGTGAACAGAGTAAGGTGAAAGAATATCTCACAGAATATTTTCATCACTTTTAAATGTGAAGACTCCATTCCTCACCTTGTTTTTCCTACAGATGAATGTGTACTTCTTGGAGGAACCTGTGAAACATCAGGGTGTTGTGAATACGCACAAGTCTAAAGTCCTATCATTTAGCCCCCGAAGTGCTAGAAAACGGCACCCTTCGACTCAATCATTACGGCCATGTCCATTTCAACTACAGGTGCAACTGGTCAATTTAATTTTCAAGGTGGCAACTCACTTTATGACATATTCTGTCAAGAATTCAAATAAATACGCCTGAAAACCCACTAACATTCTAGACCAGCCCCTAACTGACAAACAAGCACAGGAGCAACATGTTTAACCACAAATAAAAGATTTTAAGTAAAACTAATTTAAAGTGAAATGAAACACCTTTTTTTTAACTAACATTTTAAATCAATGACACTTGAATGCATATTCTTAAATAATCCATAAAACAAGTCAACAATAAAATGCAGAACTCAATTCAAACCGTGCAGCTACTGCCTCAGATTCTGAATGTAAAGATGTGACAAATGTATAACCTCTAAAGAGGTTGGAGAGAGTCTTACCACAGAGGAAGAAGGTATCTGACGTATAGATACTGGGTCCTCAGCCTCCTTATATCTGGTTGGAAGTGCCAACCAAGCAGAAGTTAATTATGGACCAGTCTGGTGAAGGAAAAAGGATTGGATGAGAGACCTCCCTCCGGGACCTATGTGTCTTGTGTATCACCAGCGTCACCAAACATCCAGGAGCGTCACACTGCCAATATATGACTCCTTCATGGAATATCGGTTTGAATTGAATTTCACTGAATTTACACAAATGAGAAATGTCATTATTAATAGTTAGGACAATATCAAAAGTTTGATTCATCAAATTGATTCCAATGTTACTACCAATGTCCCTAAAATACTGTCCGTATTGCCCCACTACCACTAAAATAGTTTAAATGAAATCTAATCTGACCTTATTTACTGAGGTTTTAGTGGCACTAATCTTTATCAATCACCTTACATATTTATATTTATTTTTGTTATTATTTTGCTTATAAAAACATCGGAGCTCTCTCTTGACCTCGTGCTTGGGACGGACTTGACCTCGTGCTTGGGACGGACTTGACCTCGTACTTGGGACGGACTTGACCTCGTACTTGGGACAGACTTGATCTCGTGCTTGGGACGGACTTGATCTCGTGCTTGGGACGGACTTGACCTCGTGCTTGGGACGGACTTGACCTCGTGCTTGGGACAGACTTGATCTCGTGCTTGGGACGGACTTGATCTCGTGCTTGGGACGGACTTGATCTCGTGCTTGGGACGGACTTGATCTCGTGCTTGGGACAGACTTGACCTCGTGCTTGGGACGGACTTGATCTCGTGCTTGGGACGGACTTGATCTCGTGCTTGGGACGGACTTGACCTCGTGCTTGGGACGGACTTGACCTCGTGCTTGGGACAGACTTGATCTCGTGCTTGGGACGGACTTGATCTCGTGCTTGGGACGGACTTGATCTCGTGCTTGGGACGGACTTGACCTCGTGCTTGGGACGGACTTGATCTCGTGCTTGGGACGGACTTGACCTCGTGCTTGGGACGGACTTGACCTCGTGCTTGGGACGGACTTGATCTCGTGCTTGGGACGGACTTGACCTCGTGCTTGGGACGGACTTGACCTCGTGCTTGGGACGGACTTGACCTCGTGCTTGGGACGGACTTGATCTCGTGCTTGGGACGGACTTGACCTCGTGCTTGGGACGGACTTGACCTCGTGCTTGGGACGGACTTGATCTCGTGCTTGGGACGGACTTGATCTCGTGCTTGGGACGGACTTGATCTCGTGCTTGGGACGGACTTGACCTCGTGCTTGGGACGGACTTGATCTCGTGCTTGGGACGGACTTGACCTCGTGCTTGGGACGGACTTGACCTCGTGCTTGGGACGGACTTGATCTCGTGCTTGGGACGGACTTGACCTCGTGCTTGGGACGGACTTGACCTCGTGCTTGGGACGGACTTGACCTCGTGCTTGGGACGGACTTGACCTCGTGCTTGGGACGGACTTGACCTCGTGCTTGGGACGGACTTGACCTCGTGCTTGGGACGGACTTGACCTCGTGCTTGGGACAGACTTGATCTCGTGCTTGGGACGGACTTGATCTCGTGCTTGGGACGGACTTGATCTCGTGCTTGGGACGGACTTGATCTCGTGCTTGGGACAGACTTGACCTCGTGCTTGGGACGGACTTGATCTCGTGCTTGGGACGGACTTGATCTCGTGCTTGGGACGGACTTGACCTCGTGCTTGGGACGGACTTGACCTCGTGCTTGGGACGGACTTGATCTCGTGCTTGGGACGGACTTGATCTCGTGCTTGGGACGGACTTGATCTCGTGCTTGGGACGGACTTGACCTCGTGCTTGGGACGGACTTGATCTCGTGCTTGGGACGGACTTGACCTCGTGCTTGGGACGGACTTGACCTCGTGCTTGGGACGGACTTGATCTCGTGCTTGGGACGGACTTGACCTCGTGCTTGGGACGGACTTGACCTCGTGCTTGGGACGGACTTGACCTCGTGCTGTGCTTGGTTTAATTTTTCACCCATATTCAATAGAACAGAAACACAAAAGCTTTCAATTACAGCTCGTAAAAGGTTGAAATCTAACGTGTAGTGATGTATCTACATTAGGATGTTTTGAAGATGCTGGAGAGAGACGCTTTTATTAGCCAATCATTTCATTTGGCTAAAACGGTCCAGTAGGATTGAGACCTTAAGAAGTTAAGACCTCTTAGGATTCTAACATGACACCAGTACAGTATTTCAATCATATTCTCCACTCATATTACTGACAGCAAGAAAGCTACCTTAAACTTTTATATTGCTGACAGCAAGAAAGCTACCTTAAACTTTTATATTGCTGACAGCAAGAAAGCTACCTTAAACTTTTATATTGCTGACAGCAAGAAAGCTACCTTAATAAACTTGTATATTCCACTGAAGTAAACCACTTAGCAGCTGAGCTGGTTTCGATAAAACTGATATAGAACTAATAGGGTATCTTTTTTTCTTCCAAGTCATGCATTTCATTCACAGCCTTCAACGTGTATCAAATATTTTCTGTTTTCAAACCTCAGCATTTAAATATTCTTTGTGTCTATTATGGTGCAGCTAAATGAATGTTCAACAGGGTGAAACCTTACAGAACGTTCAACTTAGAAATGTATTGTGTAGAACAGATATGACTGTCTGTCAGGTAGAATAGAGAATTGTTTCAGCTCTAGTCAATACATTTCACCTCACTGAATACATCTTGTTTTATTATCCAGCTGCAGTGGCCAGCACATCAGTACAAGAAGCCCCATAAGGGGAGAATCTGGACGCACTTGTTGAGCAAGAGGCTGATCATCTGGAGGAACCCCGTCGAGATCTTTTCCTTTCTCTGGACTGTGCTCGTCTTCACTGCAGCCAAGGTTTATTGTTCAGTAGATCTCCCACCGTTTCCACAACAGCCTATTTCTGCCACTGATATCACTGTTATTAGAGAAGACGCTATTTACTCGGAGCGTTTGTGGATTAAGAGAACATTCGCACCACGCAGACTAAGAGTTTCTGTCATTCAAGTTATTTTAATGTGCCAAGGTCTTACATGATATATGACTAACAACAATTAAGAACGAGACATCTGTTAACTGCCAAATGTCATTAAGCATTAAAACTGTCATTGTAAATATTTGACATATTTTGGCAGGACCAAAGAGAGTCAGACAGTAACTCTTAATCCAAAACATTTTACGGGTGCTTTAAACGACTGTCTACGTTCGCAATGTAGTCCTCGTGTTTATCTGACTTTCAGGGAAGATTGGAACCCGTTTAACCCCAACATTTCTTCAAGTTTTTTTACCATCATTGTAAAGCCCTCGTTATGGTAATTAATATCTGAATATTATTATTTATTTCATATGATTAGTGATTCATTTATGTTTGTACCTCATTGTTAGGTGAACGTGAACTGAAGTGTCATTTTAATATGTTGAAAATATATATTTTTTGAAATGATGTTTTCAAGAGAAACATTGAACATTTAACAGTCAACTCATAGTTTAGAAGCAGGTGAGCTGGTTCTAGTCTTTTTGACCATTTCCTGGTGTTTTCTGGTAGAAAACTGAGCACATCGAGCGTAACACGTCAACCCCTGTTACCCATAGATAGATATAGAAGAAAAGTATTAACAATTTCAAAACAATTTCAAACTTGCATTTAATTTCCCCTCCCTGTTGCGCACAGCAGGCTTCCATTCCACCTGTCACAAGGGGGTTCGTGGCTGATTTAGGATGAAAACCTCAACCCTGTAATGATCACACCTCTTACTTTATTGACACATTACTGGCACTTAACAAGTATAATTTCTATTTTATTCAAAATAGTTTTGATTAACGACCAAAGTTAAACACCCCAAATGTATTCTGTTTAACAGCCCTTTTTAATCAACACAGACAAGAGACACCCCCGATGCCTTAGCTGACATAGGGATTCGTAACATGATTCAAACCATTACAATGTCACACTCGGTAAAAATCTAAATCTGGATGTGAAATGTCACATGCTGTGGCATGGGTTCCCCCGAACTGTACATCTATTATGGTGCCCAATGTCAGCAATGTAAGGACCTTGTGGTCGACTAATAAGGTCAAAATAATGTGCTGGCCTGTATCGAATCTCTCTGTGGTCCAGAGTATAGTTGATGAGGTCTTCACTTTTCAGCACAGTGAATTCAATGGAGGGGTACATTCAATATTAATCTCATACATTTACGTGGATAAACACTTTGACCAAACGGGGAGCTACTGTATTGTGCATTACAGATCTTTGGACAAACATACTAAGAGGTATAAATGGTAGATTTACAAGAAGTAGTTCCATTTTCCGCTAGAGTTTAGCAACAGATCAACAAGCGACAGATCCTTTACACGCCCAATATGGCCATGTTCAGAAACCAGTGTGCCAGAAATACATCCGCTTCCACACAGTATTGCTTTATTGCTTGGTGGCAGATCTGCTGCCACTTGAGACGTGCACCTGAGGATATATAAGAAACTGACTTATACATGATATGGTCATTAGACGGACCAGTCAAATACCTGCTTCTTATTGGACAGCTTCATTTGAAGACTTTCAAATACGTCGTTTTAAATGTCAAATGTTGAACATTATACTGAACTGTTATAGACTAAACAGAGTTCTTCCAAGCTCTCTCTCTCTCTCTCTCTCTCTCTTTCTCTCTTTCTCTCTCTCTCTTTCTCTCTCTCTTTCTATCTCTCTCTCTCTCTCTTTCTCTCTCTCTCTTTCTATCTCTCTCTCTCTTTCTCTCTTTCTCTCTCTTTCTCTCTCTCTCTTTATCTCTCTCTTTCTCTCTCTCTCTCTCGCTCTCTCTCTCAAACAAAACAAAAGGTCATAGCAAAAGAAGTCAGCTCTTCTTAAATGACACATTATGTCCAATAACGGACAAGCGCCACGATTGATAATTTATAGTAATAACTTGACACACTACAAATGTAAACAGCACAGATTGTAGGAAGACAAAGTCAAGGACAAGAAAAGGAAAGTCCATAACGGAGAACATAAATATAAACCGTGAATCCCACACCCTCCCTTCGGCTGCAGCTGTTGGAACAAGTGTCTTGGGGAGCAGGGTTGGGGACTCTGTCTGGGAAACACATACTGGCACATTATATTATTCATTACATGAAGCCTTTGGAAGAGTCAGGACAAGTTACAGCTGAATCCACTAGATGGCCTGACGCCAGTGATCAATGTTTAGGAGTGAAACTCTTCACATCAGTCGTGCAATTTGAAGACTGATATACAGTGCCCTTGGAAAGGATTCAGGCCCCTTGACTTTTTCCCCCATTTTGGTACATTACAGCCATATTCTAAAGTGGATGAAATTGTTGTTTTCCTCTCATCCATCTACACACAATACCCCATAATGACCACGTCAAAACAGGTTTTAAGACATTCTTGCAAATGTATTACAAACAAAAAACAGATATATTACATTTAAATAATTATTCACACCCATTACTCAGTACTTTGTTGAAGCACCTTTGGCAATGATTAAAGCCTTGAGTCTTCTTGGGTAATGTCGCTACAAGATGTTCGATCGGGTTCAAGTCTGAGCTCTAGCTGGGCCACTCAGGGACATTCAGAGACTTGTCCCGAAGCCACTCCTGTGTTGTCTTGGCTGTGTGCTTCGGGTCGTTATCCTGTTGGAAGGTGAACCTTTGCCCCAGTCTGAGGTCCTGAGTGCTCTGGAGCAGGTTTTCATCAAAGATCTCTCTCTACTTTGCTCCGTTCATCTTTCCCTCGATCCTGACTAGTCTCCCAGTCCCTGCCGCATAAAAACATCCCCACAGCATGATTCTGCCCGCACTATGCTTCACCGTAGGGATGGTGCCAGATTTCCTCAAGACTTGACCCTTGGCTTTCAGGCCAAAGAGTTCAATCTTGTTTCTCATGGTCTGAGAGTCCTTTAGGTGCCTTTTGGCAAACTCCAAGCCGGCTGTCATGTGCCTTTTCCTGAGGAGTGGCTTTCGTCTGGCCACTCTACCATAAAGACCTGATTGGTGGAGTGCTGCAGAGATAGTTTCTTTCTGGAAGGTTCTCCCTACAGAGGAACTCTGGATCAGCTCTATGAAGAGTCTTGGTGGAATGATGGAGGCCACTGTGATCTTAGGGACCTTCAATGCTGCAGACATTTTTTGGTACCCTTCCCCAGATCTGTGCCTCGACACAATCCTATCTCTGAGCTCTGCAGACAATTCCTTCGACCTCATGGCTTGGTTTTTGCTCTGAAATGCACTGTCAACTGTGGGACCTTTATATAGACAGGTGTGTGCATTTCCAAATAATGTCCAATCAATCAATTTACCACAGGTGGACTCCAATCAAGTCGTAGAAACATCTCAAGAATGATCCATGGAAACAGGATGAACCTGAGCTCAATTTCAAGTTTCATAGCAAAGGGTCTGAATTCTTATCTAAATAAGGTGTTTCTGTTTTTTAAAACATTTGCTAAATTTTCCAAGTACCTTTTTTAGATTTGTTATTATGGGCTATTATGTGTAGATTGAGGAGATAAATAATTAATGAAATCCATTTAAGAATAAAGCTGTAAGGTGACTAAATGTTGAACATTTCAAGGGATCTGAATATTCTCAGAATGCACTGGGGAAAATGTAATGTGTTTCTGTCTGCCTGTGAATGAGTTGATAGGTTGCCAAGTTCAACTGCTGTTATGGTAACAGCTTTGACCTCTATGGCAGTTGGTATATCTAGAATGACTGAAGACCCGATGACAGGAGCCTCTCCTTTTATAGTCCTGCAATTTATCCCACGGACATGGCCATGTGCTGAGGAATTTATGTCCAACTGTCAGAATAACAGTCAACTTTAATATCCCAATCCTCTTAATAATGTCATATGAAATTTGTTGGATCAGAATCAGGGTGGTGTTCATTAGGCACACTACATCAAAACACTAGGAGAGCGGGTAGTCAACAGACCAGGGATTTAACCAGAAGCAATTCCTGCTGGTATCTATTCACACCACCTGTTTTATTAAAGGAGAGCGGAACCCCAAAACAAAATTATCCGGTTGAAAACGGTCCATCGTATTCTAGTGGCAAAATGTACTACAAAGTGTAAATAGGAACACTTTTGGTCATAAAGTTAGTATCTTTCAATTTGGAGATTTAGGAAACTAGAAAGTCAAATTTTTCCTTGGTTTGGGTTTAGATTTCAATCGTGCCCACACGGGACTGCTTCTTGGCACATTCTAATCAAGGCTGGCAGTAGTCAAGTCATCTGGAGCACAGCTGCAGTGCACGTTATCCAATCCCTCCGGAGAAACAACCACCATCCCCGCACATTGATTTACAGACAGCCGAACAAACCATATGCACGCAGCGCCTCGGACTTTATACATTTTTGAAATGCAAAAATCGGATTTTCATTTAACATTTAGCCTCACAATGAAGTTTTTTACCATGTTCTTTTCAGGATAACCAGGGCTACAAGTAGAACACAAGTAGAAGGTTCGTCCCCTTTGACAGCGTCCTGCGGACGGAGCCGCGCGTCGGGGAAGGGGTACTTTCACGTATACTCCCTCTCCGGCCTCTCGGTCATCAGGCTGCTGATTATCCCGCACAACTATCACCATCGTCTCGCGCACCAGCGTCTCATGACACTCACCTGGACTCAATCACCTCCTTGATTATATTCCTTATATCTGTCACTCCCCTTGGTTCTTTCCTCAGTTATTGACTCTGTTTTCATGTCGGTGTGTTGTTTGTTTTTCGTGGTCATTGTTACATTTATTTATTAAAACACTCACTCCCTGAGCTTCCCAACTCTCAGTGTACATCGTTACAGGACTCGTTGGCTTAAATGGGAAATCTGTGGTTTCTACAATCATTGTTGGACTTATAAATTAATAATATATTAATTGCCTTCAGAAAAAATTCACACCGCTTGACTTTTTCCACATTTTGTTGTGTTACAGCCTGAATTAAAATGGATTAAATTGAGATTTGTTGTCATTGGCCTACACGCAATACCACATAATGTCAAAGTGGAATTACGTTATTCCACATTCATTAAAAATGAAAAGCTGAAATGTCTTGAGTCAATAAGTATTCAACCCCTTTGTTATGAAAAGCCTAAATAAGTTCAGGAGTAAAAATGTGCTTAACAAGTCACATAACAAGTTGTTTGGACACACTCTGTGTGTAATAATAGTGTTTAACATGATTTTTGAATGACTACCTCATCTCTGTACCCCAAACATACAATCATCTTTAAGGTCCCTCAGTCGAGCAGTGAATTTCAAACACAAATTAAACCAAAAAGACCAGCGATGTTTTACAGTGCCTCGCAAAGAAAGGCACCTATTGGGAGATGGGTAAAAAAAAAAGCAGACATAAACTATCCCTTTTAGCATGGTGAAGTTATTAATAATTATTATTATTATTAAATTACTATTGACTCCATTCCATAAATGCCATTCCAGACATTACAATGAGCCTGTCCTATAGCTCCCCCCACCAGCCTTTGCTGGTAGACACAGGTATTGTGCTGGAGATAATGAATATGAGGTTCAAACATGACGAAATTGCCCTTTAAAACAATAAGCATTTCTGCCAATTTTGATTGAAATTGTTTCAGTGAGTACTGAGGGAACATTTGACTGAGGGAACGTAGGGTTGAGGGAACATAGAGCTGAGGGAACACAGGGCTGAGGGAATATGGAGTTGAGGGAACATAGAGCTGAAGGAACATAGAGCTGAGGGAACACAGGGCTGAGGGAATATGGAGTTGAGGGAACATAGGGCTGAAAGAACATAGACAATGGGAAGATCTCAATTGCATACTCCTCGCATCCTCTCTCCTCCCCTCCTTCTCAAAACCCATTGGAGGAGGTCAGAGGGGACGTCATCCAGAGACCTCTGGTTTTCTCATCCAATGGTATTGAGAAGGAAACGAGGAGAGAGGACACAAGGAGTATGCAATTGAAATCTTCCCATGGTCCCGCCTCAGCTTCTTACCAAAACAAAGGCGAGTAACCATTTTTTGTCCCCCACGATGAAATTGGGCAGGGGACTGTGGATCGGTCTCCGTCCGTCTGTCTGTTTGTACATTAGTCACACGCGATATCTCAGACAGCACTGGCCCGAAACATGATGAAACTTGGGTAAATGATGCGTCTTGCCATAGAGATCCGGCATTTAAAAAGTTTTGACTGATTGGCCCATTACTAACTGAAAGTTGTGAGGTGATGCGAGAGGGAAAACTGTGCTGTAAATTCTGTGGTATTTTTTTCTTTGGCAACATGACATGGAGTACATGGAATGGACTACCTAAAAAGACTGTTACCCGGGTTAACTGCCTTCCATTTTTGAAGACATTTATTTTAATTGTCAGAACGGTCACTTGAGTATCTGGTCAATACAATGGAATAATCTGTGGTCACACACGACAACTGGAATTTGATAACTGAAATGTGTTTGTCACACACAATATCTGCATCATTCATAGGGGAAGACATGTTTACTGTTGCCTTGTTTATTGTTTTAACTGTGGATTGGCCATCTAAGGTCCAGATCTTTTGTCAGAGTCTGAATTACAGGTGACGATAGCCAATGACAGCCTTTCGGTTGCTCAAAGAATTCAGGCTTTTCATGTGATGCTGTTGTATAATGAGCCTTTAACAGAAAACCACCTTCCTGTGTTAGAAACCATGGAAACTACCGTGGTGGAAATGTTTTCTGTGTGTAGATCAGATCGTGTGTTTTTGCATAATGCTGCTTTTCTAACAATCTGTCTTGGTTGGGTTCATTCCAGTGATTGATTGACTGTACCTGGGAGGAATCCACACTATCACTGATAAGCAATTTGTCAGTACATCCAGAACATTGCTCTGCGAACCAAAAGGAGTATCTCAGTTTCAAGGTAAGAAGCCTGGTGTGGTATCAGTCAGTCTCATGCAGGAACCAACCATGCTTATAGGACTTGTTTGTGTAGCAGTATATTTAAACAGCCACAAGCCTGGGACACAAGGGCTAATCGCATTGCGGGCTATGTTCAAAACTGTGAAGGAAACCTGGCTAGCTTGATAGCTAGCAGCTAGGCTAGCTGCTTCACCAAGGAGCACCTCTTCAGACTTTAGGGTTTAGCAGTGTCCCCGGGACAGATAGTAGCGGTCTCAGCAACTGAGAATAACTGCATCACAGGATCCAAATGAAACAGGTGGGTTAGTAAACCATTTTTCAGAAACCGAGCTCTCTCTCTCATTCCACGTTCAGCACGCATCGCACTCACAGTGCTTCTACATCTGCATTGCTTGCGGTTTGAGGTTTTAGGCTGTTTTTTTTGTTTATAAGCACTTTGAGACATTGGCTGAGAGGCTTTATTAATCAATTGGATTGATTGATGACGTGCATTGTTGAGCATGTGTCGTGTTTGTGTTGTCGTGTATGTATTACATCAGAGGCCTGATCCTAAAAAAAGCACACGTATCTACTGCGGTGATCCTCTTCCTGTTCCCTATGGATGGTAGAACCATAAATACGGACTGCCAGCCAGCCCAGGAGAAGCTCTTGCTGAATACTGCAGTGATCTCCTGTTTCCTAAAACACTCACACATCTTGGCTATTGTCATGCCATGACTGTAGAGAGCTTTTTATATCTCTATTTTTGGTTTGGTCAGGGTGTGATTTGTGGTGGGCATTCTATGTTCATGTTTCTATGTTTTCTATTTCTTTGTGTTTGGCCAGGTATGGTTCTAAATCAGGGACAGCTGTCTATCGTTGTCTCTGATTGGGAATCATACGTAGGCAGCCCTTTTTCCCCTCCTTCTGTGTGGGATCTTGTTCTTCTTTTGTGACCAGGTAGTTTGCACTACAAAGCTGTTCGGTCTTTCTTTTCTTTTCTTTTCTTTGCCTAAAAGTTTCACTTCAACAATAAATATTATGTGGAACTCAAGGAACGCTGCGCCTTGGTCTCATCCTTCTGACGACATCATCCTTCTGACGACAGCCGTTACAGCCGTTAGCCAACCACCTGTCAGGGGAAACACTCACTACGTACTGAATCACAGACAGTCAGGGTGGAGAGGTTAATTCTGGTTATTTGGTTTAGGTAATGCTTTAAGCTCCTCCGATTCCCCTCTAGGATCTCGTCAGGCATATCTCATAACCTTTGCAGCGGCAGGCTAAAATTAGCCAGTTGCGTTGCTTCAGGTAGCCTAGTGGTTAGAGTGTTGGACCAGTAACCAGAAGGTTGCAGGATCAAGGTAAAAAATCTATTGTTCTGCCCCTGAACAAGACAATTAATCCACTGTTTCCTGGTAAACTGTCATTGTAAATAAGAATTTGTTCTTGACTGACTTGCCTAGTTAAATAAAATAATAGTCATCCCCTCTAGTGGAGAATAGTTATACTACTTGTTGTTTGCAGATTTGGGCCCATGAGCTTAATCTGTGTCTGGGAATCTGGCCCATACACTGTGTCTGGGAATCTGGCCCATACACTGTGTCTGGGAATCTGGCCCATACACTGTGTCTGGGAATCTGGCCCATTCACTGTGTCTGGGAATCTGGCCCATACACTGTGTCTGGGAATCTGGCCCATTCACTGTGTCTGGGAATCTGGCCCATTCAATGTGTCTGGGAATCTGGCCCATTCACTGTGTCTGGGAATCCGGCCTATACACTGTGTCTGGGAATCTGGCCCATACACTGTGTCTGGGAATCTGGCCCATACACTGTGTCTGGGAATCTGGCCCATTCACTGTGTCTGGGAATCTGGCCCATTCACTGTGTCTGGGAATCTGGCCCATACACTGTGTCTGGGAATCCGGCCCATACACTATCGTCCTCAAAATATACAGCAATACGTTCACTCAGAATATTGATTTGGCAAAGTCTTTATTGAAAAAACAAAAGGTCCATGAAAAAATAAGAATTTGTCATATACATTGTATATTTCATTATCTGAGATTTACATATAGATCAGGCAGATGGGTGTTCTAACCAGCTGCCAGCACCTTGACCCCTGACCTCTAACCCCTGATTTATTCTGATTCTGATTTTATATTATATATGTTGTTCTATCTTTATCCTGCGTTGTTGGAAAATGACGTGTTAGTAAGAATTTCACTGTTGGAATACAGCTATTCATGAAGCATGTGACAAATAAAGTTGTATTTGATTGACAAAATTAGTCTGGGATCTAGGAATCTGGTCGTTTCAATTACTTCTGCCATTTTGTTGCTTTTCAAATCACAGACTGTAGCTTTAAGGGTCAGTTCATAAGTGGGGTCAAGGGTCAAAGCCAGTCTACTCTTTTTTTGGAATATAATCATTCGGTATTTTGTCACATAAATATAACATTAAAAAACGTCTTCTACGTGAACGTGCCACTGAGAAACAGCATGGTATCTTAAGCAAGATGGTCTACTGGATAAACAAAAGACTGAAGACAGAAGGAAACTTAATAAAAAAGTGCATTAGTGGTAAGAGGAATCACATTTGTCTTTTTTGTCGTTGTTTTACTTCTCCCACCCTGTTCTTCACCCACTTGGAAGGTTCTTCTCAGGCTCTGTCATGGTTGTTTTGACCATGGGGGTGGAGGTGGTGGTGGTGGTGGTAGGAGGGGCTCTGGACAGGGACCTTAGGGACTCTTGTGCATCAGCTTCTTGCAGTGTTTAGCCTGCAAACACACAGACACACTTAGAGTTAGGAGTTAGGTCACTAGCTAAAGTAAGTTTATTTTGAATTCCAAAGTTTAGTACTATAGCTACTATATACTGTAATCTATGTAATCTACCCAGTACTATAGCTGCTATATACTGTAATCTACCCAGTACTATAGCTACTATATACTGTAATCTACCCAGTACTATAGCTACTATATACTGTAATCTATGTAATCTACCCAGTACTATAGCTACTATATACTGTAATCTACCCAGTACTATAGCTACTATATACTGTAATCTATGTAATCTACCCAGTACAATATTTTATTTATTTATTATTTCACCTTTAACCAGGTAAGTTAGTTGAGAACAAGTTCTCATTTACAGCTGTGACCTGGCCAAGATAAAGCAAAGCAGTGCAACACAAACAGCAACACAGAGTTACAGATGGAATAAACAAGCGTACAGTCAATAACACCATAGAAGAAGAGAAAGAAAGTCTATATACAGTGTGTGCAAATGGTGTGAGGAGGTAGGCAATAAAATAGGCCATAGTAGCAAAGTAATTACAGTTTAGCAAATTAACACTGGAGTGATAGATGAGCAGATGGTGATGTGCAAGTAGTAATGCTGGTGTGCAAAAGAGCAGAAAAGTAAATGAAAACAATATGGGGATGAGGTAGGTACATTGGGTGGGCTATTTACAGATGGGCTATGTACAGCTGCAGTGATCGGTTAGCTGCTCAGATAGCTGATGTTTAAAGTTAGTGAGGGAAATATAAGTCTCCAGCTTCAGCGATTTTTGCAATTTGTTCCAGTCATTGGCAGCAGAGAACTGGAAGGAATGGCAGCCAAAGTAGGTGTTGGCTTTGGGGATGACCAGTGAGACATACCTGCTGGAGCGCGTGCTACAGGTGGGTGTTGTTATGGTGACCAGTGAGATATACCTGCTGGAGCGCGTGCTACGGGTGGGTGTTGTTATCGTGACCAGTGAGCTGAGATAAGGCGGCGCTTTACCTAGCATAGACTTATAGATGACCTGGAGCCAGTGGTTCTGGCGACGAATATGTAGCGAGGGCCAGCCAACGAGAGCATACAGGTCGCATTGGTGGGTGGTATAAGGGGCTTTGGTGACAAAACGGATGGCACTGTGATAGACTGCATCCAGTTTGCTGAGTAGAGTATTGGAAGCTATTTTGTAAATGACATGGCCGAAGTCGAGGATCGGTAGGATAGTCAGTTTTACGAGGGTATGTTTGGCGGCGTGAGTGAAGGAGGCTTTGTTGCGAAATAAGAAGCCGATTCTAGATATGATTTTGGATTGGAGATGTTTAATATGAGTCTGGAAGGAGAGTTTACAGTCTAGCCAGACACCTAGGTATTTGTAGTTGTCCACATATTCTAAGTCAGAATCGTCCAGAGTAGTGATGCTAGTCGGGCGGGCGGGTGCGGGCAGCGAACGGTTGAAAAGCATGCATTTGGTTTTACTAGCGTTTAGGAGCAGTTGGAGGCCACGGAAGGAGTGTTGTATGGCATTGAAGCTCGTTTGGAGGTTAGTTAACACAGTGTCCAAAGAAGGGCCAGATGTATACAGAATGGTGTTGTATGCGTAGAGGTGGATCAGGGAATCACCAGCAGCAAGAGCGACATTGTTGATATATACAGAGAAAAGAGTCGGCCCGGGAATTGAACCCTGTGGTACCCCCATAGAGACTGCCAGAGGTCCGGACAACAGGCCCTCCGATTTGACACACTGAACTCTGTCTGAGAAGTAGTTGGTGAACCAGGCCAGGCAGTCATTTGAGAAATCAAGGCTGTTGAGTCTGCCGATAAGAATGTGGTGATTGACAGAGTCGAAAGCCTTGGCCAGGTCGATGAAGACGGCTACTCTATACTGCAATCTATGTAAAATCAAATCAAATCAAAGTTTATTTGTCACGTGCGCCGAATACAACAGGTGTAGTAGACCTTACAGTGAAATGCTTACTTACAGGCTCTAACCAACGGTGCAATTTTAAAGTAAAACATAGGTATTAGGTGAACAATAGATAAATAAAGAAATAAATGCAACAGTAAAAAGACAGTGAAAAATAACAGTAGAGAGGTTATATACAGTAGAGAGGCTATATACAGTAGAGAGGTTATATACAGTAGAGAGGCTATATACAGTAGAGAGGCTATATACAGTAGAGAGGCTATATACAGTAGAGAGGTTATATACAGTAGAGAGGCTATATACAGTAGAGAGGCTATACACAGTAGAGAGGCTATATACAGTAGAGAGGCTATATACAGTAGAGAGGCTATACACAGTAGAGAGGCTATATACAGTAGAGAGGCTATATACAGTAGAGAGGTTATATACAGTAGAGAGGCTATACACAGTAGAGAGGTTATATACAGTAGAGAGGCTATATACAGTAGAGAGGTTATATACAGTAGAGAGGCTATATACAGTAGAGAGGCTATATACAGTAGAGAGGCTATATACAGTAGAGAGGTTATATACAGTAGAGAGGCTATATACAGTAGAGAGGTTATATACAGTAGAGAGGCTATATACAGTAGAGAGGCTATATACAGTAGAGAGGCTATATACAGTAGAGAGGCTCTATACAGGCACCAGTTAGTCGGGCTAATTGAGGTAGTATGTACGTGACTATGCATGTATGATAAACAGAAAGTAGCAGGTGCGTAAAGGAGGGGATTGGCGGGTGGTGGGTGGTGGGTGGCGGGTGGTGGGTGGTGAGTGGTGGGTGGTGGGTGGTGTGTGGCGGGAGGTGGGTGGTGGGTGGTGGGTGGTGGGTGGTGGGTGGCGGGGCACAATGCAGATATTCCCGGTATGTAATCTGCACAGTACTATATCTACTATACACTGTAATCTATGTAATCTACATACACATTGCTTGTAATCTACATACACATTGCTTGTAAGGACGTTACCTTGAAGTTGGTTTCGTGGCATTTCTTGATGAGGCGGTCCATGAGATTCATCAGGTCTGTAACCCAGGTGGGGTCGGTGGGAGCACACAGCTTGAGTCCCCTCCTGGTAGTGAAGCTGCAGTAAGGAATGAGAGGGGAGACAGGTTACAGGGAGGTATGGAGAGTAAGGAATATGCTGGGATCAAACTCCTGCTACTGGCATAGCCGTGGGAAGTAGGGGTTCTGAGGGTGCCGGCAGCACCCTCTGAAAAATCTGAATTTTCAACAAAAAATATGTATTTTTAGAAAAATGTATATTTTCCCAAAAGTAGTCCACTGGGCCTTTACTAGTATTAGCAGACCGATATAGATGTCCGTAGCATGGGCAAAAACTGTTTTTCATCATCTCTGCTTCGACAAAAAAAAAGGTAGCTGTATAATTAAGAACAGTATCTTGCAAGATTTAATAGTTGTAATTGTAAGAGTTGTTGGTTGCCCTGTCCCTAGAACAAAACCCTCTCCCTTTCTCTGTGATGTCATTCTAATGTAATCCAGAAAGAACAAAACCCTCTCCCTTTCTCTGTGATGTCATTCTAATGTAATCCAGAAAGAACAAAACCCTCTCCCTTTCTCTGTGATGTCATTCTAATAGAATCCAGAAAGAACAAAACCCTGTCCCTTTCTCTGTGATGTCATTCTAATAGAATCCAGAAAGAACAAAACCCTCTCCCTTTCTCTGTGATGTCATTCTAATGTAATCCAGAAAGAACAAAACCCTGTCCCTTTCTCTGTGATGTCATTCTAATGTAATCCAGAAAGAACAAAACCCTCTCCCTTTCTCTGTGGTCATTCTAATAGAATCCAGAAAGAACAAAACCCTCTCCCTTTCTCTGTGATGTCATTCTAATGTAATCCAGAAAGAACAAAACCCTGTCCCTTTTTCTGTGATGTCATTCTAATGTAATCCAGAAAGAACAAAACCCTCTCCCTTTCTCTGTGATGTCATTCTAATAGAATCCAGAAAGAACAAAACCCTCTCCCTTTCTCTGTGATGTCATTCTAATGTAATCCAGAAAGAACAAAACCCTCTCCCTTTCTCTGTGATGTCATTCTAATGTAATCCAGAAAGAACAAAACCCTCTCCCTTTCTCTGTGATGTCATTCTAATGTAATCCAGAAAGAACAAAACCCTCTCCCTTTCTCTGTGATGTCATTCTAATGTAATCCAGAAAGAACAAAACCCTGTCCCTTTCTCTGTGATGTCATTCTAATGTAATCCAGAAAGAACAAAACCCTGTCGTTATGGGCAATGACACAAGACATCTACCTCAAATTAAATATATTTCTTGATCAAATAATATGGAAAACAACCACTTTTTGTGCAGTATTAATTTACCATCCATACAAACAGTGGAGGCTCCTCAGAGGACGAAGGGGAGGACCATCCTCCTCAGTGAATTTGTATTTTTTAAGTAAAACATTTAAAAAGTGTTCCTTTGTAGATGATACTAAATATAATCACATTTCACCATTTAATTGATTAAAACACTATTTTGCAATTAAAGTCTACAGTAGCATCAACAGAACTCTGTAGGGTAGCACTATAGTGTAGCCGGAGGACAGCTAGCTTCCGTCCTCCTCCGGGTACATTGACTTCAATACAAAACCTAGGAGGCTCATGGTTTTCACCCCCATCCATAGACTTGCACCGTAATTAAGGCAACCTCCGGAGAACGTCTTCCAAGCTATCAAAGCTCTTGCAGCATGAATTTACATGTTGTACACCCAATCAAAGGATCAGAAAACAAATCTAGTACTGAAAGCATAAACTACAGCTAGCTAGTTGACTCAAAGAGAGAGAAAGACAACAGTTTTGAACAAATTAATATCTTCCAAAATGAAGGAGAATTAAATGAATGAGAGTCATCTAATATGCTGTATTCGAAATAAGGTCATGCTCATGGAAAAATAATTGTCCTCCCTCACTGACCGCCACTGCTTACAAACCACTTAATGTAAATGTCATTACTATATTGTACATACAGTTGATGTCGGAAGTTTACATACACTTAGGTTGAAGTCAACAAAAACAAAATATAGTTTTGGCAAGTCGGTTAGGACATCTACTTTGTGCATGACACAAGTCAATTTTTCCAACAATTGTTTACAGACACATTATTTCACTTATAATGAATTCACTGTATCACAATCCAGTGGGTCAGAAGTTTACATACACATACAATGTTTCAGATCATCAAGAAATTGGAGCGGCGGCAGGGTAGCCTAGTGGTTAGAGTGTGGAGGTGGCAGGGTAGACTAGTGGTTAGAGTGTAGAGGCGGCAGGGTAGACTAGTGGTTAGAGTGTAGAGGTGGCAGGGTAGCCTAGTGGTTAGAGTGTAGAGGTGGCAGGGTAGACTAGTGGTTAGAGTGTAGAGGTGGCAGGGTAGCCTAGTGGTTAGAGTGTAGAGGTGGCAGGGTAGCCTAGTGGTTAGAGCGTTGGACTAGTAACTGAAAGGTTGCAAGTTCAAATCCCCCGAGCAGACAAGGTACAAATCTGTCATTCTGCCCCTGAACAAGGCAGTTAACCCATTGTTCCTAGGCTGTCATTGAAAATAAGAATTTGTTCTTAACTGACTTGCCTAGTAAAATAAAGGTTCAATTCTTGATGATCCCCAAGACTTTTGGGGAAATATTCTGTTGACTGACGAGACAAACGTTGAACTTTTTGGAAGATGTGCGTCCCGTTACATCTGGCGTAAAAGCATTTCAGAAAAAGAGCATCATACCAACAGTCAAATATGGTGGTGGTGGTGGTGTGATGGTCTGGGGCTGCTTTGCTGCTTCAGGATCTGGACAACTTGCTGTGATTGATGGAACCATGAATTCTGCTCTCTACCAAAACAATCCTGAAGGAGATTGTCCGGCCATCAGTTCATGACCTCAAGCTGAAGCGCACTTGGGTTCTGCAGCAGGACAATGATCCAAAACAGACCAGCAAGTCCACCTCTGAATGGGTTAAAAACTGCATTTTGTGTTTACTTGGGTAATATTTAAATTTGTTTGATGATTTGGAACATTTAAGTGTGACAGATGTGAAGAAAAAAAAAGAAATCAGGAAGGGGGCAAATGCTTTTTCACAGCACTGTATAGCCACAGTAAAACGAGTCCGATATCGACATAACTTGAAAGGCCTCTCAGCAAGGAAGAAGCCACTGCTCCAAAATCGCCACAAAAAAGCCAGATTACGGTTTGCAACTGCACATGGAGACAAAGATTGTACTTTTGGAGAAATGTCCTCTGGTCTGATAAAATAAAAATAGAATTGTTTGGCCATAATCACCATCTTTATGTTTGGAGGAAAAAGGGGGATGCTTGCAAGCCGAAGAACACCATCCCAACCGTGAAGCACGGGGGTGGCAGCATCATGTTGTGGGGGTGCTTTGCTGCAAGAGGAACTAGTGCACTTCACAAATAGATTGGCATCATGAGGCAGGGAAATGTATATGGATATATTGAAGCAACATCTCAAGACATCAGTCAGAAAGTTAAAGCTTGGTCGCAAATGGGTCTTCCAAATGGTCAATGACCCCAAGAATACTTCCAAAGTTGTGGCAAAATGGCTTAAGGACAACAAAGTCAAGGTATTGGAGTGGCCATTACAAAGCCCTGATCTCAATCCTATTGAAAATTTGTGGGCAGAACTGAAAAAGTGTGTGCGAGCAAGGAGGCCTACAAACCTGACTCAGTTACACCAGCTCTGTCAGGAGGAATGGGCCAAAATTCCCCCAACTTATTGTGGGAAGCTTGTGGAAGGCTACCCGAAACGTTTGACCCAAGTTAAACAATTTAAAGGCAATGCTACCAAATACTAATTGAGTGTATGTAAACTTCTGACCCACTGGAAATGTGATGAAAGAACTAAAAGCTGAAATAAATCATTTTCTCTATTATTCTGACATTTCACATTCTTAAAATAAAGTGGTGATCCTAACTGACCTAAGACAGGGAATTTTTACTAGGATTAAATGTCAGAAATTGTGAAAAACTGAGTTTAAATGTATTTGGCTAAGGTATATGTTAACTTCCAACTTCAACTGTAGGCTGGTCATCTAGGTTTGTACCTGTAGTCTTTCCATCACCGTGACGATAAAACAATGACCAATCCAGTAATTGAGTACAATGAGACAATGAGACAACAAGTTGTTAATGAGTGATGTGAGATGTGAGATGAGATGTGGCTCAGTTGATAGAGAGTGCAGGGTGCTTGCAACGCTAGGATTGTCGATTCGCTTCCTAAAGGGGGACCAGTATGAACATGTATGCAGTTTCTCTGGATATGAGGGAGTCTACTCAAATGGAAAAGGAAGGAATAGACCATTTTAGTTTTCACATAGAAATAGTTTGCATTTGCCAGAGCCTCCCGGGTGGTGCAGTGGTTAAGGGCGCTGTACTGCAGCACCAGCGGTGCCATCAGAGTCCCTGGGTTCGCGCCCAGGCTCTGTCGTAACCGGCCGTGACCAGGAGGTCCGTGGGACGATGCACAATTGGCCTAGCTTCATCTGGGTTAGGGAGGGCTTGGTCGGTAGGGGTGTCCTTGTCTCATCGCGCACCAGCAACTCCTGTTGGACCAGGCTCCTAAGTGGGTGGGCCTATGCCCTCCTAGTCCCACTATGGCTCCTAGGCCCATCCATAGATTAGGGCATCATTCATTTATTTCAATTGACTGATTTCCTTCTATGAACTCTAAGTAAGTAAAATCTTTTAAATTGTTCCATGTTGCATTTATGTTTTTGTTAAGTATAATAACAGCCCTTGCTTTCTTATAAGGCATGTGGAGTTATCACCATATTTCTTATACCAAATCAAATCAAATTGCATTTGTCACATACACATGGTTAGCAGATGTTAATGCGAGTGTTTGCGAAATGCTTGTGCTTCTAGTTCCGACAATGCAGTAATACCTATACAATCCTCTCAACTCCATAGTGGGTGGTCGTTGTAAATCCAAACCAATGAAATACAAGTTTTTCACTTACACCACAGCGTTGATGGAGCAGCCTTGACCTCTGACCTGAGGCTGGTAACCTATGACAACGTGTCTAGGTATCGCTCTCTGACTGACCGTCAGACAGCAGTCCATCACCATCTGGCCCTGAGTCACTGAGAGAGAAGAGAAAGAGAAGGTAAAAAAAAAACATTGAACCTTCAAAATAAAAGTTTAAAACAATCAAACAGTCAGCAGATAATTGCCTCAACAACAAATAATGGGTAACCCTTTTTACAATAAGATTTCATTTGTAAAGGGCTTATAAAGGGGTTATTATAATTTTTAAATTGATTATTTGATCATTTGTAAATGCATTATAAACCATTAATAAATGCATTATAAACCATTAATAAATGCATTATAAACCATTAATAAATGCATTATAAACCATTAATAAATGCATTATAAACCATTAATAAATGGTTATAAATCATTGGTGAAAATAGTTCAATAACTGGTCAGTGTTTGCCAAATAGTAAGCCAATATTTATGTCCAGTTACTAACCATTTTCTAACTTACAAACGCTTATAATATTGAACCCTCGTGTATCATCATGCATCCTTATTTTCAATAGTTGCACCGTTGAACAATAGTTATTTTCTCCCTTTTAGGTGTGATGTAATTGGTGCTCTGTCCCAGGAATAGAAGAGGTTGGTTTTCATGATGCGTCTACATCCAGAACACGATTCAATTATCATTCCTAATTCCTTACCGGATTATATCAACACACTTAACCACTTCTCTGTGATAGTCCAAGTATGGTGAACGCTCTGATGTGAAATGGCAACCGTAATATCACTGGATGGTAAAACAACGGGGGAGTCATCCTTGTTATTGATACCCAGGGCTGTGGCAGTCATGTTATTGATACCCAGGGCTGTGGCAGTCATGTTATTGATACCCAGGGCTGTGGCAGTCATGTTATTGATACCCAGGGCTGTGGCAGTCATGTTATTGATACCCAGGGCTGTGGCAGTCATGTTATTGATACCCAAGGCTGTGGCAGTCATGTTATTGATACCCAGGGCTGTGGCAGTCATGTTATTGATACCTAGGGCTGTGGCAGTCATGTTATTGATATCCAGGGCTGTGGCAGTCATGTTATTGATACCCAGGGCTGTGGCAGTCATGTTATTGATACCCAGGGCTGTGGCAGTCATGTTATTGATACCCAGGGCTGTGGCAGTCATGTTATTGATACCCAGGGCTGTGACAGTCATGTTATTGATACCCAGGGCTGTGGCAGTCATGACATTTTGTCAGCCTGTGATTTTTATGCAAATAACTGCCGGTCTCATTGTAATTGATCATTAGTTAACGTAAACATGTTTAGCATCTCCTGTCTTCCACGCAGTCTACAAGCCACTGACGAGGAACCTTTAGAACATCTACAGTCTACAAGCCACTGACGAGGAACCTTTAGAACATCTACAGTCTACAAGCCACTGATGAGGAACCTTTAGAACATCTACAGTCTACAATCCACTGATGAGGAACCTTTAGAACATCTACAGTCTACAAGCCACTGACGAGGAACCTTTAGAACATCTACAGTCTACAAGCCACTGATGAGGAACCTTTAGAACATCTACAGTCTACAATCCACTGACGAGGAACCTTTAGAACATCTACAAGCCACGGACGAGGAACCTTTAGAACATCTACAGTCTACAAGCCACTGACGAGGAACCTTTAGAACATCTACAGTCTACAAGACACTGACGAGGAACCTTTAGAACATCTACAAGCCACTGACGAGGAACCTATAGAACATCTACAGTCTACAAGCCACTGACGAGGAACCTTTAGAACATCTACAGTCTACAAGACACTGACGAGGAACCTTTAGAACATCTACAGTCTACAAGCCACTGATGAGGAACCTTTAAAACATCTACAGTCTACAAGCCACTGATGAGGAACCTTTAGAACATCTTTTTTTTTAACCTTTATTTAACTAGGCAAGTCAGTTAAGAACAAATTCTTATTTTCAATGACGGCCTAGGAACAGTGGGTTAACTGCCTGTTCAGGGGCAGAACGACAGATTTGTACCTTGTTAGCTCGGGGATTTGTACTTGCAACCTTTCGGTTACTAGTACCAACACTCTAACCACTAGGCTACCCTGCCGCCCCAGTCTACAAGCCACTGACGAGGAACCTTTAGAACATCTAGTCTACAAGCCACTGACGAGTAACGATGCTTCGTGGGTGACTGTTGTTGATGTGTGCAGAGGGTCCCTGGTTTGCGCCCGGGTATGGGCGAGGGGACGGTCTAAAGTTATACTGTTACACTTAGTCTAATAGTGACAGCTAAGACAACTAAGATACCAAAAACAATTTAGTCCAATGAAATATAATATGCCTGCCCATGCTACTGTGCATAGCCATGGGAAGTAGGGGTGCTGAGGTTACCTGGGCCTTTACTAGTCCTGCATTAGCTGACCAATATATTAGTGTAGTGGAGACTAAACTACTTCCTGCATTTACACAGTGCCTTTTTGTAACGGATTTCTTACTCTTCGTCTGAGGAGGAGTAAGGATCGGACCACAGCGCGGCGTGGTAAGTGTTCATGATGATTTTAATTAAAGAACGCACTGAACACTGAATCAAAACAATAAACGAAGACTTGAATTTACAAAACCGAAACAGTACCGTGTGGCTCAAGCACACACAAATCAAAAGTGAAACCCAGGCTACCTAAGTATGATTCTCAATCAGAGACAACTAATGACACCTTCCTCTGATTGAGAACCATACTAGGCCAAACATAAAAAACAACATAGAAAAACAAACATAGGTTGCCCACCCCAACTCACGCCCTGACCAAACTAAAACAAAGAATAAAATAACAGAACTATGGTCAGAACGTGACACTTTTCGAAAGTATTCAGACCCCTTGAATTTTTCCACATTTTGTTACGTTACAGCCTCATTCTAAAATGGATTAGAAATATACATATATATCCTTAGCAATCTACACACAAGACCCCATAATACATTTTTATAAATGTATTAAAAATATGGATAAAAATAAGGATATACATATAATGGTAGCATTGGATAGAAAACACTCTGAAGTTTCTACAACTGTTAAAATAATGTTTGTGAGTATAACATAATATATATGGCAGACGAAACCCTGAGGAAAATCCATCTGGAAAATTTATTTTTGAGGTCACACACCATTTCAATGCTAGCCCATGTGAAAAACAAATAGATAGGACCCAGATTGCAGTTCCTATGGCTTCCACTAGATGGTAATATGATCACCGTAACAAAGTGTTGAATCTTCTGTCATGTACTGTATGTAGTGATGAGTACCCAATCCTGCCTTTAAGTATGTCTACAGTCTTGAGTGAACTCTCAAATCATTTATAAATGATGTATAACTGCTAAAAGTGTACCTTATCCTAAAGTGACAGACCTATAAACATTTATAACTGAGTTATCAACATTTATAACTGCTAAAAGTGTACCTTATCCTAAAGTGACAGACCTATAAACATTTATAACTGAGTTATCAACATTTATAAGTGCTAAACATATACCTTATTCTAAAGTGGTAATCCACTGACCATTAACAAATGAGTTACCAACATTTATAACTGCTGAAAATATACCTTTAAAGAAAGTGGAAACCTACTGACCATTTATTCATGAGTTAGGCCTATCAATATTTATAACTTCTAAAAATCTATCTTAAAAGAATGTGGAAATATTCTGGACGTTTATGAATGAGTTTCAAACATTTAAAACAGCATATCATCTCCTAAAACATACAAAACAAGAGTAAGAACAAAATGTAATTTAATATAATGATACATTGGGAAAATAATTGTAATTTCAGTGACTCATTGGTATAGTGAGTAGTCTAGCTAATTCAGATAAACAGGGGGATGTCTTTTTTTCTCATTTTTACCATTACAAGTCAGAATAGAAATTGACAACAGCTTAACTATTTAAAATACAACATTGGGTCTCATGGTCCCCTTCTGTGTTTTCACAAGGGGAGGCAGGTAGCCTAGAAGGGGCGGTAGGTAGCCTAGAAGGGGCGGCAGGTATCCTAGAAGGGGCGGCAGGTAGCCTAGAAGGGGCGGCAGGTAGCCTAGAAGGGGCGGCAGGTAGCCTAGAAGGGGCGGCAGGTATCCTAGAAGGGGCGGCAGGTATCCTAGAAGGGGCGGCAGGTATCCTAGAAGGGGCGGCAGGTAGCCTAGAAGGGGCGGCAGGTAGCCTAGAACGGGCGGCAGGTAGCCTAGAAGGGGCGGCAGGTAGCCTAGAAGGGGCGGCAGGTATCCTAGAAGGGGCGGCAGGTAGCCTAGTGGTTAGAGCGATGGGCCAGAAAGGTTGCTAGATCAAATCCTTGAGCTAAAAATCTGTCATTCAGCTTGCTAAATGTTGATATATTTACTGTTCCCTGGGCACTGGAGATGTGGATGTCAATTAAGGCAGCCCCCCTGCACCTCTCTGATTCAGAGGGGTTGGGTTAAATGTAGAATGTATGTCAATTTAGCGTAGACACTCTAGCAACAGACATCTCTGCTATCATGATTTAGGCTTATCTAGTTATGTTATCCACTGGTAGCTAATAATAATAATAGCTAGCTAGCTAGTGTTTAACATTACTTGCTAACACTAATAGCCAGCTACCACTGATTAAAGGGGTTAGCTAGTTATCCCAACTTTTGCTAATACACTAGCCTGTTAGTTAGCTAGATAGTAAGTTAGTCTTAAAATTGGAACTACTACTGTGCTGACAAAGGATGCTAGCTAGCTAAATTACCAGCTAACGTTACCTAGCTAAAGACAATACCTGAGTTCAAAGGTTAGATAACTAGCTAGCTAGCGTACTAATCTAAACTAGCCAGCAAACATGATCTACTTCGCTAAGCTAACTATATAATGCCAAAGATTATCTCGTGCTAAATCATCAAGCAGAATTTCTACATTCAAAAATATGTTTTAGATTTTACCTAAAGCTAGTTATCTAGCTAACGTTTCCTAGCTAGGTAGGACAGAGGTGCTAGCAAACATTAGCTTTGCAGTAGAACTTCTGTATCCAAAAGTGAGACAAATTGCATAGAGAATGTACCCTTTCTCCTCTGTCACCATTTTGTATCTTGTGAGCAATGTTTATTTTGTGCAATCTCTTCCTTCTGGCCTTTACACACCTATCATAGCCACATCCATCCTGATTCTTCACAATGCACTGTGACATGATGTAAGTGTCAACACAACAATTCGGGGCATGTTCCAGGTTGCCTTTATATCAAGCGCTTTCAAAGATTGGTATCTCTCATCAAAGTTTGGGGAATTTCTCCGAAACTAGCAAACCACTATGGCTTGAGCTCTTCAGATGAGGCCTTCATTCCTGCAATAAACAAGTGTACCAACGCATCGTCACGGTTTCAAACGTGGGGCGATTGACACATCGTGGGAGTTTGACCATTGGTTTTGAAAACTCAACCATTTCCGTTCCTGGGACAGAGCAACAATGCATCACACCTAAAAGTGAGAAAATAACTATTGTTTAACTGTGCAACCATTGAAAATCAGACAAGATAGCATTTTATTGAATACAGAAAGAGAGGGGAGGAATAGAAAGATGGAGGTTAAAAAACGATGTGTGAGAAAGAGAGAGAAACAGATGTAGGAAACGGCGGACCTGAGGTGAACAGGCCACACCTTTACAGACAGAGATCAGTGTGTGTGTGTGCGCGTGCACGTGCGCGGGTGTGTGTTTGCCAATGTGTGTCTTTGTGGTAGTGATTGAGTGTCCCCTTTTTTGGGGGTATCTCAAAACAGAAATATGGTAAAACAGTTTTAAGCTGTGTAAGACTAGATCTGAAATATAATACTCCCTTTACTGTCTCTGATTAGGGATGGCTTGAGTTTCTCAGGATTGATGTCGTTTTAGTTGTGGGAAACAGGGTAATGTCCAATGATTTATCATGGTTATTTCAGTCCAACACACTATTGTGGATGTAGCTGAGCATACACGAACACAGAGAGGGAGAAAGAAAGTGAGTGAGAGGGAGAAAGAAAGTGAGTGAGAGGGAGAAAGAGAGGGAGAGAGGAGAGAGACATGGACAAGGATAGGAAGTGGAGGGAGAGAGCGAGACTTTAAGAGAGCGAGAGCGAGAGAAATCAGTAGTGTATAGTGACACTATAGTTAAATGATGCATGTTTATCTCTTTTATCTGTCTGGGAATTCCCCTGTAACTTAACAACACTACAGACACTAGAAGGTCAAACTATATGGTAGTGTTAGGTAATAGCTCGTTCACACACACAGACACACAAACGTTTGCACGCGCGCACACACACACACACACACACACACAAACATTTGCAGGCGCGCACACACACACACAAACGTTTGCAGGCGCGAGCACACACACACACACACTCCTTTTCTGTTAACTGAATTCTATTCAATGAGTGCCAACATTTAGTTTCCTGGTGGAGAGGTGATAACATGAGTCGACGATTCAAGGAGCTCACATATTTTCGTGTGTGTGTGTGTGTGTGTGTATGTGTGCAGTAGATTGTCAGAGGAACAACATGAATTTGTGTCTGAAAGCAGATGACTCGACTTTAGCCATCAGGTGGAAGTCGTTGTCCCCTCTCTCTTGTCAGTCTCACCGGAGGAAAGGAAGGAGAGAGCAGAGACCGTGAGAGGCGGACGTTCTGCTGTTCTCTCCCTTCCTCCACTGAGACTAATGCCGTGTTCAAAACAATCGGGAACTCTGAAAAAAATTGAGATTCGACTGGGAAAAAGTAATCCAACTCAGAATACCAAGTAGGAAACTCGGGTTAGAGCTCCAACATTACGACCTGAAGATCACTGACATGATTTAAACAAACATTTTTTTAACCAGAATTCCCAGTTGTCTTGTGGCGCTCTGGGAACTCTGGGAAATATGAGGTCAAGTCATGATGTCCTTGGTCTTCAGGTCGAAAAGTCAGAGATCTACAAAGAGGCCCAATTTCGAGTTGGAAAAGCAATTTTTTTTCCCAGTCGGAGCTCTTAAGATTTCCGAGTACCCAGTTGTTTTGAACGCGGCATTGAACCCACCATGCCCATCAGATGTACAGTGTATTTTTTTAAAGTAATTAATCATACAATGTGATTTTCTGGATTTTTGTTTTAGATTCCGTCTCTCACAGTTGAAGTGTACCTATGATAAAAATGACAGACCTCTACATGCTTTGTAAGTAGGAAAACCTGCAAAATCGTCAGTGTATCAAATACTTGTTCTCCCCACTGTAGGTACCATCAGTCCAGCAAAATAAAAAAGCGAATTATTTAAATGTATGCTCAGCTGTGCCTCGCAAGTGCTACACCAACAGATCTATTTTGTTATCAAAGCTCAAGTTTGTGGTCAGAGAAAAACAGTATTGGCAGGCCAGACATATAGCCAATATGATGTGATAATGTATTAGACCTACTGCACAAACCTCATTTTTATTAGGTTAATGTTACATGCACAAAGTCAACGTGTGTCAAATATGTAATCTGAAAATGTTGTATGTTAAAAGCACTCTTTGAATGTCCCTAAACTACCTTTTCCAAATAGGAGCTCGGGCCAACTAAAGTTCAGGCCAACTAAAGTTCGGGCCAACTAAAAATGTTATGTTCAGGTAAAACTTTGACCGAAAAGTTAAGTAAACAAAAAAAAGATGGGAACCAGTTGCTAAATAATAATTCATTGAATCAACTAGATTTTTACTGTCTGTCTGTCTGTCTGTCTGTCTGTCTGTCTGTCTGTCTGTCTGTCTGTCTGTCTGTCTGTCTGTCTGTCTGTCTGTCTGTCTGTCTGTCTGTCTGTCTGTCTGTCTGTCTGTCTGTCTGTCTGTCTGTCTGTCTGTCTGTCTGTCTGTCTGTCTGTCTGTCTGTCTGTCTGTCTGTCTGTCTGTCTGCCTGTCTGTCTATGTGAGTGTGTGCCTCGTGAGTATCTGTTTATGTTGTTGTAAAGTAATAAACCCACTAATAAAGACATATCTACATCCCGTCATGATGATTAAGTAACCAAGCCATCCAGTAACTGAGAGGACTTACCTCGGCAGCAGCTGTAGAGGAACAGAACACAGAAGAGGATCTTGGCAATGCCCACGGTAGGCATCATGACTGGTCACCGATAACCTGAGCTGTACTGAGGGGTCTGGACTGGACTCAAGCTGTGTGTCTGAAGATATATATGTGTGTGTGTGTGAGTGAGGATGGCTTCTGAAGAAGGGAAGTGTGTGAAGTGTAGATTTAGTCTGTTATTGATGCTATGTAAGTAAGGATTTCCCTGTTGTGTGATGGTTCCTACCCTGCTATTAGCTCTGCTTTGTGATTACACTACCTCCCTGTCCTTATAGGCTCTATCCAGTTTCACTTTTAGTCACACAAAAACTCCCCATTGGTCTTTTGGCAGTCCTCAGACTGCCCCTCCTACTGGTCATTCATCAACCCATATATATATATATATTGTGTGTGTGTGTGTGTGTGTGTGTGTGTGTTTGAGAACATCTATGTGGTTGAATGTGATTCCTTTTATGAAATGTTTATTTTTTGTTGTTTATTGTGCTGAATTATATTGTTTTATACACGCGTGTATGTTGTTTTATAATTAAAATGCGTGTGTGTTTTGAGACCTACCTTAAATATCTTCTCTTCCAACACCGAATACCACTTTCTTTAGACTGTGTCCTAAAGATGATCTGTAGATGTTCAAACGGTCCGCTAACTGAGCAGACATGGCCGCTCCGCTCCTAAGCAACTTTGCGGTATTTCGTTTTTTTGTGTGTTATTTCTTACATTATCAGCCCAGATCATTTTTTGCATTATTACATACAGCCGGAAATAACTTTTGGATATCAGAGCGGTGGTAATTCACCAGTATTTCGACCAGAAATACAACTTTCCGGAATTCGATCCTTAGTTCGTACACCCCCCCAAGGCAATTTAACTTATCCCAGAGGCTGCTCCAAGACTCTGCCGAGAAGAGGTATTCGGAGTGGACTTTTAGTCCGAGTAAGGAGGCATGCACACCATCCACCACTTACAAGTACATTACTCGCTAATGTTCAGTCACTGGACAATAACGTAGACGAGCTCAGGGCGAGGATCTCCTTCAAGAGAGACATCAGGGACTGTAACATACTCTATTTCACGGAATCCTGGCTCTCTCCAAATATACTGTCTCTGTCCATACAGCCAGCTGGATTCACAACACATCACGCAGACAGAAATAAAGAACTCTCCAGGAAGAAAACAGGCAGAGGTGTATGTTTCTGTTGTGCACTTGAGTGAGGACCCAAAAGCGATTTAACAAAAACAGAGTCCTTTAATGTAAAAACACAGGGAAGACATAGATCCTCTTCAGATGTAGAAAAATGGCAAAATAGACAACCCTCAGAGAGGGCGACAAATGAAACAGAAAGTCCTTCTGATATTTACTAAAGAGTCCCCTTCTTAGCAGCAGAGGAGAATAGCTGGGTTGCGGCGACAGACTGCTGGTCTCTCTGGGTAGGCGCGGGTCGTAGCGGACAGAGGTACCTGATCACACGTAGCATCAGAAGAACAGGCAGATTCCAACAGGATGGGACAAGGGTGAAGCAAACAAGACGATAGTTTGGTTCTGGCATGAGAAACTCAAACGAGAATCTGACAAAGAAAGAAGCAGGAACAGAGAGAGAAATAGAGACCTAATCAGAGGGAAAAAGGGAACAGGTGGGAAAAGGGTGAACGAGGTAGTTAGAGGAGATGAGGAACAGCTGGAGGAGGAGAGAAAGAGAAGGTAGCCTAATACGACCGGCAGAGGGAGACAGAGTGAAGAGAAAGAACAGGAACAAGACATAATATGACAAGACATGACAGTACCCCCCCACTCACCGAGCGCCTCCTGGCGCACTCGAGGAGGAAACCTGGCGGCAACGGAGGAAATCATCGATCAGCGAACGGTCCAGCACGTCCCGAGAGGGAACCCAACTCCTTTCCTCAGGACCGTACCCCTCCCAATCTACTAGGTACTGATGACCACGGCCCCGAGGACGCATGTCCAAAATCTTACGGACCCTGTAGATAGGTGCGCCCTCGACAAGGATGGAGGGGGGGGGGAGACGAGCGGGGGCGCGAAGAACGGGCTTAACACAGGAGACATGGAAGACCGGGTGGACGCGACGAAGATATCGCGGGAGAAGAAGTCGCACTGCGACAGGATTAATGATCTGAGAAATACGGAACGGACCAATGAACCGCGGGGTCAACTTGCGAGAAGCTGTCTTAAGGGGAAGGTTTTGAGTGGAGAGCCATACTCTCTGACCGCGACAATATCTAGGACTCTTAGTTCTACGCTTATTAGCGGCTCTCACAGTCTGCGCCCTATAACGGCAAAGTGCAGACCTGACCCTCTTCCAAGTGCGCTCACAACGTTGGACAAAAGCCTGAGCGGAGGGGACGCAGGACTCGGCGAGCTGAGACGAGAACAGCGGAGGCTGGTACCCGAGGCTACTCTGAAAAGGAGATAGACTGGTCGCAGACGAAGGAAGCGAGTTGTGGGCGTATTCTGCCCAGGGGAGCTGTTCTGACCAAGACGCAGGGTTACGAAAAGAAAGACTGCGTAAGATGCGACCAATAGTCTGATTGGCCCGTTCTGCTTGACCGTTAGACTGAGGGTGAAAGCCGGAAGAGAGACTGACGGAAGCTCCAATCAAACGGCAAAACTCCCTCCAAAATTGAGACGTGAATTGCGGACCCCTGTCCGAAACGACGTCTGACGGAAGGCCATGAATTCTGAAAACATTCTCGATGATGATTTGTGCCGTTTCTTTAGCAGAAGGGAGCTTAGCGAGGGGAATAAAATGAGCCGCCTTAGAGAACCTATCGACAACCGTAAGAATAACAGTCTTCCCCGCTGACGAAGGCAGTCCGGTGATAAAATCTAAGGCGATGTGAGACCACGGTCGAGAGGGAATGGGAAGCGGTCTGAGACGGCCGGCAGGAGGGGAGTTACCGAACTTAGTCTGCGCGCAGACCGAACAAGCAGCCACGAAACGACGCGTGTCACGCTCCCGAGTGGGCCACCAAAAACGCTGGCGAATGGAAGCAAGCGTACCCCGAACGCCGGGGTGGCCGGCTAACTTGGCAGAGTGAGCCCACTGAAGAACGGCCAGACGAGTAGGAACGGGAACGAAAAGAAGGTTCCTAGGACAAGCGCGCGGCGACGGAGTGTGAGTGAGTGCTTGCTTTACCTGCCTCTCAATTCCCCACACAGTCAACACGACAACACGCCCCTCAGGGAGAATCCCCTCGGGGTCGGTGGAGACTACTGAAGAACTGAAGAGACGAGATAAAGCATCAGGCTTGGTGTTCTTAGAGCCCGGACGATAAGAAATTACGAACTCGAAACGAGCGAAAAACAGCGCCCAACGAGCCTGACGCGCATTAAGTCGTTTGGCAGAACGGATGTACTCAAGGTTCCTATGGTCAGTCCAAACGACAAAAGGAACGGTCGCCCCCTCCAACCACTGTCGCCATTCGCCTAGGGCTAAGCGGATGGCGAGCAGTTCGCGGTTTCCCACATCATAGTTATGTTCCGACGGCGACAGGCGATGAGAAAAATACGCGCAAGGGTGGACCTTGTCGTCAGAGAGGGAGCGCTGAGAAAGAATGGCTCCCACGCCCACCTCTGACGCGTCAACCTCGACAACGAACTGTCTAGAGACGTCAGGTGTAACAAGGATAGGTGCGGATGTAAAGCGATTCTTGAGAAGATCAAAAGCTCCCTGGGCGGAATCGGACCACTTAAAGCACGTCTTGACAGAAGTAAGGGCTGTGAGGGGAGCTGCCACCTGACCGAAATTACGGATGAAACGACGATAGAAATTCGCGAAGCCGAGAAAGCGCTGCAGCTCGACGCGTGACTTAGGAACGGGCCAATCAATGACAGCTTGGACCTTAGCGGGATCCATCTTAATGCCTTCAGCGGAAATAACAGAACCGAGAAATGTGACGGAGGAGGCATGAAAAGTGCACTTCTCAGCCTTCACATAAAGACAATTCTCTAAAAGGCGCTGGAGGACACGTCGAACGTGCTGAACATGAATCTGGAGTGACGGTGAAAAAAAATCAGGATATCGTCAAGGTAGACGAAAACAAAGATGTTCAGCATGTCTCTCAGGACGTCATTTACTAATGCCTGAAAGACAGCTGGAGCGTTTGCGAGGCCGAAAGGAAGAACCCGGTATTCAAAGTGCCCTAACGGAGTGTTAAACGCCATTTTCCACTCGTCCCCCTCCCTGACGCGCACGAGATGGTAAGCGTTACGAAGGTCCAACTTAGTGAAAAACCTGGCTCCCTGCAGGATCTCGAAGGCTGAAGACATAAGAGGAAGCGGATAACGATTCTTAACTGTTATGTCATTCAGCCCTCGATAATCTATGCAGGGGCGCAGGGACCCGTCCTTCTTCTTAACAAAAAAAAACCCCGCTCCGGCGGGAGAGGAGGAGGGGACTATGGTACCGGCGTCGAGAGCTACAGACAAATAATCTTCGAGAGCCTTACGTTCGGGAGCCGACAGAGAGTATAGTCTACCCCGGGGGGGGGGTGGTTCCTGGAAGGAGATCAATACTACAATCATACGACCGGTGCGGAGGAAGAGAGGTGGCCCTGGACCGACTGAACACCGTGCGCAGATCGTGATATTCCTCCGGCACCCTCGTCAAATCACCAGGCTCCTCCTGTGAAGAAGAGACAGAGGAAACAGGAGGGATAGCAGACATTAAACATTTCACATGACAAGAGACGTTCCAGGAGAGGATAGAATTACTAGACCAATTAATAGAAGGATTATGACAAACTAGCCAGGGATGACCCAAAACAACAGGTGTAAAAGGTGAACGGAAAATTTAAAAAGAAATGGTTTCGCTATGATTACCAGAGACAGTGAGGGTTAAAGGTAGCGTTTCACGCTGAATCCCGGGGAGAGGACTCCCATCCAGAGCGAACAAGGCCGTGGGCTCCTTTAACTGTCTGAGAGGAATGTCATGTTCCCGAGCCCAGGTCTCGTCCATAAAGCAGCCCTCCGCCCCAGAGTCTATCAAGGCGCTGCAGGAAGCTGACGAACCGGTCCAGCGTAGATGGGCCGACAAGGTAGTGCAGGATCTTGAAGGAGAGACCAGAGTAGTAGCGCTCACCAGTAGCCCTCCTCTTACTGATGAGCTCTGGCTTTTACTGGACATGAAGTGACAAAATGACCAGCGGAACCGCAATAGAGACAGAGGCGGTTGGTGATTCTCCGTTCTCTCTCCTTAGTCGAGATGCGGATACCCCCCAGCTGCATAGGCTCAGCACCCGAGCCGGCGGAGGAAGATGGTAGTGATGCGGAGAGGGGGGCAACGGAGAACGCGAGCTCCTTTCCCCGAGCTCGGTGACGAAGATCAACCCGTCGCTCTATGCGAATAGCGAGTTCAATCAAGGAATCCACGCTGGAGGGAACCTCCCGGGAGAGAATCTCATCCTTAACCTCAGCGCGGAGACCCTCCAGAAAACGAGCGAGCAAAGCTGGCTCGTTCCAGTCACTGGAGGCAGCAAGAGTGCGAAACTCAATAGAGTAATCTGTTATGGATCGATTACCTTGACATAGGGAAGCAAGGACCCTGGAAGCTTCCTCCCCAAAAACAGAACGATCAAAAACCCGTATCATCTCCTCCTTAAAGTCCTGATACTGGTTAGTACACTCAGCCCTCACCTCCCAGATAGCCGTGCCCCACTCACGAGCCCGTCCAGTAAGGAGAGATATGACGTAGGCGATACGAGCTGTGCTCCTGGAGTAAGTGTTGGGCTGGAGAGAAAACACAATATCACACTGGGTGAGGAACGAGCGGCATTCAGTGGCCTCCCCAGAGTAACACGGCGGGTTATTGATTCTGGGCTCCGGAGATTCGGAAGCCCTGGAAGTGGCCGGTGGATCGAGGCGGAGATGGTGAACCTGTCTTGTGAGGTCGGAGACTTGGGCGGTCAGGGTCTCAACGGCATGTCGAGCAACAGACAATTCCTGCTCGTGTCTGCCTAGCATCGCTCCCTGGATCTCGACGGCTGAGTGGAAAGGATCCGAAATCGCTGGGTCCATTCTTGGTCAGATTCTTCTGTTGTGCACTTGAGTGAGGACCCAAAAGCGATTTAACAAAAACAGAGTCCTTTAATGTAAAAACACAGGGAAGACATAGATCCTCTTCAGATGTAGAAAAATGGCAAAATAGACAACCCTCAGAGAGGGCGACAAATGAAACAGAAAGTCCTTCTGATATTTACTAAAGAGTCCCCTTCTTAGCAGCAGAGGAGAATAGCTGGGTTGCGGCGACAGACTGCTGGTCTCTCTGGGTAGGCGCGGGTCGTAGCGGACAGAGGTACCTGATCACACGTAGCATCAGAAGAACAGGCAGATTCCAACAGGATGGGACAAGGGTGAAGCAAACAAGACGATAGTTTGGTTCTGGCATGAGAAACTCAAACGAGAATCTGACAAAGAAAGAAGCAGGAACAGAGAGAGAAATAGAGACCTAATCAGAGGGAAAAAGGGAACAGGTGGGAAAAGGGTGAACGAGGTAGTTAGAGGAGATGAGGAACAGCTGGAGGAGGAGAGAAAGAGAAGGTAGCCTAATACGACCAGCAGAGGGAGACAGAGTGAAGAGAAAGAACAGGAACAAGACATAATATGACAAGACATGACAGTTTCATGATTAACTACTCATGGTGTGATTGTGGTAATGTACAGGAACTCAAGTCCTCCCTTCCTATAGGCAGAAACTTAAACAGGAAGTACCCATGCTAAGGTCTATTCAACGCTGGTCTGACCAATCGGAATCCATGCTTCAAGATTGTTTTGGTCATGCGGACTGGGATATGTTCCGGGTTGGCTCTGGGATTAACATTGACATATACACTCGCACGGTGACTGAGTTCATCAGGAAGTGTATAGGAGATGGCAGCATTCATACAAAACTGAAAGCGAGAAGCACCTCATTTAACCATGGCAAGGTGACTGGGAATATGGTTGTATACAAACTGTCCAGTTATTCCCTCCATAAGGCAATCAAACAGGCACAACGTCAGTATGGAGACAAAGTGGAGTCGCAATTCATTGGCTCAGACATGAGACGTATGTGACAGGGACTCCAGACAATCACGGGTTACAAAGGCAAAACCAGCCATGCCACGGACACTGACGTCTTGCTCCTGCAAAACAACAGTCTCAACGTCAACAGTGAAGAGGCGACTCCGGGACGCTGGCCTTCCAGACAGAGCTGCAAAGAAAAGGACATATCTCAGACTGTCCAATAAAAAGAAAAGTTTAAGATGGGCAAAAAAAACACAGACACTGGACAGAGGAACTCTGCCTAGAAAGCCAGTATCCTGGAGTCGCTCTTCACTGTTGACGTTGAGACTGGTGTTTTGCGGGTACTATTTAATGAAGCTGCCAGTTGAGGACTTGTGAGGCGTCTGTTTCTCAAACTAGACACTCTAATGTACTTGTCCTCTTGCTCAGTTGTGCACCGATGCCTCCCACTCCTCTTTCTATTCTGGTTAGAGCCCGTTTGCGCTGTTCTGTGAAGGGAGTAGAACACAGCGCTGTACGAGATCTTCAGTTTCTTGGCAATTTCTCGCATGGAACAACCTTCATTTCTTAGAACAAGAATAGACTGACAAGTTTCAGAAGAAAGGTCTTTGTTTTTGGCCATTTTGAGCCTGTAATCGAAACCACAAATGCTGATGCTCCAGATACTCAACTAGTCTAAAGAAGGCCAGTTGTAGGCTTCAATAATCAGCACAACTGTTTTCAGCTGTGCTAGCATAATTGCAAAATGATTTTATAATGATCAATTAGCCTTTTAAAATGATAAACTTGGATTAGCTAACATAACGTGCCATTGGAACACAGGAGTGATGATTGCTGATAATAGGCCTCTGTACGCCTATGTAGATATTCCATAAAAAACATCCATTTCCAGCTACAATAGTCATTTACAACATTAACAATGTCTACACTGTATTTCCGATCAATTTGATGTTATTTTAATGGACACATTTTTTTCTTTTCTTTCTAAAAACAAGTACATTTCTAAGTGACTCTGTCACGCCCTGACCTTAGAGATCCTGTTTATGTCTCTATTTTGGTTTGGTCGGGGTGTGATTTGGGGTGGGTATTCTGTGTTCTATTATTTGTATTTCTATGTTTTGGCCGGGTAGGGGTTCTCAATCAGGGACAGCTGTCTATCGTTGTATTTCTATGTTTTGGCCGGGTAGGGGTTCTCAATCAGGGACAGCTGTCTATCGTTGTCTCTGTTTGAGAACCATACTTAGGTATCCCTATATCCCACTTGTCTTTGTGGGAAGTTGTCTTTGTTTGTTGGCACTATAACCTTTAGCTTCACGGTTGTTTTGGATTGTTTATTGTTTTTGTCTGCGACATATAAATAAAGGAATATGTACGCTCACCACGCTGCACCTTGGTCCTCTTCTTTCAGCGGCCGTGACAGACCCCACACTTTTGAATGGTAGTATATATATATATATAACACATATGGAATCAAGTAGTAACCAAAAAAGTGTAAAACAAATCTAAATATATTTAATATTAGAGATTTTTCAAAGTAGCCACCCTTTGCCTCGATGACAGCTTTGCACACTCTTGGTATTCTCTCAACCAGCTTCATGAGGTAGTCACCTGGAATGCATTTCAATTAACAGGTGTGCCTTTTAAAATTTGTGGAATTTCTTTCCTTCTTAAGTGCGTTTGAGCCAATCAGTTGTGGGGTGACAAGGTATGGATGGTATACAGAAGATATCCCTATTTGGTAAAAGTCCATATATATATTAATACTACGGACTCCGACACTGCTCGTTATAAAATGATCTATTTTGCTTTTGGGTTTGTGTGTATTGTTGTGTCTTGTTAGATTTTACTGCACTGTTGGAGCTAGGAACACGAGCATTTTGCTACACCCGCAATAACATCTGCTAAATATGCGTATGTGACCAATACATTTTGATTTGATTTGATCTTTGTGTGACACTGACTGTGCCCAACAAAATCTCCAATGTACTTGTGTTACTTATCAGTGGTTAACACATAGAAATATAACATAATAGAGTGGGTTAACCTCTCTTATCATGTGAGGAAGTCAATCTGTACGCTGATTTATTGGAAAAAAAGATACACTGATTACAACCTAGGGGATAACATGTTAAAACGATTATACTTGTTTCCAATGTGGCCCCCTTAGTCCGCGGGGTCGTGCTCTTCGCTGAACCCGCTGTGGTCGTCGATGGCTAAGTGCAACGCTGCTGCCTTCCTGCCTGGGACCTAGAAGTACAGTACTGTGGCCCTGGATTCATGGGATCAGCGGTCTTGACGGTACTTCTTCTTGGGTTCTTCTGCTTTGTTACGGCAATGAGGGTTGTGAGTTCATACCCTGGTTGGAATGGAATTTCCACATCTGCACAGGAACGCATCAATGTCTGTGTGAAACTAGCTCTTTCATATAAAATGCCGGTAACAATAAATTATCCGAAAATCACCTTATCGCATGAAGTATCTGCAAATATTTGCTCTTTAGCAGGGTATTGCAGGATTTAAAGGGGAAATCTGTAATTATGTCATCCATTATTTGACTATTAAATGAATAGTATACCCATTGATTCTTGAAGAATATATCATTTATATACGCCACATGAGCTTAGTTCAACTGTCGTACCCCAAAATCAGAACCCCAAAATGTTTTTCTTGTTTCAATTATAAACAAACCCTGCATAACTTTAAAACATGGCTACAACTATAATTTTTTTCCATCCAGAGCTCTGTATAGAAATATGAGAGTGGCCCCATCCCTCAGCTGTTTGTGCCGAATGATGAGTCACGGTGAATGTTTTGTTGATTTTTAGAATTGTAAATTGTCCCTTTAAGTGTTATGAGAGTCAATAAAACCGCAGGTTACTCTCTAACAGAGTTAGGTTTCATTTTCTCCTCAGAGTTCAGAGTTTCTTGGAAGTGGAAGTGGTTTCTCTACTACTGGAATGATTTGGGTAATTCCCCAGACTCCAGGATTCCACACTTGTGATAGGATAAGCTGAAGCAGAAGGACGTCCATTGCGAACAGAGTTTGGCACATTCCCAGACCGTGTCGGGAAATGACTGCAGGTGTCCATGTTGTATGTCATATGTTGGAGGGATTGAACATAAGGAAACTGCACCTTGTCTAAGTCATTGGCTCTTCATCAATGAATCTTTCTGCAATCCCTTGCATCATCTCTCCTCGTGTCCTTCTCGAAACACAGAGAGGGGGGGGGGCTTGGACTTTCTCTTCCAATGTGGTTGAGAGAAAGGCGAGGAGATGTGTGGGTAATCACAGGAAAATGTATTGAGAAAGTCATGGTGTCGGGGTCACAGCATCTCCCTCATCGCCTCCCAGCATCACCCTAGTGCACCCTGGGTAACACGACAGGATGGAGGACCTTTGACCTAGGCCTCTTGGGGTCATTTCCCTAGATTTACTTGAAATGAAGTGTGTGCGTGTGTTCGTTCTAGGGGCAGCAACATGCTCCTGCCTCATGTAGCTGCCCCTGGGGTAATTACTATAGCACATACTACTGATTCTGCTGCCCCTGGGGTAATTACTATAGCAGATACTACTGATTCTGCTGCCCCTGGGGTAATTACTATAGCAGATACTACTGATTCTGCTGCCCCTGGGGTAATTACTATAGAAGATACTACTGATTCTGCTGACCCTGGGGTAATTACTATAGCACATACTACTGATTCTGCTGCCCCTGGGGTAATTACTATAGCAGATACTACTGATTCTGCTGCCCCTGGGGTAATTACTATAGCAGATACTACTGATTCTGCTGCCCCTGGGGTAATTACTATAGCAGATACTACTGATTCTGCTGCCCCTGGGCTAATTACTAATCAAATCAAATCAAATCAAATTTATTTATATAGCCCTTCGTACATCAGCTGATATCTCAAAGTGCTGTACAGAAACCCAGCCTAAAACCCCAAACAGCAAGCAATGCAGGTGTAGAAGCACGGTGGCTAGGAAAAACTCCCTAGAAAGGCCAATACCTAGGAAGAAACCTAGAGAGGAACCAGGCTATGTGGGGTGGCCAGTCCTCTTCTGGCTGTGCCGGGTGGAGATTATAACAGAACATGGCCAAGATGTTCAAATGTTCATAAATGACCAGCATGGTCGAATAATAATAAGGCAGAACAGTTGAAACTGGAGCAGCAGCACAGTCAGGTGGAAGTTGAAACTGGAGCAGCAGCATGGCCAGGTGGACTGGGGACAGCAAGGAGTCATCATGTCAGGTAGTCCTGGGGCATGGTCCTAGGGCTCAGGTCCTCCGAGAGAGAGAAAGAAAGAGAGAAGGAGAGAATTAGAGAACGCACACTTAGATTCACACAGGACACCGAATAGGACAGGAGAAGTACTCCAGATATAACAAACTGACCCCAGCCCCCCGACACATAAACTACTGCAGCATAAATACTGGAGGCTGAGACAGGAGGGGTCAGGAGACACTGTGGCCCCATCCGAGGACACCCCCGGACAGGGCCAAACAGGAAGGATATAACCCCACCCACTTTGCCAAAGCACAGCCCCCACACCACTAGAGGGATATCTTCAACCACCAACTTACCATCCTGAGACAAGGCTGAGTATAGCCCACAAAGATCTCCGCCACGGCACAACCCAAGGGGGGGGCGCCAACCCAGACAGGATGACCACAACAGTGAATCAACCCACTCAGGTGACGCACCCCCTCCAGGGACGGCATGAGAGAGCCCCAGCAAGCCAGTGACTCAGCCCCTGTAATAGGGTTAGAGGCAGAGAATCCCAGTGGAAAGAGGGGAACCGGCCAGGCAGAGACAGCAAGGGCGGTTCGTTGCTCCAGAGCCTTTCCGTTTACCTTCCCACTCCTGGGCCAGACTACACTCAATCATATGACCCACTGAAGAGATGAGTCTTCAGTAAAGACTTAAAGGTTGAGACCGAGTTTGCGTCTCTGACATGGGTAGGCAGACCGTTCCATAAAAATGGAGCTCTATAGGAGAAAGCCCTGCCTCCAGCTGTTTGCTTAGAAATTCTAGGGACAATTAGGAGGCCTGCGTCTTGTGACCGTAGCGTACGTGTAGGTATGTACGGCAGGACCAAATCAGAGAGATAGGTAGGAGCAAGCCCATGTAATGCTTTGTAGGTTAGCAGTAAAACCTTGAAATCAGCCCTTGCTTTGACAGGAAGCCAGTGTAGAGAGGCTAGCACTGGAGTAATATGATCAAATTTTTTGGTTCTAGTCAGGATTCTAGCAGCCGTATTTAGCACTAACTGAAGTTTATTTAGTGCTTTATCCGGGTAGCTGGAAAATAGAGCATTGCAGTAGTCTAACCTAGAAGTGACAAAAGCATGGATTAATTTTTCTGCATCATTTTTGGACAGATACTACTGATTCTGATGCCCCTGGGGTAGTTATTATTGAATAACAGACAGTACCATAGCAGCTTCATGTACTCCGATTGTTTTCTCACCAGAAATATATAAAACCTGCATTTCACACCTGTATTATATAAAACCTGCATTTCACACCTTATAGATGTGGAACATAAAGGATAAACGGTCCCAGAAGTACATTTTTCATGTTTGTCTCTTTTAAAATGGCTTATAATGTTTCTAGTAAACCATATGAAGATTCAAATATCAAGTTAAACAACGTTTTAAAAATAGTTTGTTTGGTCTTATTGGACAATATGTCAGGAAGGACTGTGTGATAAATTATTAAAATGTGTTATGATTGTCCCAATAAAGTTGGACAATTCAAACATTTTGGTTAGAATCATGTCTCAGATAACAAGCATTTTACAGAAAACTATATTTTATTGGAAATATTCATTTGAAATATACATTTTCATGACAGCTGACATTCACGTCAACATTTTCTCTAATCCACCCACCAAACCATATTAACAAATTGTACAACTTGAATATAACATTTTACAAAACCAATCTAACACATCTCTAAATATATTGATGGGAAATGGTTTTGCTATGATATGAATTTACAGTATGCACTATTCACAAGGGTTTCTTGTACAGTATTTTGTAAAAAAAACGATTTGGTCTACTACAGTATCTAGGACGACTGTTCAGTTAAAAAAGGTTGAAATGAATGTCTCCTCCACGTCTCCTCTCCTGGTCTTACTCTGCTGTGGTCATCATGTGAGGGAGACAGACACCAGAGAGGACAGATATTAAAATAGAGAATCTTGAAATGTTGAGTTGTGAGTAAAAAAAAAACACTGCAGCAGATTCCTTTTAATTAAACAGTATTTTTTAAATATATATATATATAAACACAAAGAAATACATATATGCAGTTTAGCCAAACTATGAGCCCTAAATGAAGAGAGACAAGCACAGGAAAGTAGGATATTATTTCATTTGTTACGTGTGTGAACATAGAGTAACAACTAACCTCATTTACTCCTGAGGTGAGTTAGCTCTCCGGAGGGAGATGGTTCGCTCCAGACGTTTGACGTAGTCTGACACCCACTTGCTCTCTGCGGGATGGGGCGAGCACAGTCTCGCCCCTGTCTTGGTGATAAATCTGGAGGGATACGATTTACAAATAGATCCGTATCAAAGATAATCATCAATATCCACAACAGTATCAGACAGGCGATTGCCAAAAAGTGCTCCAGGCACCACCTAGTGAGATCAGTGAGCCACTGATGGGGAGCAGAATCTGGCAGGCCTCCAAACTGCCTAGGAGTGTAAGACAAGACCTGAAACTAGCCTTTAAGTAATGTGGTTTCTAAAACTAGGGATTGTAATACACTTGGAATCGTGCTCTTGTATGCTTATAACATGTGTCATATCATGTTAATAACAGTTCTATTCAGCCTGAAAATACAATGAGATGCTAAGTAGCCTACATATAGTGGAAGAGATGCTAAGTAGCCTACATATAGTGGAAGAGAAGTAATTTGTCTTAGAGAGGAAGATACTTACACAGTGGCATCGATGTCACAGCCTCTGTCTGTAGTCTGCAGCAGGTAGGAGACCATCTTAAAGTGGCGAGGGAAACGGATGTCAGTGGTTGACAGACAGCAGTCCACGGGTACCTCTGAGAATGCTGCAGGAGAGAGAGACAGAGAGAGAAGGGGGTGAGAATGGTCAAAGAAGAGATAGAAGATGAAAAAAACATGGCCTGAGAGAGAGAGAGAGAGAGAGAGAGCGAGAGAGAGAACGAGAGAGAGAGAGAGAGAGAGAGAGAGAGAGAGAGAACTAGAGAGAGAGAGAGAGAGAGAGATAGAGAGAGGCCAATATGGGTGATCCAGGCTCTACTTGTGTAACTACCCCAGGCTGGTGCAACTTTCTAAGTCAATCACTGCAGAGGAATGTTTCCTGCGGACTCTTCTGTCCCTGTGTGTGTGTGTGTGTGTGTGTGTGTGTGTGTGTGTGTGTGTGTGTGTGTGTGTGTGTGTGTGTGTGTGTGTGTGTGTGTGTGTGTGTGTGTGTGTGTGTGTGTGTGTGTGTGTGTGTGTGTGTGTGTGTGTGTGTGTCTTTTACCTGCTGCGTAGCCCAAGCAGATTGTTGCAATGAAGAGAAGAGCTGCCATATTACTGCTTTGAGAGCTGTGCTTCAGAGAGTCTGAGGATGACAGAGAGTCTGAGGATGACAGAGAGTCTGAGGATGACAGAGAGTCTGAGGATGACAGAGAGAGAGAGTCTGAGGATGACAGAGAGTCTGAGGGTGACAGAGAGTCTGAGGATGACAGAGAGTCTGAGGATGACAGAGAGAGAGAGCCTGAGGATGAGAGAGTCTGAGGATGACAGAGAGAGAGAGTCTGAGGATGACAGAGAGTCTGAGGGTGACAGAGAGAGAGAGCCTGAGGATGAGAGAGTCTGAGGATGACAGAGAGTGGGAGAATGCTGAGAGGTACAGGTGTATTTATACACCTGACTGTCTCTTTCTCTTTCACTATGACTTGGAACAAAGTGAAAGACTCCGCCTTAATCCCGTAAATTCACCTTAATCTTTATATTATTATCCCTCCCTCCCTCCCTCTCTCCTACTCTCTCTCTCCCTCCCCCCTCCTTTTTCTCTCTCTCCCTCCAGCTCTCTCTCCCTCCTTCTCTCCCTCTCTCCCTCCTTCTTTCTCTCTCTCTCTCCCTCCTTCTCTCTCTCTCCCTCCTTCTCTCCCTCTCTCCCTCTCTCTCTCTCTCTCTCTGCCTCCTTCCTTCTCTCTCTCCTTCCTTATTTCACTCTGTCTCCCTCCATTCTTCCTTCTCGGTCTTTATCTCTATTTCCTTGTCTGTCAATCAATCTCGCCCACCTCTGTAATGGTGGCAGATCATTGGAGTTTACGGTATCTGTTTTTTTCTTATCAAATGAGATGTTCAATTATCCATGCAAGGTTGTGTGTGCGCGTGTGTGCCCTCAGGCTGTCTATCTACAAATGCCAGTCATTGAAGATAGAGGTCTGTCTTTCTACTACTGAAACTCCCCGGTCGGTTGACTACAGAGGAACAGAGAGGGAACATTCCAACGAAGAGTGTGGGCCAAAATTAATTTGCAGTAGGACTTCCTGTCAGTAGCTTTGTTTGGCATACATTTTAAGTGAAATATCTGAGTCTCAGCACAATTCTGTTACTGTGGAATGGCCCGTATGAGAGCTATGAGGGCCTTAACAGTAATAGTGTCAACATGCTTTGAACATACTGGAAAACCCCTCCATGGTATCAGGAAGTTACAACATGACAGCTGTTCATCGCAGGGTCAAGTGCACGGAGGTCATTGGCTGGGAGACCTTGTAGTCCACAGGAATAGTCAGCCAAAGATGAAGAAATGTACCAAGATAACTTTCTCTCACTATAGGAAGAGTCTTAGAGCTCCGAGACAGGATTGTGTCAAGGAACAGCTCTGGGGAAGGGCACCAAAACACTTCTGCAGTATTGAAGGTCCCCAAGAACACAGTGGCCTTGATCATTCTTAAATGGAAAAAGATTGGAACCACCAAGACTCTTCACTATCTCTTAAGACTCATAACATGTCATTTTAGTGGACACTAAAGATTGGAAAGCTGCCGCGGTCATCCCCCATGGGGCATGTCTGGGCCAATCTTCAGCACAGGAACATGGGGCATGTTAAGCGTTGCACTAGTAACCGAAAGGTTGCAAGTTCAAATCCCCGAGCTGACAAGGTACAACTCTGTCGTTCTGCCACTGAGCAGGTAGTTAACCCACTGTTCCAAGGCCGTCATTGAAAATAAGAATTTGTTCTTAACTGACTTGCCTGGTTAAATAAAGGTAAAATAAATAAATAAATAAAACAGGCAGAGACTAAACAAAAGGACAAGATAAATAATAATCCCATAGCCACAGGGATTTTTGAAGCTTCACGTGAGAATGACAAACGAATGCAGGGATGTCTGACCTAAATTGTAGACAGGTTGTAACAGCTTTGACACGTGAAGTGAGATGGTAGAACACAGACAGTGATGTTGCTGAATGATCTGCTGGTTATGAACCATAGTGAACATAACTTTAGATAGGAAGTCGGGATTGCATTAAGTAAACATTTGGGTGTGGTGGTGAAGGTGGTGAGGTTTAATTACTGTATGTACACACACACACAAACACACACACACACACACACACAAACACACACACACACACACACACAAACACACACACACAAACACAAATAGACACACAAATAAACACACACACACACATACACACACACACACACACACAAACACACAAACACAAATACAGAAGCACACAAACACAAACACTCAAAGCAGAATTGGTCACAGCTTTCACATGGTTCTTCATTAGAGGTTCTTGGGGGGATGGGGGGGGGGGGTCGGTCGAGGGGGAATTATTTAAGATACTCTTTGAAGAGTTTTCAGGTGCTTTTTGAAGATGGGCTGTGACACTGCTGTCCTAGGGGGGATGTAGATGTAGAGGATACTGCCTTCCTGAGACCAGGTACAGTTACTCTCCAACCAGAAAAGCCTGGGCTTTTCTAGGTCAGTGGTATTGACGGTGCTTCTTGTTGTGGTGCTCCTCTCTGGGCAGAATTGACACTCTCTCGTATACAGTGCATTCGGGAAAGTATTCAGACCCCTTTACTTTTTCAACATTCAATTGATTGGACATGATTTGCAAAGGCACACAACTATCTATATAAGGTCCTAAAGATGACAGTGCATGTCAGAGCAAAAACCAAGCCATGAGGTCGAAAGAATTGTCTGTAGAGCTCCGAGACAGGATTGTGTCGAGGCACAGCTCTGGGGAAGGGTACCAAAACACTTCTGCAGTATTGAAGGTCCCCAAGAACACAGTGGCCTTGATCATTCTTAAATGGAAAAAGATTGGAACCACCAAGACTCTTCCTAGAGCTGGCCGCCCGGCCAAACTGAGCAATCGGGGAAGAAGGGCCTTGGTCAGGGAGGTGAGCATCTCCTCTGTGGAGATGGGAAAAACTTCCAGAAGGACAACCCTCTCAGCATTCCACCAATCAGGCCTTTATGGTAGAGTGGCCAGACGGAAGTCACTCCTCAGTAAAAGGCACATGACAGCCTGTTTGGATTTTGCCAAAAGGCACCTACAGGACTCTAAGAAACAATATTCTCTGGTCTGATGAAACCAAGATTGAACTCTTTGGCATGAATGACAAGCGTCACATCTGGAGGAATCCTGGTAGCATCCCTACTTGCCTGAGCGGCCCCCAGCTTCTCCTTCACCCAAATCCAGATCGCAGATGTTCTGAAAGAGCTGCAAAACCTTGACCCGTACAAATCAGCTGGGCTAGACAATTTGGACCCTCTCTTCCTAAAATTATCCGCCGCCATTGTTGCAACCCCTATTACCAGTCTGTTCAACCTCTCTTTCGTTTCGTCCGAGATCCTTAAAGATTGGAAAGCCGCCGCGGTCATCCCCCTCTTCAAAGGGGGTGACACTCTAGACCCAAACTGTTATAGACCTATATCCATCCTGCCCTGCCTTTCTAAAGTCTTTGAAAGCCAAGTTAACAAACAGACCACTGACCATTTTGAATCCCACCGTACCTTCTCCACTCTGCAATCTGGTTTCCGAGCTGGTCACGGGTGCACCTCAGTCACGCTCAAGGTACTAAACGATATCATAACCGCCATCGATAAAAGACAGTACTGTGCAGCCGTCTTCATCGACCTGGCCAAGGCTTTCGACTCTGTCAATCACCGCATTCTTATAGACAGACTCAGTAGCCTTGGTTTCTCAAATGACTGCCTCGCCTGGTTCACCAACTACTTCGGAGACAGAGTTCAGTGTGTAAAATCAGAGAGCCTGTTGTCCGGACCTCTGGCAGTATCTATGGGGGTACCACAGGGTTCAATTCTCGGGCCGACTGTTATCTCTGTATATATCAATGATGTCGCTCTTGCTGCTGGTGATTCTCTGATCCACCTCTACGCAGACGACACCATTCTGTATATATCTGGCCCTTCTTTGGACACTGTGTTAACTAACCTCCAAACGAGCTTCAATGCCATACAACACTCCTTCCGTGGCCTCCAACTGCTCTTAAACGCAAGTAAAACCAAATGCATGCTTTTCAACCGTTCACTGCCGACACTCGCTGGCCCGACTAGCATCACTACTCTGGACGGTTCTGACCTAGAAAACGTGGACAACTACAAATACCTAGGTGTCTGGCTAGACTGGAAAATCTCCTTTCAGACTCATATTAAACATCTCCAATCTGAAATTAAATCTAAAATCGGCTTTCTATTTCGCAACAAAGCCTCCTTCACTCACGCCGCCAAACTTACCCTAGTAAAACTGACTATCCTACTGATCATTGACTTCGGCGACGTCATCTACAAAATAGCTTCCAATACTCTACTCAGCATCCTGGATGTAGAGTCAGAGTGCCATCCGTTTTGTTACCAAAGCGCCTTATACCACCCACCACTGCGACCTGTATGCTCTAGTCGGCTGGCCCTCGCTACATATTTGTCGCCAGGCCCACTGGCTCCAGGTCATCTATAAGTCTATGCTAGGTAAAGCTCTGCCTTATCTTAGCTCACTGGTCATGATAACAACACCTACCCATAGCACGCGCTCCAGCAGATATATCTCACTGGTCATCCCCAAAGCCAACACCTCCTTTGGCCGTCTTTCCTTACAGTTCTCTGCTGCCAGTGACTGTAATTAATTGCAAAAATCGCTGAAGCTGGAGACTTACATTTCCCTCACTAACTTTAAACATCAGCTGCCAAAGGTGCTTCAACAAAGTACTGAGTAAAGAGTCTGAATACTTACATAAATGTGATGTTTCCGCGGGGGATTAGACATAAATTTGCAATAATTTCTAGAAACATGTTTTTGCTTTGTCATTATGGGGTTTTGTGTTTAGATTGATGAGAGGGGAAATATATATATACTACCATTAGATTGTGTATTTGTGTGATAAGGTTTAATAGGAATACAGCATATAGTTCTTTATTTTTAAATATCACTTTAAGCTGTTTCCCAAGAAACAGGTGTAAATGTAGAATAGAAGTGCACCAAACCTATCCTTGATAAAGATTTTCATTGATAGTGTCTGTCTGTCTGTCTATAAGCCTGCCTGCCTGTCTGCCTGCCTGCCTGCCTGCCTGTCTGTCTGTCTGTCTGTCTGTCTGTCTGTCTGTCTGTCTGTCTGTCTGTCTGTCTGTCTGTCTGTCTGTCTGTCTGTCTGTCTGTCTGTCTGTCTGTCTGTCTGTCTGTCTGTCTGTCTGTCTATCTATCTATCTATCTATCTATCTATCTATCTATCTATCTATCTATCTATCTATCTATCTATCTATCTATCTATCTATCTATCTATCTATCTATCTATCTATCTATCTGTCTGTCTGTCTGTCTGTCTGTCTGTCTGTCTGTCTGTCTGTCTGTCTGTCTGTCTGTCTGTCTGTCTGTCTGTCTGTCTGTCTGTCTGTCTGTCTGTCTGTCTGTCTGTCTGTCTGTCTGTCTGTCTGTCTGCCAATGTTTTTGACAGCACATTCACCACATTCAATTCTAATAGGTCACAATCCTGAGCCAAGCCACTTCAAATTCCCCTCTGCCTGTTTTATGGTGGGAATCGCTAACTACTTCAGTCTAAAATGATTCTCTAAACAAGGCCAAGGAAAATTCTCATTGTCCTCTTTTATTTAAAACGACAACCATAAACATCCAAAGAAACAAACATCACACGCATGCATGGTCCCAAACACACAGCCAGTCTCTGTGCAGAAATCCCCTCCGGTGGCAATGAGGGCATCATATTGGTCTTGTGTCTTGTTATCTTATCGGTATGCCAGACTTGCCCACTGTTTATGGAAGTAGAGAGTCTTTTATCACCCTTTACTGGCATCAACAGACACAGATACCAGACCTGGTTTAAAAACATGATGTGAAATCTAGAATTAGAATCCATTGCAGTCATTCTGATTCTATGCCTCTCACTGCAACCTCTTTGACCTAGAAAGTGTACTCTCTCCCTCTCTCTCTTCTGTAGAATTCTGAGATTGGCTTGATGATGAAATAATTTGTCTAGGACAGTGGTGGGCAACTGGCGGACCTTTTTGTTTTGTTTTTAGGAACTCAGTCGGGGTATCAATTTACCCTTGAGTTAGAATAATCAAATATACCATTTAAAAATTTGGTTGTGCATAAAATCACTGTCACTCAATTTGCCCATGTCAGCTACATGACTAACTTTTTGGAAAAGTTAGTCTAGCGCCAGATATCTAAACTTGTAGCAAGCATGGTCAAATTACTGACCGGTATGGGGCCCATAGATCAACACTTATCATATTAAAAACATTTGCCTCCAACCTATGGCAAAATGTGAAGAATATCAGGAAATCAGCAATTGTGACTCAATCAATAGATTTTTTTTGTCCCAGGAAGGGCCATTCTTATGCAGTGTAAAATGACACGGGCCATTTTGAATGGAATTATTGAGTCTCAGAGGCAGACATGGCTGATGAAGTAAGATGGAGACAGAGAGGGGAAGTCTCTCTGGCGTTTTTATGCAGAAATCACTCTTGTTTTCTATCATTGTTTATGTCTGTTTTTTTTACTGGTACACTTACAGTAAACTGCTGCTCATCATGCTCGGGCTAGTCCCAACCGAGGAATGCTACGTGGCGGGAAAGAGAAAGTATCAACTGGAGCCAAACTGTCATCACATCACAAAGCAAACAATTTGTTACTATTGTTCATCGTATCGCGATCCTATTGGTGGTCCTCAGTACAGGCTGTTTATATGCCACTGTCATGATAAGAGAAAAAAAACATGTTGAAAAAAATGTATAATATTATTATTATATTATACTCAACAGAAAGGTTTTGTGTTTGTTGCGCAAGGCTGTGTATAATGAATCGGATGAGTGATGACACGTTTATGATATCGCTGCAGGGCAACGGAGAAGAGGACTGTTTTGTCTTGCGTAAACCTGTGATCATACAATAGTCAGCACTGGAGGAGAAAGTACCCAATTGTCATACTTGAGTAAAAGTAAAGATACCTTTAAATATAGAAAGTTCCTCAAGTAAAAGTGAGTCACCCAGTAAAATACAACTTGAAGTAAAAGTCTAAAGGTATTTGTTTTTAAATGTACTCAAGTATCAAAAGTAAAAAGTATTTTAAAATTCCTTATATTAAGCAAAACAGACGGCACCATTTTCTTGTTAAAAAAATATATATTTACGGATATCCAGGGGCACACTCCAACACTCAGACATGATTTACATACAAAGCATTTGTGTTTAGTGAGTCCGCCAGATCAGAGGCAGTAGGGATGACCAGGAATGTTCTCTTGATAAGTGTGTGAATTATACAATTTTCCTGTCTTGCATAGCATTCAAAATGTAACGAGTACGTTTAGGTGTCAGGGGAAATGTATGGAGTAAAAATTTTAACTATTTTCTTTAAGGAATGTTGGGGAGTAAAAGTAAAAGTTGTCAAAAATAGAAATGAAGTTCAGATACCCCCCCAAAAAGGCAACTTAAGTAGTACTTGAAAGTATTTTTTACCACTGCCGCCTTTGCACCAACATTGAGGTGGGTATTTTTTTGTGGCTTGCAAAGGGGCGACATAAAAGCTCCTACTTCACACACTGGGTGTGTAACAGTATAACTTTAGACCGTCCCCTCGCCCATACCCGGGCGCGAACCAAGGACCCTCTGCACACGTGAACAACAGTCACCCACGAAGCATCGTTACCCATCGCTGCACAAAATCCGCGGACCTTGCAGAGCTACTACTACTACTTCAAGGTCTCAGAGCAAGTGACGTCACCGATTGAAACGCTATTTAGCGCGCACCGCTAACTAAGCTAGCCGTTTTACATCCGTTACAGGTGCGTCTTAATTCGCAACCCTCTCCCAACGTATGCACTGGCGCACTCCCTCAGCCATTGTTGCTTACAACAGGAAAATGCTTGAAATCCATGACAGGCAGTTGGAGAGGGGTGTAGAATATGAATTTAGCCTACGACCCCAGTACAATTATTATTGCAGTAGTATGGGGACCACTGCTGCCATCTAGCGGTTAATACTACCAGGCTTGGAAAAGCAGCTCCTATATAAATTTGGGGAGTTGTCGCTTGTACTTTAAAACACTACAGCAATATTTAGTGGTCATTCGTTGTGTTCTGCTATATAGACAGATAGTGGATGGAGGTGTCTGTTGAGTGATTTGATTTTGAACTAAGGGAAAGGGGCATACCTAGTCAGTTGTACAACTGAATGCGTTCAACTGAAATTTAACCCAACCCTTCTGAATCAGAGAGGTGCGGGGGACTGCCATAATCGACATTCACGTCTTCGGCGCTCGGGGAACAGTAAGAGCAACATCGGGTGGTTGTGATAGCACAACACAGTTATTGTTTACAAGAGAACTTGACTTGTTCTATTCTATTCAGAGGGGTAGAAAGGAAATATTTAATTCATTGACAAAACACTCGCTAGTGGCTAGTTTACAATGGTCGGCCCATTGGGTACGCTACGGGTTGAGCAGTCAGACAACTACAGCCATCTCAAACAAATGATCACTTTGAATATATCCTATTTCCATAAACATAATTTGAGATGCCTGTATTTATCTGTCACATTCAAATGTCACTCACGCACACACACACAGTCGCGCACGCACGCACGTACACACACACACAATTAATTATGTGGGGCCGCAGGTAGGCTAGTAGTTAGTTAACCCACTGTTCCTAGGCCGTCATTGTAATTAAGAATTTGTTCTTAACTGACTTGCCTAGTTACATTTAAAAAATGTCTGAACCGGACACACCTTTTTCATTTGATACTGTAACGACTCTGGGTTTCTAAGCGCGGAAATCGACTCTCTGCTTTTGCGGCACAGTCGATAGCGCGCCGGACCTCGGGTTCGAAGGTCGAGGGTCCGAGACCTGCTCCCTGCCTGTTTCATTACAATACTACAAATACAAGTCCAGGGAATGAATATGCTTAATTGGTATCGTAGCCAACGGGAGAGTTTTTAGCTGTTTATATGGGCTACACTGCAGTGTACAATAAGGGTATTTTCAGAATCAAGGCTTTTGACTAATCAATAAATGAAACATTTCTGGTAGCTTCTAAAACCTTTGTTGGTTTGAATGTTTACAAATTTGCCATCAACAACAGAAAAAAAAAGTGGACTGGCCTCTTTAGTATTCTAAAATGAGTCATATAACACACGATAAAGAGAATCAACATTTTGGGGGTCATTTGTCCCATACTTTTTTTATTGCCTTTTTGGAACTGCGACCCCAAGACAAGTCGCCGCGTTGTATTCTGGGAACACACAGTAGATGCAAGATGGCGGCGAGCAGGAGACTGCACAAGGTAAATATCATGATAACTCTATTTTCATACATCTATCCATAATTTTTTTTTAAGTCAGAATGGTCTATCTAAGGGCTTGGTCATTATTCAGTACGACTCAGTCACTATATCTTATTGTTGTCCTAAATTGTATTTGGTCCAGAAGTGTTGGAAGTCCCGCTAAAGGCGAGAAGGCAGTCTCTTTCACAAACTAGGCCAGCGAGCATAAAACCGGTTAGGAAAGCACCGGCAGGGCCAGAGAAGATTGAGAGACCGGGAACAGCAGGGAAACTAGTCTGCGACGTTGCTTGCTCATGCTTAGTATTGACACCAATCTCCGGAAAATGTACAAACAACATTTACACCGATCAATTTCTGTGTATCAATAACCGTGCGATGGCTACTGTCGTAGTTGACTAGTTAACCACTTCCTTTACGGAGATGTCCTGTTTTTTTTATTTTATGGCTCCTGGTTTTAGATTAGCTAGATAACTAGTAGTTACCCAACTAACTAAATGGGGAAATTATATTTCGCATTATTTGTGACTCACACGATGCACAACCTCATTGTCCCGATGTTTTAAAGGGTTAAGAACTAACATTGAAACCGATCAATTTATGTTTTATCACAACCTTGCGATGGCTAGAAATACCGCGTAGTGAGTTATTTCCGTAACAGATCTGTCTACGCTGTTTGCTACTTTAGGTTAGCTAGTAGCTACCCAAAATTGCCTCACCGACATGGGGAAATGATGTTTCGCCTTATTTTGTGACTCACACGAAGCACAACCTCACTGTCCCGTTGTTTTAAAGGGTTTTCAAGGGCTCGGTCATCATTCAGTACAACTACAGTACACTATCTTATTATCGTCCTAAACTGCACCATGACATGAGTCAATTATTCAAGTTACCCGGTTTATACATGCGACTTATCCAGAGCTTAGCTAACTAGCAAACAGTAACAATTTTAATCAACTGCCAAAGAAAATGCAATCATCTTTTGTTTTGTAACCGCCTGGGTACCACTCCAGTTGTATAGATAGATAGATAGAGCCATAGCTGGCTAACAAGATACACGACGTCATTGTAGAAAACTGCACCGTGACATGAGTCAATTATTTCATGAGCTCATCTTTGTTTGCAGCAGGAAACAAAACCTACATTCATACACTATTATTAGATATAAAAAATATAAAAAATGTTTATCTAATAAACAATCAGCCGCAAGCTAAATGAATTCTGTGGACCAAACAAAACATTCATTATTAGTATGTTGTCTGTCCAGACAGTAACATGACAAGCACACAATTGTCTGTCTGGGTTTCAGTTTTGTTTACAATTACAAGACATGTCAATACCAGATGAGCTGTCATTGACTGACATAGATGCCTCACAAGCAGCCACCTCTCTATTTTATCTATCTATTTATTTTATCTATTTATCTCTATCTATTACTTGATTGACATCAGACTCGTTGTAGGGATTTCGGAGGGTTACTCAGCCACAATCCTTGGAAGGATTGTACATTACCATCAACAGAGTCGTTGGAGGGGCCTTAACATATCATGATGTTTCTCTCTCCTCTTTCAGGAACTTGAAGAGATTCGCAAGTCTGGAATGAAAAACTTCAGAAACATTCAAGTTGATGAATCCAACATACTGACCTGGCAAGGTCTCATTGTCCCTGTAAGTGGTCTTATTCTCATCATTGATTCATGGCTTCACAATTCTCTCATGAAGGCTATTACATCACAGAAGTCTCTATGTTCTGGTTCTAGAAGGACCATTACATCACAGAAGTCTCTATGTTCTGGTTCTAGAAGGACTATTACATCACAGAAGTCTCTATGTTCTGGTTCTAGAAGGACCATTACATCACAGAAGTCTCTATGTTCTGGTTCTAGAAGGACTATTACATCACAGAAGTCTCTATGTTCTGGTTCTAGAAGGACCATTACATCACAGAAGTCTCTATGTTCTGGTTCTAGAAGGACCATTACATCACAGAAGTCTCTATGTTCTGGTTCTAGAAGGACCATTACATCACAGAAGTCTCTATGTTCTGGTTCTAGAAGGACTATTACATAACACTGTTACATGTATTAAATGTCATAACACAGTCATAAGAGATGCTCCTTGGATATGGTCATTGTCACACTAACTAACCATGGTTTATTTTCTACACATTACTCTTCCAGGACAACGCACCTTATGACAAGGGAGCTTTCAGGATTGAATTAATCTTCCCCGCCGAGTACCCCTTCAAGCCCCCCAAGATCACGTTCAAGACGAAGATCTACCACCCCAACATCGACGAGAAGGGACAGGTGTGTCTGCCTGTCATTAGCGCAGAGAACTGGAAACCAGCAACCAAAACTGACCAAGGTGGGTCTCACACACACACACACACACTATAATTTGACCAAGGTAGGTCTCACACACACACACACACACTATAATTTGACCAAGGTGGGTCTCACACACACACACACACACACTATAATTTGACCAAGGTGGGTCTCACACACACACACACCCACTATAATTTGACCAAGGTGGGTCTCACACACACACACTATAATTTGACCAAGGTGGGTCTCACACACACACACTCTATAATTTGACCAAGGTGGGTCTCACACACACACACACTATAATTTGACCAAGGTGGGTCTCACACACACACACACACACTCTATAATTTGACCAAGGTGGGTCTCACACACACACACACACACACTCTATAATTTGACCAAGGTGGGTCTCACACACACACACACACTCTATAATTTGACCAAGGTGGGTCTCACACACACACACACACACTCTATAATTTGACCAAGGTGGGTCTCACACACACACACACACTCTATAATTTGACCAAGGTGGGTCTCACACACACACACACACACTCTATAATTTGACCAAGGTGGGTCTCACACACACACACACTCTATAATTTGACCAAGGTGGGTCTCACACACACACACACACACTCTATAATTTGACCAAGGTGGGTCTCACACACACACACACACACTCTATAATTTGACCAAGGTAGGTCTCACACACACACACACACTCTATAATTTGACCATGGTGGGTCTCTCACACACACACACACACTCTATAATTTGACCAAGGTGGGTCTCACACACACACACACTCTATAATTTGACCAAGGTGGGTCTCACACACACACACACACTCTATAATTTGACCAAGGTGGGTCTCACACACACACACACACACACACACTCTATAATTTGACCATGGTGGGTCTCACACACACACACACACTCTATAATTTGACCATGGTGGGTCTCACACACACACACACACACTATAATTTGACCAAGGTGGGTCTCACACACACACACACACTCTATAATTTGACCAAGGTGGGTCTCACACACACACACACACTCTATAATTTGACCAAGGTGGGTCTCACACACACACACACTCTATAATTTGACCAAGGTGGGTCTCACACACACACACACACTCTATAATTTGACCATGGTGGGTCTCACACACACACACACACACTCTACAATTTGACCATGGTGGGTCTCACACACACACACACACTCTATAATTTGACCAAGGTGGGTCTCACACACACACACACACTCTATAATTTGACCATGGTGGGTCTCACACACACACACACACACTCTACAATTTGACCATGGTGGGTCTCACACACACACACACACTCTATAATTTGACCAAGGTGGGTCTCACACACACACACACTCTATAATTTGACCAAGGTGGGTCTCACACACACACACACACACACTCTATAATTTGACCAAGGTGGGTCTCACACACACACACACACTCTATAATTTGACCAAGGTGGGTCTCACACACACACACACACACTCTATAATTTGACCAAGGTGGGTCTCACACACACACACTCTATAATTTGACCATGGTGGGTCTCACACACACACACACACACTCTACAATTTGACCATGGTGGGTCTCACACACACACACACACTCTATAATTTGACCATGGTGGGTCTCACACACACACACACACACTCTACAATTTGACCATGGTGGGTCTCACACACACACACACACTCTATAATTTGACCAAGGTGGGTCTCACACACACACACTCTATAATTTGACCAAGGTGGGTCTCACACACACACACACACACACTCTATAATTTGACCAAGGTGGGTCTCACACACACACACACACACTCTATAATTTGACCAAGGTGGGTCTCACACACACACACACACACTCTATAATTTGACCAAGGTGGGTCTCACACACACACACTCTATAATTTGACCATGGTGGGTCTCACACACACACACACACACTCTACAATTTGACCATGGTGGGTCTCACACACACACACACACTCTATAATTTGACCAAGGTGGGTCTCACACACACACACACTCTATAATTTGACCAAGGTGGGTCTCACACACACACACACACACACTCTATAATTTGCATATAATGTAAATTTGGCTGCAATACTTACATGATTATATTTTTGTACCTTTTTTATATAGGCAAGTCAGTTAAGAACAAATTCTTATTTACAATGACGGCCTACCGGGGAACAGTGGGTTAACTGCCTGTTTTTTTTTTACCTTGTCAGCTCGGGGATTCGGTCCAGCAACCTTTCGGTTACTGGACCAATGCTCTAACCACTAGGCTACCTGCCAACCCAAATGATACACTGACATGATACCGTACCACTGATTGATACCCTGATACTTGCATGACACGCAGGCATGATAGCCTGACGCTGGACACCGGCGTGATACCCTGGCGCTGGGCGTGATACCCTGGCGCTGGGCGTGATACCCTGGCGCTGGGCGTGATACCCTGGCGCTGGGCGTGATACCCTGACCCTGGGCGTGATACCCTGGCGCTGGGCGTGATAACCTGGCGCTGGGCATGATACACTGGGCATGATACCCTGACACTGGGCGCTGGTATGATACCCTGATGCTGGGTGTGATACCATGGCATGTTACCCTGACGCTGGGCGTGATACCATGGCATGATACCCTGACGCTGGACGTGATACCATGGCATGATACCCTGACGCTGGGCGTGATACCATGGAATGATACCCTGACACTGGGCGTGATACCATGGCATGGTACCCTGACGCTGGGCGTGATACCATGGCATGATACCCTGATGCTGGGCGTGATACCATGGCATGATACCCTGACACTGGGCGTGATACCATGGCATGATACCCTGACGCTGGGTGTGATACCATGGCATGATACCCTAACACTGGGTGTGATACCATGGCATGATACCCTAACACTGGGCGTGATACCATGGCATGATACCCTGACGCTGGGCGTGATACCATGGCATGATACCCTGACGCTGGGTGTGATACCATGGCATGATACCCTGACGCTGGGCGTGATACCATGGCATGATACCCTGACGCTGGGTGTGATACCATGGCATGATACCCTAACGCTGGGCGTGATACCATGGCATGATACCCTGACACTGGGTGTGATACCATGGCATGATACCCTAACGCTGGGCGTGATACCATGGCATGATACCCTGACGCTGGGCGTGATACCATGGCATGATACCCTGACGCTGGGCGTGATACCATGGCATGATACCCTGACGCTGGGCGTGATACCATGGCATGATACCCTGACGCTGGGTGTGATACCATGGCATGATACCCTAACGCTGGGCGTGATACCATGGCATGATAACCTGACGCTGGACGTGATACCATGGCATGATACCCTGACGCTGGGCGTGATACCATGGCATGATACCCTGATGCTGGGTGTGATACCATGGCATGATACCCTGACGCTGGGTGTGATACCATGGCATGATACCCTGACGCTGGGTGTGATACCATGGCATGATACCCTGACGCTGGGTGTGATACCATGGCATGATACCCTGACGCTGGGTGTGATACCATGGCATGATACCCTGATGCTGGGTGTGATACCATGGCATGATACCCTGACGCTGGGTGTGATACCATGGCATGATACCCTGACGCTGGGTGTGATACCATGGCATGATACCCTGACGCTGGGCGTGATACCATGGCATGATACCCTGACGCTGGGCGTGATACCATGGCATGATACCCTGACGCTGGGCGTGATACCATGGCATGATACCCTGACGCTGGGCGTGATACCATGGCATGATACCCTGACGCTGGGTGTGATACCATGGCATGATACCCTAACGCTGGGCGTGATACCATGGCATGATACCCTGACGCTGGGCGTGATACCATGGCATGATACCCTGACGCTGGGCGTGATACCATGGCATGATACCCTGACACTGGACAGTAGAACCTGATCAAATGAATGAAGTGAAAGAGAAAGGGAACATGAATCAGTCAAGTATTCTACTTCAATGTCATGACTCATTTTCCTTTGTGTGTCAGTTTAATTGTTGAACTTTCTGTTGAAGTAGTAATTGCTTCTTTAGTCAAAAAGGAAAATAATCTGTTCATTCTGCACTGATTCAGTTTCTGCAATGTCATGATTGGCTGTTTGTCTTATCTATTCTGCAGTAATTCGTGACTGACTGTTTGTCTATTCTGCAGTAATTCAGTCCCTGATTGCGTTGGTGAACGACCCCCAGCCAGAGCACCCCCTGAGGGCAGACCTAGCAGAAGAATACTCAAAGGACCGGAAAAAATTCTTTAAGAACGCAGAGGAGTTTACAAAGAAACATGGAGAAAAGAGACCAATGGACTGATTACCTGACCAGTTTGTAGCCCTCTCTCTCTCCTTTCCCCAACTGAAAGTCTCTGTTCTCCTCCCTCCTCTCTGTACCTTCCCCCTCTCTCCTCCCCATCTCCCCACACACACACATCATCCTAGCAGCCCGGGAGCAGCCCTAGCCTCACCTCCGCGTGTGGCAGCAGCCCTAGCCTCACCTCCGCGTGTGGCTGCAGCCCCACCATCTTCGCAGGACTCTGGGATCAGACCGGTTTCTCCTCCTTCTGGCCGATCGCTCGAGGCCGCTACTAACTTTATACTATTTTCTTAAATTAAAATATGAAAAAGACAAGAAAAAAGAAATGGTTAGAACGTCCATGTTAAATATGGAGAACTAAGGAGGGAAAACTAATAGAAGGAAATGGGGGGGGGAGATAAAAATGTTTTTAGTTTTGCTGTTCGTAAAAAAAAATGTTTAAAAAAAATTGGGGGGAAAAACAAGAAATCTCTGCTTGAGTATTGTAGACCTTTCTCCGAACTTCTGGAAGGAGATCTGTCTGACAGAAGGAAAAGTTGTGGTTGTCCTTTTACTTTCTTTGTTCTGTTCTCTAGTCTCATCTCATTCTATCAACCCTAAATGACATGTCTTACTGAAACAAACAACCTCTCTCTCATAGCTTGCTAGGCCCTGGAAGTGTGTGCTGAAATGTTTTCCCTTTGACTTCTCTGCTTCTGAAGTTGCACTGTATTCTGTGGAACAAGCCCTCTCTCAGTTGTCCTTCCCCTCAGCTTGAAGCCAGCCCACTGAGCAGACAGACACAAAATGGCCACTGATAATACCCTAATATTGTAATGAATTACAAGTGCAATTGACTGGAGATGATCATCGTTCACCAGTTTTGAAAGATGCCCCTCTTTGCATTAGATGGTCTTAGTCTTCCTTCTGGTCTTATTTTTTTGTTGCTTTATAGGCAGAATTGCCATTCTGACTAAAACATCTCCCTCTGTGTTATAATGTGGTTGTATACCCCCACCCACTGGTTCTACCGTTCCCACCATGCTGCATGTCTTGGGTTCTAACTTTTCTCCTATACACATAGGAGATACCAGTTTGCCATCTCAGTGGGAAGTAGAAATAGTCGCGACACCGTACAGTTTGTTTCCTGTAAAAAGCTCTGCAGTGGCCACACAGCATTTACTGAGATACAACCTCTGAAGCCAGGGCATGTATACTTCCTTTGCAGAGCTGTTGTCAAGGAAGTGAGTTTGTGTTTATACAGGACCTCCCACCCCCCACCTAATATCAACCAATCATGACAATGCGGAACTATAAGGAGCCCTCCATAATTTGTCCTCTGCGTGGCTCCACAATTGCATCACACCGTCCTCCGTACAGCGCCTCCGACCACATTTTCGAAATCAAGCATAAATTGGCTTTAAGTCTACTCTCCTGTCTGCTCATGGTCACACGCAAAATCAGAACCCCACCTCCTTTCTCTCTCTCGCTCTCTACATAAAAATAATCTTAGCACCGCAAACCAAATCTCATGTCATCGCGAGAGACTTGACATAAATATATCAAATCAGTGGCCGATATATCCACTGGAACAAGGGGACTTAGTGAACTGTCTGTCGGGCTTGGTCGGGGCAATGCCAGGTGGGAGTCTAAAGACTGGGTTGCGTCCAAAATGGCACCCTATTCCTTGCATAGTGCTGTACTTGTAACCATGTGTGTCATCAGTAGTGCGCTATATATGGAATAAGATGCTATTCAAACACAGACTGGTTTTGAACAGAGATGCACAGAGACGGTGGTCCGTTATAACAGGCGCCTTTATATTGAGCTGGGAGAGGGCTGTCTCTCTAATTGTCTGTCTGCCAGTAGGGTGTAAAACAGGACAGGGACTGGAGCAGTGTACCAGCTGTGTGATTTGGTCCAATATTTCATAATAAAGATGGCTAACCATTTGGTCTCATTGTCTGGGTGAATGGATGCTTTGGGAGTGTGATTTACGTATCGTTTTACAGGGATAGTGCCAGGTTTAACCAGCCGGCTCATTTTTCAACTGCTGTCCTTGCCAGGATATACTGTAGATGTGAAGGGGGAAAGGCGCGAGTGTCACCACTCGCAGCAACAGATAACGAGTGAATGTTTGAATTCAGGATCTAGACGTGAAACAGAAAGTTTTTGGTAAGAATGACATCACGCAAAGGTATTCAGCTATAGATTATGAGTTAAATCTCCATGATAGTAGTGTCTTGTCTATTTCACATCCAGAAACAATGGACATAGCACAAAGTTGGAGCTTACATTACATTAACATCGGTGGCCCGAAGAGGCAAAACAAGAAGTGTGGTGTGTAGCAACACAGTCTACCACTAGAGGGCGCCATACTCACAACTCCATGGGACCACCCAGTTTAGCTTCTATATCTAACTTAAAAAATATATATATAATAACACAAACCTGAGCCAAATAGTAGGTGACATTTTTCAGCAGTGATGTGATGTCTAAGGCTATTGATTGGTTAGATGAAGAAGAATGTTTATGGTAGATGACTTCCTGAAACACCTGTAGTGTGATTGGCAACAATCGCGTAACCTAGGAGATTTATTCTGTACTAGAGCCCTGCCTGCTTATCACTGCAGCTTACTTTCATACCCACAGACAAAGTTTGCATTCCAAGTAAATTCCATATGAAGTGAACAACTTTTAACCAGATTTACATTTACTATGTTATGTCTACCCCTGAGACCAGATGGGCTCTAACTAGGCAATAGTAGTTGTCCATAGGAAATGGGGTTCCATTTGAGATGCAGAGGCTCACCTCCCTCTGAGGGGTATTGTAAAAAGCAGGTTTAAGGAGCAACCTGGACTCAGGGGTAGACGTAAATCCGGGACTCTCCAATTAGTATGATTTGCTACGTTTCATATGGTATGTATTCATTTGTGGATGTCCATCCATTTCTTCCATTCAGCCACAAGAACATTAGTCAGGTCGGGCACTGATGTTGGGCCATTAGGCCTGGCTCGCAGTTGGCGTACCAAATTCATCCCAAAGGTGTTTGATAGGGTTGAGGTCAGGGCTCTGTGCAGGCCAGTCATGCTCTTCCACACTGATCTTGACAAACCATTTATGTATGAACCTCGCTTTGTGCTCGGGGGCATTGTCATGCTGAAACAGGAGCGGGCCTTCTCCAAACTGTTGCCACAAAGTTGGAAGCACAGAAATGTCTAGAATGTCATTGTATGTTGTAGCATTAAGATTTCCCTTCACTGGAACTAATTATTTAGTTATTCAGTTAATTATTACTTCACTGGAACTAATTACTCCACCAAACTTTACAGTTGGCACTATGCATTGGGGCAGGCAGCGTTCTGCCAGATGGTGAAGCATCATTCATCACTCCAGAGAACGCGTTTCCACTGCTCCAGAGTCCAATGGCAGCGAGCGTCACACCACTTCAGCCGAACCTTGGCATTGTGATCTTAGGCTTGTGTGCGGCTGCTCGGCCATGTTAACCCATTTCATGAAGCTCCCGGTGAACACCTCTTGTGCTGACGTTGCTTCCAGAAGCAATTTGGAACTTGGTATTGAGTGTTGTAATCGAGGACAGACAATTTTTACGCTCTACACACTTTCTGTGAGCATGTGTTGCCTACCACCTCGTGGCTGAGCCGTTGTTGCTCCTAGATGTTTCCACTTAATAATAGCGCCTCACAATCAGCACACATACAGTAACACTGCCATCATACTATTTTACCACTTCACCTAATATTTCCCAGATATTACTTTTCTGACCCTCCCTTTTCTCTTTCTTTTCAACTCTCCATTTCACAGTTTATCTCTTATTGAATTAAACTAAAGACATTGTCCTTTTTTCCTCCATGGAACAACATGCATTTTTTCTGCCCGTTCCCAAAATCATTTGCCGATTGGCTGTAAAGCTATTTGGCGAGCCTACAGTTATCTAGCATCCATGCGCTAGCCTATAGCCAAAAATAATTAAATAAAAAATTCTCAATGTAGCCAACAGATTTAAGTTGCACAATAATATATTTCTTAAAGGTATTGTTCTCTCTTTATTCAATCCGCCCTTCATACACACAATAATATTTCATGACCCTAAACCCGCCACCCACGGATATAACTGCAGGGACTGGGGGTTATGAGTCAACCCGTGCATCACTCGGGAAATCAGATTAGAACATTTCTAATAAGACTCTTTTAGTCATCACCTTTGTGCGCAAAACATCCATTGAATTAGTCAAATAATTGCTGAGGCCAAATTTCACTCACTGCTAAAGATATGAAACGATTTATATTCATCCAATGTCTGCAATGTTTTTCCATGACGTGGTACACTGCTCCCTGTGCACACTGAGTGCTAGTGCGCATGTGATAATGGTCTTTATAAACTGGCCAGTTGGTTCGAGCCCTGAATGCTGATTGGTTGACAGCTGTGGTATATCAGACCGTATACCACGGGTATAACAAAACATTTCTTTTTACTGTTCTAATTAGTTGGTAACGAAGCAAGCTGCTGGGGGGGGGGGGGGCTATCCTACGAAGCAAGCTGCTGGGGGGGGGGGCTATCCTACGAAGCAAGCTGCTGGGGGGGGGGGTCTATCCTACGAAGCAAGCTGCTGGGGGGGGGGGGGGCTATCCTACGAAGCAAGCTGAGCTGCTGGGGGGGGGGGGGCCTATCCTACGAAGCAAGCTGCTGGGGGGGGGGCTATCCTACGAAGCAAGCTGCTGGGGGGGGGGGGCTATCCTACGAAGCAAGCTGCTGGGGGGGGGGGCTATCCTACGAAGCAAGCTGCTGGGGGGGGCTATCCTACGAAGCAAGCTGCTGGGGGGGGGGGCTATCCTACGAAGCAAGCTGCTGGGGGGGGGGCTATCCTACAAAGCAAGCTGCTGGGGGGGGGGGGGTTGTCGTATACGGCCAATATATCACGGCTAAGGGCTGTTCTTATGCATGCCACAATTGCTTATTGCTTAGGTATAAACCGGACTAATTACTCCACCAAACTTTACAGTTGGCACTATGCATTGGGGCAGGCAGCGTTCTGCCAGATGGTGAAGCATCATTCATCACTCCAGAGAACGCGTTTCCACTGCTCCAGAGTCCAATGGCAGCGAGCGTCACACCACTTCAGCCGAACCTTGGCATTGTGATCTTAGGCTTGTGTGCGGCTGCTCGGCCATGTTAACCCATTTCATGAAGCTCCCGGTGAACACCTCTTGTGCTGACGTTGCTTCCAGAAGCAATTTGGAACTTGGTATTGAGTGTTGTAATCGAGGACAGACAATTTTTACGCTCTACACACTTTCTGTGAGCATGTGTTGCCTACCACCTCGTGGCTGAGCCGTTGTTGCTCCTAGATGTTTCCACTTAATAATAGCGCCTCACAATCAGCACACATACAGTAACACTGCCATCATACTATTTTACCACTTCACCTAATATTTCCCAGATATTACTTTTCTGACCCTCCCTTTTCTCTTTCTTTTCAACTCTCCATTTCACAGTTTATCTCTTATTGAATTAAACTAAAGACATTGTCCTTTTTTCCTCCATGGAACAACATGCATTTTTTCTGCCCGTTCCCAAAATCATTTGCCGATTGGCTGTAAAGCTATTTGGCGAGCCTACAGTTATCTAGCATCCATGCGCTAGCCTATAGCCAAAAATAATTAAATTAAAAATCTCAATGTAGCCAACAGATTTAAGTTGCACAATAATATATTTCTTAAAGGTATTGTTCTCTCTTTATTCAATCCGCCCTTCATACACACAATAATATTTCATGACCCTAAACCCGCCACCCACGGATATAACTGCAGGGACTGGGGGTTATGAGTCAACCCGTGCATCACTCGGGAAATCAGATTAGAACATTTCTAATAAGACTCTTTTAGTCATCACCTTTGTGCGCAAAACATCCATTGAATTAGTCAAATAATTGCTAAAGATATGAAACGATTTATATTCATCCAATGTCTGCAATGTTTTTCCATGACGTGGTACACTGCTCCCTGTGCACACTGAGTGCTAGTGCGCATGTGATAATGGTCTTTATAAACTGGCCGGTTGGTTCGAGCCCTGAATACTGATTGGTTGACAGCTGTGGTATATCAGACCGTATACCACGGGTATAACAAAACATTTCTTTTTACTGTTCTAATTAGTTGGTAACGAAGCAAGCTGCTGGGGGGGGGGGGCTATCCTACGAAGCAAGCTGCTGGGGGGGGGGGGCTATCCTACGAAGCAAGCTGCTGGGGGGGGGGGGCTATCCTACGAAGCAAGCTGCTGGGGGGGGGGGGGGTCTATCCTACGAAGCAAGCTGCTGGGGGGGGGGGGGCTATCCTACGAAGCAAGCTGAGCTGCTGGGGGGGGGGGGCTATCCTACGAAGCAAGCTGCTGGGGGGGGGGCTATCCTACGAAGCAAGCTGAGCTGCTGGGGGGGGGGGCTATCCTACGAAGCAAGCTGCTGGGGGGGGGGGCTATCCTACGAAGCAAGCTGCTGGGGGGGGGGGGGCTATCCTACGAAGCAAGCTGCTGGGGGGGGGGGCTATCCTACGAAGCAAGCTGCTGGGAGGGGCTATCCTACGAAGCAAGCTGCTGGGGGGGGGGCTATCCTACGAAGCAAGCTGCTGGGGGGGGGGGGGTTGTCGTATACGGCCAATATATCACGGCTAAGGGCTGTTCTTATGCATGCCACAATTGCTTATTGCTTAAGTATAAACCGGATGCAACCTGGATATTGATTTTCATGAGTAAGAGTATGCGAACGTGAGTAGATTACCTTTAAAATAATAGTCGAACATCTTGGACACGTTCTCCATTATAATACCTCAGTGGGTTCTACTTGGGACTCGGAACGTGTGACTGGAATCATAGCCGCGGGGAAAAAACGGTGCTTGTGATAACCGAAGACGGCAATAATTATACGTTTATTTTTTTTATTTTTAAATTAGAGGGCCCTAAAAAGCACTTCACACCACAGTCTGCTGAATTTACACAATAGCTTTTGTTTGATGTTGACACAAATGAAAATGTGGCGGCACTTGACTCATCCATGGATTGATGTTTCAGCATTGGTGTTCAACTGGCCATGGGTGACATGAGTAGCTCTAGCTTGCTTCGTAGGATAGCCCCCCCAGCAGCTTGCTTCGTAGGATAGCCCCCCCACCCCCCCAGCTGCTTGCTTTGTAGGATAGCCCCCCCAGCTGCTTGCTTCGTAGGATAGCCCCCCCAGCAGCTTGCTTCGTAGGATAGCCCCCCCACCCCCCTGCTTCGTAGGATAGCCCCCCTTCCCCCAGCAGCTTGCTTCGTAGGATAGCCCCCCCACCCCCCAGCAGCTTGCTTCGTAGGATATCCCCCCACCCCCAGCAGCTTGCTTCGTAGGATAGCCCCCCCACCCCCCAGCTGCTTCTGCGTAACTCCAAAGTCTCTTACAGGGCCTGTGTGTAGCTAAATGACTCAGTTTGAATTTATTTTTGGGTGCATTAATATTGGGTGCATTAATATTGGGTGCATTAATATTGGGTGCATTAATATTGGGTGCATTAATATTGGGTGCATTGACTTTACTTACGTTGCTTTTTGGTTGAAAAAAATGATTTTCATATACTGTGATTCAAAGTGATTGAGGGGTTACTCGTGACCAACCAAGTAAACAACAACAACAACACGTTGTAAGACATGATACTACCGAGAATCACCTTTTAGTAACCTATTTCCCCCCCCCCCCACGGTAGCAGATGAGTCCTGACTCACCTTTTAGTAACATATTCCCCCCCCACGGTAGCAGATGAGTCCTGACTCACCTTTTAGTAACCTATTCCCCCCCCCTACCCCCCGGTAGCAGATGAGTCCTGACTCACCTTTTAGTAACCTATCCCCCCCCCCCCGGTAGAAGATGAGTCCTGACTCACCTTTTAGTAACCTATTTTCCCCCCCACGGTAGCAGATGAGTCCCGACTCACCTTTTAGTAACCTATTCCCCCCCCCGGTAGCAGATGAGTCCTGACTCACCTTTTAGTAACCTATTCCCCCCCCCCCCCCCCCCCCCCACGGTAGCAGATGAGTCCTGACTCACCTTTTAGTAACCTATTTCCCCCCCCCCCCACCCCGCGGTAGCAGATGAGTCCTGACTCACCTTTTAGTAACCTATTCCCCCCCCCCCCCCCCCCCACGGTAGCAGATGAGTCCTGACTCACCTTTTAGTAACCTATTTCCCCCCCCCCCCCCACCCCGCGGTAGCAGATGAGTCCTGACTCACCTTTTAGTAACCTATTTCCCCCCCACAGTAGCAGATGAGTCCTGACTCACCTTTTAGTAACCTATTTCCCCCCCCCCTCCCTACCCCGCGGTAGCAGATGAGTCCTGACTCACCTTTTAGCAACCTATCCCCCCCCCACCCCACGGTAGAAGATGAGTCCTGACTCACCTTTTAGTAACCTATTCCCCCCCTACCCCGCGGTAGCAGATGAGTCCTGACTCACCTTTTAGTAACCTATTCCCCCCCCCCCCACCCACCCCGCGGTAGCAGATGAGTCCTGACTCGCCTTTTAGTAACCTATTCCCCCCCCCCTCCCACCCCGCGGTAGAAGATGAGTCCTGACTCACCTTTTAGTACCCTATCCCCCCCCCACCCCGCGGTAGCAGATGAGTCCTGTAATGCTTCAAACGTAGGAAACCCTCATTTCAAACCAAAATACTTCATGCAAGAATGAGGTTTTCTGTCACCTTTCATTTATTCATACAGCCATTATAGTCAGTTGGGCATTTCAGACCATTTCTGCTTCTTGTGATATCATTAAATAAATAGTGTGACACAAATAAAGAAATATATACAGGATTGTTCTTTTAAAAACGAGAACATTAAAGACCTAGATAGACTAGATGCCCATGTTTAAAATATAATATGCTATAGGCCTATTTGGGCCGCGCTCTTTTGGCAGTTACTCTTCTGTTGACACCTTCTTGTGTGATCAGCTGATTTGGCGGTTCGCTTTGGGATGAGAGAGAGCATAGTGATTTTTGTGCTTGTCTCTCTCACCTGAGATGATTGGAAAACAACTGCCTTGTCTGTAATAAACACTGTCAAAAAATAGGATTGTGCTTCACAGAAAATAGTGGCGCCGCCTGGTGGTTTGGAGGTAAGGTTGCACCAATGAAAGAGCAGCAGAGGAGTCCCATTCCAATATCTACCCAAGCTTATCACTCAGAATGAAGCAATGTATTGGAAATGTGTTCTAAATACTCAGAACAAAGCCATTAGAGGGGGCCGGTGGGAGGAGCTATAGGAGGACAGGCTCATTGTAATGGTTGGAATGGAATAATGGAACGGTATCCAACACATCAAACATATAGAATCCAGGTTTGATTCCATTCCGGCCATTACAATGAGCCTGTCCTCCTATAGCTCCTCCCACCGGCCTCGGGAAGCTATGTATTGGATAGATAGTGTGGCAGTAAGTGTGGATATTGGAATGTGACCCCTGAGTGGGGGACTCAGGGGTAGGATCACAAAACTTTCCCAAAATGCTCTGGGTTTAAAAAAAATCCCATTTGGAGAATTCTGGGAATAAGCAGCCATCTTCAAACCTGTAATTCTTCAATTGAGATTTATGAAACACCAGATAAAAGTTTTGGGAATTCAACAACCCTACCCCTGAGGGCGAGGGGTGTAGGGGCCTCAGAGGTCCCTGAAGGCACAGAGTTGGACTCTCTCCTGGGTGTAGAAGGCCAATAGGGCTGGGTCCTTCAGGGTGGTCAACTCCTGCTGCCTGTCAGCCGACTGGGAGAAGTCGTCAGGCCCCTCCCCACACCCGCCCTCCTGGGGGTGGCTGGGGTACCCAGGGTGCACCATGAGCTCTGCCGTCAGCACGGGCCGCTCCGTGGTGTTTGTCCTGTTTTTACTTTCACCCCCAGGGGGCGACAGTGAGACATCCAGGTCTCGTTCCAGGGCATGGCTGAAGGCTCGTCTGAGGTTGGGGACTGACATGTTGTGACCCATGGTGGTCAAACCTAGATAGACATCAGGCCATCTGGGAGAGAGAGAGAGACGATAGAAGAGGAAGGTTATTTTCAGCTCATGGAAATAAACTTTTAATCGTACCCGAGAGAAACAAAAACACTATATTCTCTGAATGCATGATTGAAGTCCCCAGGACGACTGAGACGAACAGGAAAATAATATCACCATATGTGCCTCAAGGTAATCTTCCAAGTGTCTAGTCTAAAAGGAGCATGACACCTCTCTAATACTGTACCGGGCTTTACTGTAAACAGTGTGGATCAATGAAGAGATTCTCATGACATTCTACAGGGATTTCAGCGCGTCTCCTACCTGATGCCATGTCGTCTGAACACGGGGATAGACTCCAGCGCATCCTTCTCTACCTGCATGTAGAAGTCTCTGAGGACAGGGGACAGCCAGGGACACGAGTGTAGCCCACGCTCCACAGGAACACGCGTGTAGGAGATCCCACAGTCAGACAGCACCTGGGCAAACACCTCGCACACCTCTGACACACATGCAATGTTGTCGTCATGTTGTGTTGCTACCATGTTGTTGTCATGTTGTGTTGCTACCATGTTGTTGTTATGTTGTGTTGCTACCATGTTGTTGTCATGTTGTGTTGCTACCATGCTGTTGTCATGTTGTGTTGCTACCATGTTGTTGTCTTGTTGTGTTGCTACCATGTTGTTGTCTTGTTGTGTTGCTACCATGTTGTTGTCATGTTGTGTTGCTACCATGTTGTCGTCATGTTGTGTTGCTACCATGTTGTCGTCATGTTGTGTTGCTACCATGTTGTTGTCATGTTGTGTTGCTACCATGTTGTTGTCTTGTTGTGTTGCTACCATGTTGTTGTCATGTTGTGGTGCTACCATGCTGTTGTCATGTTGTGTTGCTACCATGTTGTTGTCATGTTGTGTTGCTACCATGTTGTTGTCATGTTGTGTTGCTACCATGTTGTCTTGTTGTGTTGCTACCATGTTGTTGTCATGTTGTATTGCTACCATGTTGTTGTCATGTGTTGCTACCATGTTGTTGTCATGTTGTGTTGCTACCATGTTGTTGTCTTGTTGTGTTGCTACCATGTTGTTGTCTTGTTGTGTTGCTACCATGTTGTTGCTACCATGTTGTTGTCATGTTGTTGCTACCATGTTGTGTTGCTACCATGTTGTTGTCATGCTGTTTTGCTGTCTCTATGTAGTGTTGTCTCTCCTCATGTAGTGTAGTGTTGTCTCTCTGTATGTAGTTTGTCTCTTATGTTGTGTTGTCTCTCTTTATGTAGTGTTGTGTTGTCTCTCTTTATGTAGTGTTGTGTTGTCTCTCTTTATGTAGTGTAGTGTTGTCTCTCTTTATGTAGTGTTGTGTTGTCTCTCTTTATGTAGTGTTGTGTTGTCTCTCTCTATGTAGTGTAGTGTTGTCTCTCTCTATGTAGTGTTGTGTTGTCTCTCTTTATGTAGTGTTGTGTTGTCTCTCTTTATGTAGTGTAGTGTTGTCTCTCTTTATGTAGTGTTGTGTTGTCTCTCTTTATGTAGTGTTGTGTTGTCTCTATGTAGTGTTGTGTTGTCTCTCTTGTCGTGATGTGTGTTTTGTCCTATATTTATATATATTTATGTTTTTATTCCCAGCCCCCGGCCCCGCAGGAGGCCTTTTGCCTTTTGGTTGTTCGTCGTTGTAAATGAGAATTTGTTCTTAACTGACTTGCTTGGTTAAATGAAGGTTAAATAAAAAATTAATTAAACTAGGCACACACGTAATCAGATAGGCAGCCATTTCCGATTCAGATTTGTCAAGCATTAAAATGACAATCACAATTTGAACCATCAGTTATATTTGAACCATCAGTTATATTTGAACCATCAGTTATATTTTAAGTATTTTAATCATCAGTTATATTTGAACCATCAGTTATATTTGAACCATCAGTTATATTTTAACCATCAGTTATATTTTAACATCAGTTATATTTTAACCATCAGTTATATTTTAACCATCAGTTATATTTTAACCATCAGTTATATTTTAACCATCAGTTATATTTTAACCATCAGTTATATTTTAACCATCAGTTATATTTTAACCATCAGTTATATTTTAACATCAGTTATATTTTAACCATCAGTTATATTTTAACCATCAGTTATATTTGAACCATCAGTTATATTTTAATCATCAGTTATATTTGAACCATCAGTTATATTTGAACCATCAGTTATATTTGAACCATCAGTTATATTTGAACCATCAGTTATATTTTAACCATCAGTTATATTTGAACCATCAGTTATATTTTAATCATCAGTTATATTTTAATCATCAGTTATATTTTAACCATCAGTTATAACAATTTACTACTGCTCTATTAACTAATTGATAGTCTATAAACGACCTTTAAACCGAGAGTATCAAGTGTCACCAATGCCCTTATGACAAGGACGCGGTCAAAAGCCGCACATATTCAAATGAAAATTACCACCACTAGTGGTTAAATAAACGAGTTTGATTAAACCAACAGTGGTAACCTCATTTAAAACCTTTCCCCTCCTTGCCTTGTAAACAACAGTTGTGGAACATTTATTCATCTCGATTAGATCACCTAACAACCATTTAACAAAACCACATGATTCTGTGACTCATCGTGTGATGTAAAAAAAAAAAAAAACGGGGTCATGTGCTTCATGACAATGAAGAGGAAGAGTTCCGCAGTGTCATCAGAGTGTTCTCAGTAGAGTACGTCAGTCAGAGGGGAGATGTGTTCTCAGTAGAGTACGTCAGTTAGAGGGGAGATGTGTTCTCAGTAGAGTACGTCAGTCAGAGGGGAGATGTGTTCTCAGTAGAGTACGTCAGTCAGAGGGGAGATGTGTTCTCAGTAGAGTATGTCAGTCAGAGGGGAGATGTGTTCTCAGTAGAGTACGTCAGTCAGAGGGGAGATGTGTTCTCAGTAGAGTACGTCAGTCAGAGGGGAGATGTGTTCTCAGTAGAGTATGTCAGTCAGAGGGGAGATGTGTTCTCAGTAGAGTACGTCAGTCAGAGGGGAGATGTGTTCTCAGTAGAGTACGTCAGTCAGAGGGGAGATGTGTTCTCAGTAGAGTATGTCAGTCAGAGGGGAGATGTGTTCTCAGTAGAGTACGTCAGTCAGAGGGGAGACGTGGTGGAGGTTCAGAATATGTCAGTCAGAGGGGAGACGTGGTTGAGGTTCAGAGTATGTCAGTCAGAGGGAAGACGTGGTTGAGGTTCAGAGTATGTCAGTCAGAGGGAAGACGTGGTTGAGGTTCAGAGTATGTCAGTCAGAGGGAAGACGTGGTTGAGGTTCAGAGTACGTCAGTCAGAGGGGAAGACGTGGTCGAGGTTCAGAGTACGTCAGTCAGAGGGGAGACGTGGTGGAGGTTCAGAATATGTCAGTCAGAGGGGAGACGTGGTTGAGGTTCAGAGTATGTCAGTCAGAGGGAAGACGTGGTTGAGGTTCAGAGTATGTCAGTCAGAGGGAAGACGTGGTTGAGGTTCAGAGTATGTCAGTCAGAGGGAAGACGTGGTTGAGGTTCAGAGTATGTCAGTCAGAGGGGAAGACGTGGTGAAGGTTCAGAGTACGTCAGTCAGAGGGGAAGACGTGGTCGAGGTTCAGAGTACGTCAGTCAGAGGGGAGACGTGGTCGAGGTTCAGAGTACGTCAGTCAGAGGGGAAGACGTGGTCGAGGTTCAGAGTACGTCAGTCAGAGGGGAAGACGTGGTCGAGGTTCAGAGTACGTCAGTCAGAGGGGAAGACGTGGTCGAGGTTCAGAGTACGTCAGTCAGAGGGGAGACGTGGTCGAGGTTCAGAGTATGTCAGTCAGAGGGGAGACGTGGTTGAGGTTCAGAGTATGTCAGTCAGAGGGGAGACGTGGTTGAGGTTCAGAGTATGTCAGTCAGAGGGGAGATGTGGTTGAGGTTCAGAGTATGTCAGTCAGAGGGGGAGACGTGGTTGAGGTTCAGAGTATGTCAGTCAGAGGGGGAGACGTGGTTGAGGTTCAGAGTATGTCAGTCAGAGGGGAGACGTGGTTGAGGTTCAGAGTATGTCAGTCAGAGGGGAGACGTGGTTGAGGTTCAGAGTATGTCAGTCAGAGGGGAGACGTGGTTGAGGTTCAGAGTATGTCAGTCAGAGGGGAGACGTGGTTGAGGTTCAGAGTATGTCAGTCAGAGGGGAAGACGTGGTCGAGGTTCAGAGTATGTCAGTCAGAGGGGAAGACGTGGTCGAGGTTCAGAGTATGTCAGTCAGAGGGGAAGACGTGGTCGAGGTTCAGAGTATGTCAGTCAGAGGGGAAGACGTGGTCGAGGTTCAGATGAATGAACATTGGTGAACACACACACACTGTTCTATCGGGTAAGACCTCTCACAATAAAACGTTTTTCGCAATGAGCATAAGAACACACACACAGACCTTTCTAGTGGTTTTATGACATCATACCTGGCAAGACATGAATGTGTTGGTGCCCGTCCATGTGACAGGGCAGATAACCCATCAGCTCTCCAAACAGCCTCACCTGAGCCCTCAGCTCCAGCTCCACCTGACACACACACACACACACACACACACACAATGTGAAAGTACACACCTGAAAGATAACCATGTGCCACAGAGAGAGTGCAATTATACCCTTGGGGTGGCCTAGTGGTTAGAGCGTTGGACTAGTAACCGGAAGGTTGCAAGTTCAAGTCCCCGAGCTGACAAGGTACAAATCTGTCGTTCTGACCCTGAACAAGGCAGTTAACCCACTGTTCCTAGGCAGTCATTGAAAATAAGAATTTGTTCTTTAACTGACTTGCCTAGTTAAATAAAAGGTCAAATAAAATTTAAAAAATCCAGTTTGAGGGACGAATACACCCCCTAGGGATAGTGTACAGCTAAAACACACACACACCTGATGAGGAACAAACACACACCCTCCACAAAACAGAAGGGGGAAAACACGCTAAAGCTGTTCCCGGTAGATCGGGAACGAACTCCTGAGTTCCACGTATGAAAAACAGGGCGTTGAATCAGAATATTAAGGAAAACTTGATCCTGCTTTGGTTTACTGTAAAGTCTAAGGCCTCAAGCACTTTAAAAAAGACCAGGTACTCCTGAGTATATTTCTTTGTAAATCATCAGACAGTTGGATAAGTCAACATGGTGGATGAATTTTTTGAAAGCCTCTTATATGGTATATTGACGTATGGTGTATATTGTCACAGCTGTGCTGTGGGCCAGTTAAACAACATAGCAGCAACAGTGGTTCTTCACCTCGTCCGTCCCCATCCAAACACATACATGCTCGCGTTTACACCCTCCTTTCTATCCTGTGTCTCAGTACAACTCCTGTTCAGTCTCAGTACAACTCCTGTTCAGTCTCAGTACAACTCCTGTTCAGTCTCAGTACAACTCCTGTTCAGTCTCAGTACAACTCCTGTTCAGTCTCAGTACAACTCCTGTTCAGTCTCAGTACAACTCCTGTTCAGTCTCAGTACAACTCCTGTACCGTCTCAGTACAACTCCTGTACCGTCTCAGTACAACTCCTGTACCGTCTCAGTACAACTCCTGTTCAGTCTCAGTACAACTCCTGTTCAGTCTCAGTACAACTCCTGTTCAGTCTCAGTACAACTCCTGTTCAGTCTCAGTACAACTCCTGTTCAGTCTCAGTACAACTCCTGTTCAGTCTCAGTACAACTCCTGTTCAGTCTCAGTACAACTCCTGTTCAGTCTCAGTACAACTCCTGTTCAGTCTCAGTACAACTCCTGTTCAGTCTCTTCCCAACTCCTGTTCAGTCTCTTCCCAACTCCTGTACAGTCTCTTCCCAACTCCTGTACAGTCTCTTCCCAACTCCTGTACAGTCTCTTCCCAACTCCTGTTCAGTCTCTTCCCAACTCCTGTACAGTCTCTTCCCAACTCCTGTACAGTCTCTTCCCAACTCCTGTACAGTCTCTTCCCAACTCCTGTTCAGTCTCTTCCCAACTCCTGTTCAGTCTCTTCCCAACTCCTGTTCAGTCTCTTCCCAACTCCTGTTCAGTCTCTTCCCAACTCCTGTTCAGTCTCTTCCCAACTCCTGTTCAGTCTCTTCCCAACTCCTGTACAGTCTCTTCCCAACTCCTGTACAGTCTCTTCCCAACTCCTGTACAGTCTCTTCCCAACTCCTGTACAGTCTCTTCCCAACTCCTGTACAGTCTCTTCCCAACTCCTGTACAGTCTCTTCCCAACTCCTGTACAGTCTCTTCCCAACTCCTGTACAGTCTCTTCCCAACTCCTGTTCAGTCTCTTCCCAACTCCTGTTCAGTCTCTTCCCAACTCCTGTTCAGTCTCTTCCCAACTCCTGTTCAGTCTCTTCCCAACTCCTGTTCAGTCTCTTCCCAACTCTTGTACAGTCTCTTCCCAACTCCTGTACAGTCTCTTCCCAACTCCTGTTCAGTCTGGAATCCAGGACCTGTTGTGCTAACATCCCACTCCTTGTATTCTGTGTTTAGCATGACAAGGAGAGGAATGATATCTCATAAACAGACTGGTACCCAGGCTGGGTACAAGGGTGCCTTGATCCTAGATAAGCACTCCTACTCGGAGACACTGTTTGAATACGGATCCTGATCAGTGTGGGCTAAGCTGCAATAGAACTATTATGCTGTAAAAACAGGTGACTGCTGTTTTACAGCATAATAGAAATCAGAGAGAATTAATTTGATTCAACTAGGTAGCACTCTCTCAGATCACACTCTGATAGCTAACCCGCTATTAAACAACACTCTCAGATCACACTCTGATAGCTAACTTAAACAACACTCTCAGATCACACTCTGATAGCTAACCTGCTATCAAACAACACTCTCTCAGATCACACTCTGATAGCTAACCTGCTATTAAACAACACTATCAGATCACACTCTGATAGCTAACCTGCTATTAAACAACACTCTCTCAGATCACACTCTGATAGCTAACTTAAACAACACTCTCAGATAGCTAACCTGCTATTAAACAACACTATCAGATCACACTCTGATAGCTAACCTGCTATTAAACAACTGTCTCAGATCACACTCTGATAGCTAACCTGCTATTAAACAACACTCTCTCATATCACACTCTGATAGCTAACCCGCTATTAAACAACACTCTCAGATCACACTCTGATAGCTAACCCGCTATTAAACAACACTCTCTCAGATCACACTCTGATAGCTAACCCGCTATTAGTGAGTGAGTCTGGTCTGAAGCTCAATGCCTGTTTTTGTTCGACTTACATTTTAGAGTGGAAAAAATCTAAGTCTCAGCATCACTCTGTTACCGTGGAAATGGGCAAATATGAAAAAGTAAAAATGCCTGCCCTACCTCAACTATGTTGTTAAGAAGGAAGCCTACCTCTGTCATGTTGACCAGGCCACTCTGTAATGCCTTTCTGAAACCCATCTTGCCATGGAAGAAGCCATCCTTGTTGAGGAGAGTGGAGCCCCGTTTCAGACCCTGGCTCACTGGTAGACCCTCTGAGAGGTTGGCATGGAGGCCGATGGGAATGTGATGTCTACGGAGGAAGATATCAGGAAATTCGGGGTCAGTTTTCCGGACTCAAGGTAAAGCCTGGTCTTTGTGACTAAGGAAACGTGATCAATAGAGATTTAACTGAAAGTGCTTTTTATTCCTGGACTAGGATTTCTATGGATACGGGAAACCAGTCCCTATAGTGTCTGACATCATAGATGGAACTGCCAAACAATAATATGAGCTGGTACATGTTAAGCAAGAGAAGAACACTGATTGGACAAAATACAGGAAATATGAGGTTTCAAATGTATAACACCTTTCCTGATTACATGAATTATTCAATACACAATAAATAAAAACACAACAAGTGAAAGTGAAGTGAATGTCACCTATCAGGAAGTTACTGTATTTTTAAACCAACTAATTTAATCGGGACTATCTAAAAAAAAATAGATATAATAATAATAATAAACAAACCACTTCAATACAAGTGACTTTTCGTAACAGGTTAAGAGAGCATTTCTGCTAACCCGAACCCTTTTCTTAACCGTAACCTAATTCTCATAAATTGCTAGGTGAATTATCCCAACCTGCAGCATAAATTCTCCTAACCTGCTATGAAAAAGTCATAGCTGCATGGAAGTGTTGTGTTTTAAGGGCATCTTGTACGTTTTCACAGTAGGCTATTAAACATCCTATTAGCTATGGACGTAAACATTGTACTTTACTATATGAAGCCTGCTTACCTTTTGGCCAGCTCTGTCGCTTCTTTCGCCGAGGAGGCGTTAACCAGAAGGGACACATTAGAAATGCCCCCGGCTTGGAAACAATCCACTATCCCCTGGTTCCTTTTTGGACAGTACCCAAAATCATCTCCTGTCACCACCAGCTTGACTTTGGGTTGAGGCATTATCGCTGGACGCTGATGGAAAAAGTGACACAGCACAGGAGATACACACACTGGTTGAATCAACGTTGTTTACACGTAATTACAACGAAATTGCGTTGAACCAACGTGGAATATGCGTTGAATTGACGTCTGTGCCTAGCGGGACTTTGTTTCCACGTTGCGCCCAGCACTGAGCTGCAACAATGTTAAGGATGTTCAATTCACCAGCTTGTGACACATCAGCGGTGGACTCTAGATATGTATTTAACGTGATCGTCTCGTGAACGTGGTAAACAAGACAATGTCAGGCACGAGAACACAAACTAATGTTCCCTGTTCGAAGTGGAAACCTGATCAAAGTTTATATTCTATGTCGAATAAGAACTGTCAAATTCCTCCTCTATGATTTGAGTCAGCGAATCAGATTATTTGTTAACCCGGATTAGAAAAAAACCATGTTGCTTGCCCTCTTTTGATCGATCTTTGTATAGATCCATAAAAGCCTGTCCTGATGATATCCGATTGCCTCTATAAACTGTGTTTCCAGCTAGCAGGAGCCAGCTAGTTGTCAACCCAACACACAGGAAGGCAACTCAACTCATTAGTGGAAAACACAGTCACAATGGTCACTTTTATTGCCTAATCTTAAAGAGGCAATCGCCATAGTATACCTAGAAATGTATGGACGCTTAAGAAATAGGCCTACAATTTACACTTGTTTCAACGAATGGGAGACTAATGCAAACAAGCATCATCTATTTAGAATATGCCGAGGAGGTTATAACTGCAATCTGCCTCTCTTTCAGTAGCATACATAATATACAATAATAGATAATGGAATAAAATCGAATTGATCCATAGCCTATATGTCATATAGGCTTTAAAGAGTGAAAAGACGCGTCTTACCCATTTTCAAGACACGTGTTTGTCCATTTATGTCCGAAGCCGGAGAGTCAAAACGAGAACAAATACCAAGCTCTTTCCGACTGACTCAAAACGGCAATCGGATTAACGCAACCTCTAGTGGATTGAAACGGTATTTAATGTGACGTAGGTGTATAGAAGCAATGACGTGTATGATCCCTAGATGATTTACAGGGGCCGCTGTTTTGAAGCCAGCGCAGCCATCTGCGAGGTACACCTCCATTGTAAAAAAATATATATATTTTGGAAGCTGTGTATTTATAAATGCATTTATAAATATCTAGATTAGTTTTTGACACGTCTATTCTATTACAGACACATTCATGCCTACTTGTACATTATATTATGTGAGCTAAACATAAGAAAATATATAGACAAAAAAATCCTGCTTCCAGGAATTGTGTACAGATCCTTGTGACATTTGGCCATTCATTATCATGCTGAAACATGAGGTGATGGCGGACGGATGAAAGGCACTGCAATGGGCCTCAGGATCTCGTCAGGGTATCTCTGCGCATTCAAAATTGCCATCTATAAAATGCAATTGTGTTTGTTGTCTGGTAGCTTATGCCTGCCCATACTATAACCCCACCGCCACCACGGGGCACTCTGTTCACAACATTTAACGTCAGCAAACCGCTCGCCCACATTAAGCCATACACGTGGTCTGCGGTTATGAGGCCGGTTGGACGTACTGCCAAATTCTCTCAAACTATGTTGGAGGCGGCTTATGGCAGAGACATTTAAACTACATTCTCTGGCAACAGCTCTGCTGGACATTCCTGCAGTCAGCATGCCAATTGGACACTCCCTCAAAACTTGAGCCATCTGTGGCATTGTGTTGTATGACAAAACTGCATATCTTAGAGGGGCCTTTTATTTATTGGTCCCAGCACAAGGTGCACCTCTGTAAGGATCGAGGCCATTTAATCAGCTTCTTAATATGCCACACTTGTCGGGTGGATGGATGATCTTGGAAAAAGGAGAAATACTCACTAACAGGGTTGTAAATACATGTGTGCACAACATTTGAGAGAAATACGTTTTTTGTGTGTAGGGAACATTTGTGTTTTATTTCAGCTCATGACGTTTACATGTTGCGTCCATACAGTGTATTCGGGAAAGTATTCAGACCCCTTCACTTTTTCCACGTTTTGTTACGGGACAGCCTTGTGCGAAAACGGTATTAAATTGTTTGTTGTTTTTGTCATCAATCTACACACTACACACCCACTGTATTTTAGATCGGTGTATTTCTCTCTGTAGCCTACCTAACACATTGGGGAGGATGGGCTTGTGGTAGTGGCTGGAGCAGAATCAGTGGAATGGTATAAACTGCATCAAACACATGGTTTCCATGGTTTCCATGTGTTTCGATGCCGTTCCATTTGCTCCGTTCCAGACATTGTTATGAGCCGTCCTCCAATCAGCAGCCTCCTGAGTTAAAGCCTACATATGGTTTCCATGGTTTCCATGTGTTTCGATGCCGTTCCATTTGCTCCGTTCCAGACATTGTTATGAGCCGTCCTCCAATCAGCAGCCTCCTGAGTTAAAGCCTACATATGGTTTCCATGGTTTCCATGTGTTTTGATGCCGTTCCATTTGCTCCGTTCCAGACATTGTTATGAGCCATCCTCCAAACAGCAGCCTCCTGAGTTAAAGCCTACATATGGTTTTCATTTAGTTTGAGGAGAAGAATGAAATATTCGGGCTCATGTCGCATAGCTATTGGAGTAAATAACTATGTGTAAATCATTTGCCCTATTCTATCAAGGCAATTCGGTGGTCTAAAAAAATACTTTTAGCCTTTTCCTAGTCAAAGGGCCAACTCATCAAACACAGACTGATCATCACATAAAACATTCATAAATGGTAGTAAGACCTATCCCCTTACTGCGCCAGGCTCTTGTGAAACCTTTCTTCCATTATGAATACCACTGTCTACACAGTGTTGCCTTTCCCCATGTCACATTGCCCCAGCTGGCCAATGACTGTTTAAAGTTGACACAGGAGTCTATGACATAATCTGTTCTTTATACAACGGGTGTGTCTAATCGTGAATGCTGATTGGTTAAAACCGCCTTCCAGTCGGTGTCTGTTCCAGAAGTGACCGCCTGCTAACTCTATGACCATGAAATGTCTATTTACTCTGTTCCATCTGACTACTCAATCCACTGTCTCATCAGCCCAGCCAGGCACTTTATACACTTGATCACCACTATAAAAATCATCTAGACTTTATCTCACATTTCTTTTTGTCTAACATTTTGTTTTCAACAGCGGGGGGAGATTTAAAAGACTGAATGACTGGGTCTCTAGCAAACAACGACTTTGTTCATTCTCAATGACATAGCAGCCTAATGGCCTGATGCACAATTAGCCCACATAATAATTATTTAATTATATTGTTCCATTATCCATTTGTGTAATCACTGACGCATGTGATTGGTCAAGTAGGGTAGTGGGTTTGACAGAGTTCAGAGTTTGCGATAGTAGGCCTAACATATTTTGTTTCCAAAAAAAACTTACGAGGCCTACATAGTCTTCATTTAAAGAACAGTAGGCTTGTTACAGGCCGTTATAACGCCTGGATTCTGCACATCTATTCTGAAGAGAATTGAGGGAACAGGAAACTCAGACTTCGATGCAAACAGTGGACTCAACTTTCTCATATCTGACTTGACCGAATCTGAATGCGTCCTCTTCGGAAATCTAAAACTGTTGGACGCGAACCAGAAATGGATGGAGTCCGACGAGGACATGGTTCCATTTAGCAGAACCTCGGGCTCCTCTGCCCGAGCCCAGTCCCCCATCGTTGATCTCTGCGACCCCTATGGCGCTGTACCTTGAAAGAGGAGCTCAAAGCTTTTCCTTGAGAAAAGAGGGACCCTACAAGCTAGAGAGGGGGCCATATCAAAAAAGTCCTGCTGAAACTTCTTCAGGCCAGAAAAGCAGACGGGGGTCCCTTAAACCTGCCCTCCCCGATCAAAATAAAACAACGGCAGACAAGGAGACAAAAGTATCTTGTTTGAATGTAACGGCTGGGACTTCGGCGGTTGACGCCAATCAATCACTCGCCGGGCTCTCCTCCACGGATCGGGACCCCTCGACCAATCAGAGCACAGGAAACACAGGGGGAGATTCCATAGGAGCAGTCGTCATAGAGCAACGTGAGTGTTCAAATCTGATTGGCTTTGATACCCATGCTGATGCTAAGGCAGTATACATAAACTGTGTGTGTGCACGCGTGTGTGTCTGTATTCATGGTTGTCAAGGACACTGTGCTATCTAACCTCCAAACAAGCTTCAATGCCATACAACACTCCTTCCGTGGCCTCCAACTGCTCTTAAACGCTAGTAAAACCAAATGCATGCTTTTCAACCGGTCGCTGCCTGCACCCGCATGCCCGACTAGCATCACCACCCTGGATGGTTCCGACCTAGAATATGTGGACATCTATAAGTACCTAGGTGTCTGGCTAGACTGCAAACTCTCCTTCCAGACTCATATCAAACATCTCCAATCGAAAATCAAATCAAGAGTCGGCTTTCTATTCCGCAACAAAGCCTCCTTCACTCACGCCGCCAAGCTTACCCTAGTAAAACTGACTATCCTACCGATCCTCGACTTCGGCGATGTCATCTACAAAATGGCTTCCAACACTCTACTCAGCAAACTGGATGCAGTCTATCACAGTGCCATCCGTTTTGTCACTAAAGCACCTTATACCACCCACCACTGCGACTTGTATGCTCTAGTCGGCTGGCCCTCGCTACATATTCGTCGCCAGACCCACTGGCTCCAGGTCATCTACAAGTCCATGCTAGGTAAAGCTCCGCCTTATCTCAGCTCACTGGTCACGATGGCAACACCCATCCGTAGCACGCGCTCCAGCAGGTGTATCTCACTGATCATCCCTAAAGCCAACACCTAATTTGGCCGCCTTTCATTCCAGTACTCTGCTGCCTGTGACTGGAACGAATTGCAAAAATCGCTGAAGTTGGAGACTTTTATCTCCCTCACCAACTTCAAACATCAGCTATCTGAGCAGCTAACCGATCGCTGCCGCTGTACATAGTCTATTGGTAAATAGCCCACCCTTTTTCACCTACCTCATCCCCATACTGTTTTTATTTATTTACTTTTCTGCTCTT